>NC_069371.1:56647500-56985000 GCF_021730395.1 Mercenaria mercenaria
TGGGGTCAAAATTGACCCTGCCCTAGGGGTCACTTGATTTTACATATGAAAATCTTCAAAAATTTTCTTAAAATAAACCAGAAGGCCTAGAGCTTAGATATTTCACATGTTGCATTGCCTAGTTAGTGGACCTCTACAACATTTGTTCAAATCATGACCCCACCCCAGGGGTCACTTGATTTTACATAGGAAAATCTTCAAAAAAGTTCTAAAAATAAACCAGAAGGCATTGAGCTTAGATATTTCGCATATAGCATTGCTTAGTGGACCTCTACAAAATTTGTTCAAATCATGACCCCCGGGGTCAATGACCCCGCCCCAGGGGTCACTTGATTTTACATAGGAAAATCTTAAAAAATCTTCTTCTCAAAAAGCAGAAGCCCTAGAGCTTAGATATTTGACATGTAGCATTGCCTAGTGGTCCTCTACTAAAGTTGTTCAAATCATGACCCCGGGGTCAAAATTGACCCTGCCCTAGGGGTCACTTGATTTTACATATGAAAATCTTCAAAAATTTTCTTAAAATAAACCAGAAGGCCTAGAGCTTAGATATTTCACATGTTGCATTGCCTAGTTAGTGGACCTCTACAACATTTGTTCAAATCATGACCCCACCCCAGGGGTCACTTGATTTTACATAGGAAAATCTTCAAAAATTTTCTAAAAATAAACCAGAAGGCCTAGATCTTAGATATTTGACCTGTAGCATTGCCTAGTAGACTTCTACAAAATTTCTTCAAATCATGACCCCCGGGTTCAAATTGGCCCCGCCCCATGGGGTTACTTGATTGTACATAGAAAAATCTTCAATTTTTTCTAAAAATAAACCAGAAGGCCTAGAGCTTAGATATTTGACATGTAGCATTGCCTAGTGGACCTCTACATTATTTGTTCAATCTTGACCCCCCAGGGTCAAATTGACCCAGCCCCAGCGGTTACTTGATTGTACATAGGGAAATCTTCATAAATTTGCTTAAAATAATCCAGAAGGCCTAGATCTTAGATATTCGATATGTAACATTGCCTAGTAGACTTCTACAAACTTTCTTCAAATCATGACCCCCGGGGTAAAATTGGCCCTGCCCCAGGGGTTACTTGATTGTACATTGGAAAATTTTCCAAAAAATTTCTAAAAATCATCAGTTTGACATTTGAAACATGTAGCTCATATTACTCTGGTGAGCGATCCAGGGTCATCATGACCCTCTTGTTTCAACTTATTTCTGTAATTACTTGATGGATTTGATTCAAACTTGAAATAGTTATTCCTCATCATCATCAACATCATCTGGCAGAAGGGCCATAACTCTGGCACCAATATTTTATGATTTATCCCCCCTTTTCACTTAGATTTTCAGGTTAAAGTTTTGATGCACTTTCACTCTATCTCTGTTATTACTGAATGGATTTAATTCAAACTTAAAATAGTTGTTCAACATCATAAGATGCATTACGCTGGCACCAATTTTTCATGAGTTATTCCCCCTTTTTACTTAGAATTTCAGGTTAAAGTTTTGATGCACTTCCACTCTATCACTGTTATTACTGAATGGATTTGATTCAGACTTTAAATAATTGTTCAACATCATCAGCCACATCATATGACACAAGGTGCATAACTCTGGCACAAATGACTCATGAATAATGCCCCATTTTACTTAGAATTTAAGGTTAAGTTTGAAGTATTTTCACTATATTTCAATTATTATAAAGTGCATTTGATTCAAACTTGAAGTTTGTTTGTTTGTTTGTTTGTTTTTGGTTTAACGCCTTTTTTCAACAGTATTTCAGTCATGTAACGGTGGGCAGTTAACCTAACCAGTGTTCCTGGATTCTGTACCAGTACAAACCTGTTCTCCGCAAGTAACTGCCAACTTCCCCACATGAATCAGAGGTGGAGGACTAATGATTCAGACACAATGTCGTTTATCAAATAGTCACGGAGAACATACGCCCCGCCCGAGGATCGAACTCACGACCCCGCGATCCGTAGACTGACGCTCTACCTACTGAGCTAGATGTTCCACATAATCACCCACATCATATGACACAAAATGCATAACTCTTGCACCAATATTTAATGAATTATGCCGCCTTTTTGCATAGAATATACTTATATAGTGTTTTGATACACTTTATCTTTACCTCTCTTATTACTTAATATTTTTGACACTGACTCAGGCTATTGTGCAATATCTTCAACCACAATTGAAGTGATTAATCACACCAGAGACCGCTCCAGTTTCCTCAGATGTGCCCAGTTTCACTATCCAGCATCGAAATAGTCAAGTGCGCTGTGTTCTGTGACAGCTCTTGTTTTAATGTTGTGTCGCGCGTAACTCCATAAGTATTTGCTGTAGAGTTACCAAAGTTTCCAGGAATGTTGATCAGCATGTGCAGTTGTGCACCTGGGGTTTCGCGTCCAGATAATTACTATTTTTCGTCGGGCTCCACCCCCTATTTCCAAAGTTATGACCCCTGAAATAGTCAAAAATGCACATTTTCACTCAGTGACATGCCTAGCTCAAAAAGTGTTTGATGTAAATTCACGAAACCTTGCATGAGTCTTTATCATGATGTGATCTTGCACACTTGGCATTTGTGAAATTTTAGCACTAATTACAGAGTTACGGCCCTTGAAATAGCCAAAATAGTGGATTTTTTGTTTGTGATGCTCATAGTTCAAAAATTATATATGGCCTAGAATAATGAATCCTTTATATAAAATACCAATACCAATTTTATGTCATAAAATATTTCGGTATTGGTATTTGTATAAATATAAAATGTTTGTTGAGGCTATACCCCCTTTAGACTGCAAACATTTGAATTATTTCTCATTTGTGACAAACTCTATGACCTACAGACACATTCTAGTTGTTTATGAATTACCTCCCTATAATATGATAAAATATTTCATTATATTTGTACCCCCCGACAACAAAGTTGTAAGGGGGGGTATACTGGTTTCAGGTTGTCTGTCTGTCTGTCTGTCCGTCTGTCTGTCTGTCCGTCTGGTCGTCTGTCCGTCTGTCCGTAGACGCAGTCTTGTGCGCACCATATCTCCTTATCCCCTTGACAGAATTTAATGAAACTTCACACAAGTGATCAGTACCAACAGTAGTTGTGCATGGGACATGTTAGGTTCTTTCAGAAAAAAAATTGGCAGAGTTATGGGACTTTGTTTTTTTTGTTACTATACAATATACATAGACACAATCTTGTGCGCATCATCTCTCCTCATCCCCTTCACACAATTTAATGAAACTTCACACAAGTTATCAGTAACAACAGTAGTTGTGCATGGGGCATGTTAGGTTCTTTCAAAAAAAAAATTTGCAGAGTTATGGGACATTGTTACTATACTATATACATTGACACAATCTTGTGCGCACCATCTCTCCTCATCCCCTTGACACAATTTAATGAAACTTCACACAAGTGATCAGTAACAACAGTAGTTGTGCATGGGGCATGTTAGGTTCTTTCAGTGACAAAAATTGCAGAGTTATGGGACTTTGTTTCTTGTTAACATACTATGTACATACAGTCTTCATATGCAATCTTGTGCGTGCCTAATCTACCAAACCCTTGCACACAATTTAATGAAACTTCACACGAATGATCAGTACCAACCCTAGTTGTGCATGGTGCATGTTACATTCTTTTAGATAAATATTCTGCATAGTTATGGGACTTTGTATTTTGTTACTATACTGTATACATACAGTCTATATACATACAGTCCACATAATTATGCAGTATTGAGTGTGTCAGATTGCAATGTACTGTGTCAGTGCATGCGGGGGGTACATTCATCACCTTTAGTGATAGCTCTAGTTTTATTCATTTTTCCTTATCAAATTAGAAATAAAATCACATTCTAACACGATCCGATTCATTTTCCTATTAAACAAAGAAGGCTGAAAACAGTAAATTATTATACAACAATTCACTGTTCTGACATCATAATTATTACGTCATAGCGTCAAACAGCATTATTAGCAGCGCGCTTGAAAAGAAACCAATTGAAAACGGGCAAATATTTAATGAATGCTGTCAAGGATGTACTTTAAAGTTCTTGGTAACTTGTTAGAATCAAAATAATATATCTCATTTAGTGATTTGCTCTTGAATAAAATTATTGTTTGTCGTTTAGATGCGTATTATTATATTACTCAGGCTGCGCCCTCGTGTTATAATTCCTTCGCATCTGAACTCCAAACAATGATTTATTCAGCAACAAATCACTAAATGAGATATATTATTTCTTAATTAAATCTTTAAATACAGGTATTAGCATTTGAAAACATTCTTCAGACATTTTCAAACTTTATAACGTCTTCATGATTTATGTTATTCATAGTTAATGATTTATAAACAATGTTAGCATGTTGCCTTATTAGCTAGAAGAAGATGTAATTTTGACATGTATTTGTGAAAAACACCCCCACATAATAAGAATTCAACTCTTCAGGTAAGAGTACACAGAAAAAGACCGTGGAGACTTCAAAGGCAGTGGAGGTTGACAAGCCTGAAGAACTAAAGCAGGAAGGTGTTGAATGTTTACTATACAAGGAGCTTCCAAACTACTCACATGAACCTCTGCTAGGTAAAACACTTTTTATGCCCCCGAAGGGAGGCATATAGTTTTTGAACCGTCTGTCGGTCTGTCAGTCTGTCGGTCTGTCCGCATTTTTCGTGTCCGGTCCATATCTTTGTTATCGATGGATGGATTTTCAAATAAATGTGTACCACAGTAAGACGACTTGTCGTGCGCAAGACCCAGGTCCGTAGCTCAAAGGTCAAGGTCACACTTAGACATTGAGATGGGCCATAACTATTCATTTAAAGTGCCATCGGGGGCATGTGTCATCCTATGGAGACAGCTCTTGTTTGGTCCTTCTGTGGCCATTGTGAGCTATTGTGATCATGCCGTGTCCATCCTGCATGCATGTGTATGTGCATCCTTCCATTGTCAACAATTCCTTTAAATAACCTCTCCTCTAAATACACTGAATGGATTTTGATGAAACTTTACACAAATGTTCTCTGGGTTGCCCTCTTTCAAAGTTGTTCAAATGATTCTAGTTCATTGAACATACGGATCACAATGGTTAAAAATAGGTTTTCAGGTATCTAACTTTAAAAGTCTCTGAGGCCAAAAAAAAAAAAGTGTTTCTCCTGGCATGGCCAAAAAAAGTAGGGTCGGTAGGTCAGTAATTCTTTTTAGCGCACCTGAGCAATGCTCAGGTGAGTTACTGTGATCGCTCAATGTCCAGTGTCTGTCTGTCATCTGTCTGTCAACATTTAGCTTGTGTATGCGATAGAGGCTGTATATTTCAATTGATCTTCATGAAATTTAGTCAGAATGATTGCCTTGACGAAATCTAGGTCAAGTTCGAAAATGGGTCATCTGGGGTCAAAAACTAGGTCACTAGGTCAAATCAAAGAAAAACCTTGTGTATGCAGTTGGGACTGCATTTTACACTGGATCTTCATGAAATTTGGTCAGAGTGTTTGTCTGGACAAAATCTATGACAAGATTAAATATGGGTCATCGTGGGTCAAAAACTAGGTCACCAAGTCAAATCAGAGAAAAACATTGTGTACGCAAATAGCAGGGTTTTTTCTAGGTAATTTGAGAACATAGCCTATACCCCCAAAATTGAGATTTTTGACGCGTGAATGTTTTGAATTGGGAAATATTTAGTCCCAAAGGATATAGTAAAGATGTGTTTAAGCACTTTCTCATACACTTGTTTCACATTGGACAACCTCTTTTAACATACTTCCATTACAAAATTGTCCATAATTTGGTCAACGTTTGTGCAATTTTGACCAAATTTTTTTCAGAATGTAGATTGGGAATTTTTGCACTCATTTTGGGAAAAATATTTACTTTTTATACGCCCGTTTGAAAAACGGGACGTATTATGGGAGGGTGGGCGGCGTCCACAGACTTTGTCCAGAGCATATCTTCTACATGCATGAAGGGATTTTGATGAAACTTGGCACAGTTGTTCACCATCATGAGACGGAGTGTCGTGCGCAAAAACCAGGTCCCTAGGTCTAAGGTCAAAGGTCACACTTAGAGGTCAAAGGTCAAATTCAAGAATGACTTTGTCCGGAGCATATCTTCTTCATGCATGGAGGGATTTTGATGAAAGTTGGCACAATTGTTCATCATCATGAGACGGAGTGTAATGCGCAAGAACCAGGTCCCTAGGTCTAAGGTCAAGGTCACACTTAGAGGTCAAAGGATACAAGAAAGAAAACTTTGTCCGGAGCATATCTTCTTCATGCTTGGAGGGATTTTGATATAACTTGGCACAAATGTTCACCATTACGAGGCGGAGTGTCATGCGCAAGAACCAGGTCCCTAGGTCTAAGGTCAAGGTCACACTTAGAGGTCAAAGGATACAAGAATGAAAACCTTGTCCGGAGAATTTCTTCTTCATGCATAGAGGGATTTTGATATAACTTTGCAGAAATGTTCACCACCACGAGGCGGAGTGTCCTGCGCAAGAACAAGGTCCCTAGGTCAAAGGTCAAGGTCACACTTAGAGGCCAAAGGTCAGATACAAGAATGACTTTTTCCGAAGCATTTCTTCTTCATGCATAGAGGGATTTTGATGTAACTTGGCACAATTATACACCATCATGAGAGAAAGTGTCATGCACAGTTCCTTTCTTTAGAATTACTTCCCTTTGTTGTTACTATAAATAGCTTATATTGTAACTTCTTCATTACTAGTCGTAGAGAAAAATCGAGACCACTTTTCTGTAGTACAACATGCATGCTACAGCCAATTTTGAGGTGTATTTTGACCAATCTCTATCTGGTGAAGACTTTTGTGTGGACTTACATTTTTTTTTTGGATTTTTTTTTTTTTTATGCCCCCGAAAGCAGGCATATAGTTTTTGAACCGTCTGTCTGTCTGTCTGTCAGTCTGTCCGCATTTTTCGTGTCCGGTCCATATCTTTGTCATTGATGGATGGATTTTCAAATAACTTGGCATGAATCTGTACCACAGTAAGACAACGTGTCGTGTGCAAGACCCAGGTCCGTAGCTCAAAGGTCAAGGTCACACTTAGACATTAAAGGATAGTGCATTGATGGGCGTATCCGGTCCATATCTTTGTCATCGATGGATGGATTTTCAAATAACTTGGCATGAATGTGTACCACAGTAAGACGACGTGTCGCGCGCAAGACCCAGGTCTGTAGCTCAAAGGTCAAGGTCACACTTAGACGTTAAAGGTCATTTTTCATGATAGTGCATTGATGGGCGTGTCCGGTCCATATTTTTGTCATTCATGCATGGATTTTAAAATAACTACGCATGAATGTGTGACACAGTAAGACGACGTGTTGCGCGCAAGACCCAGCTCCGTAAGTCAAAGGTCCTAAACTCTAACATCGGCCATAACTATTCATTTAAAGTGCCATCGGGGGCATGTGTCATCCTATGGAGACAGCTCTTGTTTTTTTTAAGATTAACTTCCCTTTGTTGTTACTATAAATATCTTATATTGTAACTTTTTTATAATTGACCCAATGGGAAAAACCAAGACCACTTTTCTGTGGTACAACATAGATGTTACTTTCAAATTTTAGGTGTATTTTAGGGTCTCTCTACCTGGTAAGGAATTTTTTTTGTGGACTTAGGAAAACAAAAGGCTTACAATGATTACTAAACAACCACAAAATTAAAATTCATTTGCAATACAGCAGCTAGAGTAAAGAAATTTGCTGTGACGGGCATATATTGTGACATTCTGGCACTCTTGTTGGCATTGGGAATATAGCTGAATAACGGCTATAAGAAACGGCCGAAAAAAAACCCTGAATAGGGGCTGCATTTTACACTGGATATTCTTAAACTTTAGTCAGAACGGTTGCCTTGATGATATCTAGGTCAAGTTCGAATGTGGGTAATCTGGGGTGAAAAATTAGGTTGCTATGTGATATTAAGGAAAAACCTTGTGTATGTAGTAGGGACTGTATTTTACACTTGATCTATCTATCTTCCGTAGAGGTCAAACCCCTTGCGGGAACGTAGACGTTTTGGGCGTCAAAATCATAAAGAGAAAGAATATAATGATAAAAATTTAGAGTGGAAGAAACTAAAAAAAAAAAACTTTGGTGATATAAAACGGTTAAAACTTGAGTTTGCAGGATAACTAGGGCGAGGCGTGTTCAAGGCTGCAAACTGCAGCACTGAACTGCTCTAGGGTAGGGAGTTGGGCGACACTGGGGGGAAGTTGGTTCCAATGGTACACTGTTCTCGGAAAATAAGAAAACATGAAATTTGATCAGAATGTTTTTCTGGATGAAATCTAGGTCAAGGTTGAATATGGGTCATCTGGAGTCAAACACTAGGTCACCCAGTCAGGTCAAAGAAAAACCTTGTGTATGCAATAGTGGCTGCATTTTATACTGTATATTCATGAAATTTGATTAGAATGTTTGTCTTGATTTCTTTTAGGTGGAGTACAAATAGGGGTCATCTGGGGTCAAGAACTAGGTCACTCAGTAAAATCAAAGTTTTTTGAATGCATTAGGGGTTATATTTTAGGTAGGATGTTCATGAAATTTGATCAAAATGTTTGTTTTGATGAAATTTAGGTTGAGTTCAAATAGGGGTCATGTTGGGTCAAAAACTGGTTCTCCAAGTAAAATATAAAAAAAACCCTTGTGTACGCACATAGGGGACTGTATTTTACACCGGATCTTCATGAAATTTGATCAGAATGTTTGTCTTGATGAAAGCTGGGTTGATTTTAAATATGGGTCATGTTTGGGCAAAATCTAGGTCAATAAAAGAAATACCTTGCCTGTGCAAAAGGGGTCACATTTTAAGCAGGATATTCATTAAATTTGATCAAGCTGTTCTAAGGTGAGCGACCTAGGACCATTTGGTCCTCTTGTTGTTTTTTGAAGCATTAATTATCATGTAAATGCAGTCTGTTATTGCAGCCTGGGGTGACATGCCTTCAGGCTTTGAGCTGTGTATTTTCCATCCCTAACTGTAATTGCCGAAAGGACATGTCATAAAAGCAACCTAATATACAAACAAGTTAGTCTGATCATGTATTCCACACTGCCACTTGCCACAAGATTACAAACATTAACTATGATAGACCTTTCAATATGTAATTTGTAAATGGCACAAGAAACAACTAAGACTTGTGTTCTTTTCTTTACTATCAAAAAGTGCGCATCATAATTATCGTCTCAATTTTATGAAAAAGCTATATTTATGTCTCCCACCACACCGTGGTGTGGGAGACATTGATTTACTCCAGTTTGTGTGTCTGTCTGTCGCAAAGCTTGTCCACACTCTAAATCGAACATTTCTCATCCGATCTTCACCAAACTTCAACAAAATGTGTCTGCCAATAAGTGCTCGGCCAAGTTTGATAACTAGCCAAATCGGCCTAGGCACTTCGGAATTATGGCCCTTGATTTACCAAAAACACTCAGATTTCTTGGGCAGTTTTACCCCTAAACCGGCGCCTATACTAGTAGTATAGGCGTCCTTTTGGTGTCAAGAAAGCACATGCACATGTGGATTAAGTAAACAGTATATAAAGACTGACTTACTATTTAGATGATTAGGCAGTTGTGGGAGACATGAGCTTTTCTCAAAAGTATCTCTAGTATTTCCTTGATTTGCTTATTAAAATATTAAGATCTCATAATTATCTCTATCCCACAGAAAAAGGTGTTATAAGTAATAACATTTTTGCTTTAATCTAAAACAAATGGTAATTGATAGTATTTGATCAATAAAATCTTTCTTCGATCTTTCATCGATAATTAATCTCATTATTAGATCAAATATACTGACAAACAAACATTTAAGATAGTCGTGGAATAGGCCTCGCAATTCTCAAGACGTGCGAAAATTTTAAACTAACTGATACATTCTGACCGCCCAAGGTGTGAAAAATTTTGACACTTCTGCTTGACTTTGCCAAAAGCAACAAAGAGTAAATTAATACACAGGGACTAGGTGTCTAAATGCTCAAGTGATCGAGTTATCGATGCTTGACCCAGCCATGGTAATTTTACATAGAAAATGGAAGGAAATCGGCTGGGACCACATGAATCGCTCAAGTGAGCCTGGGTGCTCGAGTCATCGATGCTTGAGCCAATGGTGTTTCACTGTAACGCCATCAAGGATTTTGGCCAAATTATGGCCCCTTTTAACTTACCGTATTTTGATGTATATAGGTCGTGGTAATGTATAGTCCGCATCTAATTTTTGCTCTGGAAATGGTCGGAAAATTTAACTTCTAGTATATTAGTCGCAGTTAATTTTCGGATTTTTTCCCTAGCAATATTTAATATTTACTGGCACAAAAGTTATGGCGGCGGCCATATTGATGCCGCGGGCTGAATTATTATCAGAACCTGATTGGTGGAAATCGGACAGTCTTATTTTCGTTCCCAACCGTTTCGTACCAACAGTAGTATCGGTAAAAGACTACATCAAAGAAAAGCGGCTTTTTGACACTAATTGGCAGCAGACGGTTTGCGTTTACATTCTGTTATCATGCAAGTTTAAGTGTGAATTGTTTGCACAGCAATTATAACATCTTTCCATGTCATGTAATTAACCGCGTTCTTTTGATTCTGAGAAAAAAGATTAACAAAATATCTCTTTTTGGATTTTTTTCTTTTATTTAAAAATCAAAAGTAAAAAATTATCTTTCAAGTTTTTTAATACGCTAAGAATTAGTATAAACAATGTTTGGAATGGAGGACGGATCTGTTCGGATTTTATCCAACCCGGAGTACATGTCAATGGCGTCCAGTAAAACGAAAGTAGAAACAAGCGTAATTCAGACTGCAAAAACATCTTTGAATTAAAGTCATTCGTAATTTTAAAAGTCTGTATGGGTTATTTACGATATATTTTATTTAAAGTAATCGCTATTGGTTGAAAAGCTGCCGATATTGATATTTTTTTATCCATTTTGTTTGTTCGTAACAGATGCACGTAATTTTGCGAGAGCTACGGTCAGAAAATTGGCCCGGAAAAAAAAACTGCTTGCAATGTTCTGTCGTATAGGTCGCAGGAACTTTTTCAGGCAGCAGAATGGGTAGAAAAAGTGCGACCTATACGCACCAAAATACAGTCCAAATCTTGGTGAAGTTTTTTATACCAGTTCATATTTTGTGTAAACTGTTTGACATATGGCTTTGAGACTTTTATCACTTGTTTATTAATCCCCCGCCACAAGTGGTGGGGGGTTAAAGAAATGGTCTCCATCCGTCCTTCCGTCCGTCTGTCCATAACACTTTCGTGTCCGCTCCATATCTCCTAAACCTCTTGAACGATTTTCATGAAACTTGGATCAAATGATTACCTCATCAAGACGATGTGCAGAACCTACGAGTCAGCCATGTCGGCTCAAGGTCAAGGTCACAACCAAGGTCAAAGGTTTGAGGCTTCCATTTTGAGTCCGCTCTATATATCTCCTAAACCCCTTGAAGGAATTTTATAAAACTTGGGTCAAATGATCACCTCATCAAGACTATGTGCAGAACCCATGAGTCAACCATGTTTGCTCAAGGTCAAGGTCACAACTGAGGGTCATAGGTTTGAGCCTTCCATTTTGTGCCCACTCTATATCTCCTAAACCCCTTGAAGGATTTTCATCGAACTTTGGTCAAATAATCACCTCATCAAGACAATGTGCAGAACCCATGAGTCAGCCTTGCCTGCTCAAGGTCAAGGTCACAACTGAGGGTCAAAGGTTTGAGCCTTCCATTTTGTGTCCGCTCTATATCTCCTAAACCCCTTGAAGGATTTTCATCAAACTGGGGTCAAATGATCACCTCATCAAGGCGATGTGCAGAACCCATGAGTCAGCCATGCCGGCTCAAGGTCAAGGTCACAACTCAAGGTCAAAGGTTTTAGCTTTCCATTTCGTGTCCGCTTTATATCTCCTAAACCCCTTCAATGAATTTTATAAAACTTGGGCCAAACAATCACCTTATCAAAACGATGTGCAGTATCTTGGCTCAAGGTCAAGGTCACAGCTTGGGGTCAAAGGTTTTAGCCTTCCATTTTGTGTCCACTCTGTATCTCCTAAACCCCTTGAAGGATTTTCATCAAACTTTGGTCAAATGATCACCTCATCAAGAGCTCATGAGTCGGCCATGTCAACTCAAGGCCAAGGTCACAACTCAAGGTCAAAGGTTTGAGCTCTGTATCTTCTAAACCCCTTGAAAGATTTTCATAAAACTTGGTTCAAATGATCACCTCATCAAGACGTTGTGCAGAATTCATAAGTCAGCCATATCAGTTCAAGGTCAAGGTCACAGCTAAAGGTCAAAGGTTTATCCTTTCACTATCCGATAACAGTGGAGGGGGATTTAGCTGTCTTTCAGACTGCCTTGTTAGTTAAAGTTATGCATGCAAGTATCATTTAAAGGCATATAGCTTGAAACTTATTTTTTATGCCCCCCTTCGAAGAAGGAGGGTATATTGTTTTGCAGATGTCGGTCGGTCGGAATTTAGACCAATCCATTTCCGGATGATAACTCAAGAATGCTTGGGCCTAGGATCATGAAAGTTGATAGGAAGGTTGGTCATCACCAACAAATGACCCCTATTGATTTTGAGATCTGAATGTCAAAGGTCAAGGTCACAGTGGCCCTGAACAGTTAAATGGTTTCCGGATGATAACTCAAGAACGCTTGGGCCTAGGATCATGAAGTTGATAGGGAGGTTGGACATGACCAGGAGATGACTTCTATTGATTTTGAGGTCATTATGTCAAAAGTCAAGGTCATAGTGACCCGGAACAGTTAAATGATTTCCGGAAGATAACTCAAGATTGCTTGGACCTAGGATCGTGAAAGTTGATAGGGAGGTTGGTCATCACCAGCAGATGACCCTTATTGATTTCGAGATCAGTAGGTCAAAGGTCAAGGTCACAGTGACAGGAACTGTAAAACGGTTTCCGGGCGATAACTCAAGAATGCTTTGGCCTAGGATCAGGAAAATTGATAGGGACATTGGTCATGACTAGCAGAAGACCCTTATTGATTTTGAGGTCATAAGGTCAAAGTTCAAGGTCACATTGGCCAGGAACAGTTAAACAGTTTCTGGGGCCTCTGTGGCCGAATGGTTAAGGTCGCTGACTTTGAATCACTGCCCCTCATACGATGTGGGTTCGAGCCTCACTCGGGGCGTTGAATTCTTTATGTGAGGAAGCCATCCAGCCGGCTTACGGAAGGTCGGTGGTTCTACCCAGGTGCCCGCTCGTGATGAAACAATGCACGGAGTGGCACCTGGGGTCTTCCTCCACCATTAAAGCTGGAAAGTCGCCATATGACCTATTGTGTGTCAGTGCAACGTTAAATCCAAAAACAAAAAAAATAAAAATAAACAGTTTCTGGACGACAACTTGAGAACGCTTGGGCCAGGGGTCATGAAAGATAATACCATCATGACCAGCAGATGACCCCTATTGATTTTGAGGTCAGTAGGTCAGAGGTCAAGGTTATAGTGACTTGGAACATTTAAGCCGTTTGCAGACAATTTCTTGAGTGCAGACAATTTCTTGAGAAGACTTGGGCCTAGGTTCATGAAACTTGATAGGGAGGTTGGTCATGACCAGTAGATGACCCCTATATATTTTGAGGTCAGTAGGTCAAAAGTCAAATCAAGAAAAAACCATATGTATGCAATAGGGGCTACATTTTACACTGGATTTTCATAAAATTTGGTCAGAATGGTTGCCTTGATGAAATCTAGGTCAAATGCGAATATGGGTAGTCTGGGGTCAAAAACTAGGTCACTAGGTCAAATCAAAGAAAAACCTTGCATATGCGATAGAGGCTGTATTTTTTAATTGATCTTCATGTAATTTGGTCAGAATGATAGCTTTGATGAAATCTAGGTCAAGTTCGAATATGGGTCATCTGGGGTCAAAAACTAGTTCAAATAAAAAAAAGTACTTGTTTATACTTAAGATTTTTGCTCCAATTTTAATGATAATTGGTCAAGAATATTTTTTTCCATGAAATCACAAGGTCAAACATGTTTACACTGTTATGGTGTGTTTCTCAGGTGAGCGACCTAGGGCCATCTTGGCCCTCTTGTTAGCTCATCTGATTTTTTTAATAAAAATTATGAGTTATTGTCATCCCTTGATATGCGCCGGCGTTGGCGTCAGCATTGCCTGGTTAAGTTTTATGTGTAGGTCAGCTTTCTCCTTAAATGTCAAAGCTAATGCTTTTAAACTTGCAGCACTTGTTCACCATCAGTAGCTGGCACTGTACAGCAAGAAATGTAACTCCATCCTGCTTTTTGCAAGAATTATGGCCCCCTTTGGATTAGAAAATCAGATTTCTTGGTTAAATTTTATGTTTAGGTCAACTTTTCTCCGAAACTATCAAAGCCATTGCTTTAAAACTTGCAACATTTGGTCACCATCTGCCAATGAAGAAACTCTTAATTGTTCATGCTGACAGTGATTAAGTGCCTTTAACAGCTAGATACAAAAATTGAACACCAAATCCACATTATTATTTTAGATTAAGTTTTGCTGTAATGATGATGCATTTGGTGAAGGATATTGAAACATGACTAATTTAGAAAGTATTCATTTCAGGTCTTGATGATATATATGAAATCAGAAGTTACGTGCCAAAAACACCACCAAGATACGTTTGTAAGCTGTGTAATAATAAAGGTTCACACAAAATTATTGTGAAGCATATAATTGGCTTCCCACATAAACTTAATTACTTTGTAAGTATAATCTTAAATTGGTATTTTCCTTTTTATGTTATTGTTTTAAAACAAAAAATGAATGTTATTACTAATCAAAGTACTGAAAGTACAGAATGGCTGGCAACCACAAAACACTGGATGAAAACTGTGCAGAAAATATGTTTGCAAAATCTTAGATGTTATTGGTTTTCCAGATCAAACTAAGGCAAGCATAGGGTACTGTTGTGATGAATCATCTTGACTAACTTGAGAAGGTAGGATATTACAGACTATAGATGGTGAAAAATTACATTGTGTTTGCTCCTTTGGGGATAACGTAATTAGTGAGACAAATGGCACATAATTCTCACTTGGGAATTGGAAAAAAGAAAGATTAATACCTAACAAAAAAGTAGGGTTCAGAAAAGGCAATCCAATCAAACCACAACCCCATAACAGTATGTATTGATTTGTATACATAAACATATCTTCAAGATATAAATGAAGTAAAAATTATAGACAAATGAGGGCAAAATGAACAATGAAAGGAACACAGCCAGACATCATCCTGTAAATGTCAGTTCCAAACACACCACAGGTTAATTATGTCTCCCACCACACAGTGGTGTGGGAGACATATTGATTTACTCCAGTCTGTGTGTGTGTCTGTCTGTCTGTCACAAAGCTTGTCCGCACTCTAAGTCGAACATTTCTCATCATTCTGATCTTCACCAAACTTGAACAAAATGTGTTTGACCATGAGACCTCAGCCAAGTTCGATAACTAGCCAGATCCGCCCAGGCACTTTTGAATTATGGCCCTTGAATTACTGATTGGATCCACTCATCACAGCCATCGAGAGAAACTAGACATTTTTCAAGCTTGTCTGCACTCTAAGTCAAACATTTCCCATCTGATCTTCACCAAACTTGAACAAAATGTGTTTGACCATGAGACCTCGGCCAGGTTCGATAACTAGCCAAATTGGCCCAGGCACTTTTGTATTTTGGCCCTTGAATTACTGATTGGATCCACTCATCACAGCCATCGAGAGAAACTAGACATTTTTCAAGCTTGTCCGCACTCTTGTCAAACATTTCTCATCTGATCTTCAACAAACTTGAATAAAATGTGTTTGACCATGAGACCTCAGCCATGTTCGATAACTAGCCAAATCGGCCCAGGCACTTTTGTATTATGGCCCTTGAATTACTGATTGGATCCACTCATCACAGCCATCGAGAGAAACTAGACATTTTTCAAGCTTGTCCGCACTCTTGTCAAACATTTCTCATCTGATCTTCACCAAACTTGAACAAATTTGTTTGACCATGAGACCTCGGTCAAGTTATTACTAGCCAAATCCTCCCAGGCACTTTTGAATTATGGCCCTTGAATTACTGATTGGATTAAACAGCCATCGAGAAAAACTAGACATTTTTCAATGGGGTCCATTCATCAAAGTCATCAAGAGAAACTAGACATTTTTCAATGTTGCAGTTGTGGGAGACATGCGCTTTTCTCAAAAGCATCTCTAGTTTTAAACTGGTTTATGCTACGTTTGTAACCTTATCATTGGCCCCCACCATGGTTTCAAAGTTAACACTTAAAAGCTGAGTTGATTCAATGACTTTAATATAGCATGGACTTGTATATAAATAAGTAAAAGCTCATATCAATATACAGTGTTTAGGAGACTATCCTAAGGACAATGAAAATGCTTACAATGTGTAAGTTTTAAAGGGTACAAACAAGAGCAAACAAAATTGAGGTATTATGAAGAACAATTACAAGAAATGGAGGAACTAAAAAGGAAAAAGAAGTAAAGAATGTGAAAAATACCCTACATTGCCAAATTAAAACTTTATGAATAAACTAAGGCTTTTACTCTTTAACTTTTGAAAATGATTTTGCCTATTTTGACAGTCAACGTTAATATATGTTTATAAAGAAGTTATAATATAACAGTATTTTACTTTTTGAAAAAAAAAAAGCATTGAGGGACATATATTAGATAAAATATAAAGGTAACAAACACAATATCTATACTTTGATATGCAGTCTCCAAAGTCATGTATGAACATTAATCAGGTTAAAAAAGACTTGCATTTTTAGCCCGACTATTCATAGAACAGTAGAGCTATTGGACTCGCCCATGCGTGGTCGTCCGCGTCCCGATTTGGTTAAGGTTTTGTATGTAAGTGTGCATCCGTGCGTCCGTCCGAAGTTCGTGACGAGCCTAGCTCAAAAAACATTTGATTTAAATTGATGAAACCTTGCATGAGTCTTTATCATAATATAAACTTGCGCAACCTCTTATTTTTCGTCAGGCTCCGCCCCCTATTACTTGAGTTATGATCCCAGAAATAGTTGAGAATGCACATTTTCACCTTGTGACACACCTAGCTCAAAAAGTATTTGATATAGATTCATGAAACCTTGCATGAGTCTTAATCATGATATGAACTTGGGCACATCCTATTTTTCATCTGGCTTCGCCCTTATTTTCAGAGTTATGGCCCCTGAAATAGTAAAAAATACACATTTTCACCTTGTGACGCGCCTAGCTAAAAAAATATTTAATTAGAATTGATTAAACTTTGCATGAGTCTTATCATGATATGAACTTGCGCACCTCCTATTTTTCACTGGGTCTGCCCCCTATTTCCAGAGTTATGGCCCCTATAATAGTTAAAAATGCACTTTTTCACCTTGTGATGCATCTAGCTCAAAAAGTATATGATATAAATGGATGAAAACTTGCAGGAGTCTTTATCATGATATAAACTTGTGCACCTCGTATTTTTTGGCAGGCTCCACCCCTTTTTTGTAAGTTATGGCCCCTGAAATAGTCAGAAATGCATATTTTCACCTAATAATGTGCCTAACTCAAAAAGTATATGATGTAAATTCATGAAACCTTGTTCAAGTCTTTATCACGATGTTACCGTGCACACTTGGCATTCTTCTTGAGAATTTTAGTGCTTATTACAGAGTTACGGCCCTTGAAATAGCCAAAGTAGTGGATTTTTTGTTTGTGATGTTCATAGCTCAAAAAAGTATATGGCCTAGAATACTGAATCCTTTTCATAAAATGATAGTTTAGGCTATATTACCCCCTTAAGACTGCAAACATTTGACTTATTGCCTCATATTTGTGACAAATGTACCAGTGGGGGGCACACCCTGTGTCCAGCAGACATATTCTAGTTTGGATCAAATCAGCATCCCCCAGCAATTTATGATCAGGCAAAGGACTTATCAGAATATTTTAGACAGGTATGCTCTAAAAATAGTTTATAACAATGAATGCATGTTGTATACTTAATGTAATTGCCTGAAGGAATGTCATAGTGTCACATCCCAGCACACAGAGTTGAGGAATGTCACAGTGTCACATCCCGGCACACAGAGTTTAGGAATGTCACAGTGTCACATTCCGGCACTCAGAGTTCACTAAGTCTTGTTGTTCCATATCCGTAATGTTGTCAAAAACTGCACCAAGATTCCTAACATATTTTGTGGATTTTATCACAGAGTCGCCAACCTTCACATACTGTAAATGTACTTATATTAGTGCAGCTAAATTTTAGCGCAAATGCCTTGAATTGAGTAGTTTCGACTTATTAGCGCGTACTTGTATTAGCGCTTTATCACCAGCGCTAAAATAGCCAAATATATATAAATAAATAGTTGGTGGCTGAATGGTATTCGAAATGAAATCGACCAGGCACGCACATAAAAATGCATAGGTCTACAGTATGACATAAAATCTACATTCGTTTAGATTAGTGTTAATCTGTATACTGTAAATTTGTACATGTACACAGTGCTGAATGGTAATAATTGTTTGTTTTCAAATTTGTACTTGGTTTTCAAAGCAGTATAATGTTATAGTGACACATGTTATTAGCGCGACCGGACAAACTGGCGATCTACTCCAAAGGTGTTATTTACCATGTTTATGGACAATGGCGAAGGAAAAAAAATACAGCTTAATTTACAAAAATAGATGACTTTTGTACTATATTTAAACAGGTTAAATTATTCTATTCAAAAAAATCTGCGGAATAATAGTTTGGAATGCAGTTATTGTCGTATTTACACAATTAGTATATATTTCTCTGTGTTCTGTTGCATTGTGATTACGGTATTTTCAATACTATAAATATCACTAAATTTTAAGCCTTTCATTTCAGTCTAATATTACCACTAGACATGAATTAGCGCATGCCCGATCCCGCTAATAGCGCGAAAATTAGTACTCCGTTAATATTAATACACTTACAGTAGACATCATCAGTGTACTTGGAGTTTTGCTTTGATGTACCATCAGCGCACAGTTTTGACAGGTCACTAAGATATGATGAGTGCTTTGTCAGTGACTCCAAAATGATGTTTGAGTCAATGTAACAGTGTTTGGTGGTCAGTTGTGTCAAAACCTGCAGAAAGATCGAGTAGCATGAGGACTGTTACAGAATTTTGGTCAAGAGATGTGAGGATGACATTCTGTACCTCTATCAAAGCCGACTCAGATAAAACTTTCTGTATGCAGACTGCTGTCCCTCATGTAGCTTATTTATTTCTCCCCACCTTTTGGGGAGAGTATTGTTTTGCCCTGTCCGTCTGTCACACTTCATTTCCGATCAATAACTGGAAAACCATTTCGCCTTGAACCTTCAAACTTCATAGGGTGGCAGGGTTAATGGAGTAGATGACCCTGTTGTTTCTGGGGTCACTTCATCAAAGGTCAAGGCCACAGGGGCCTGAACATGGAAAACCATTTCCGATCAATACCTTGAGGACATGGAAATCCGTTTCCGATCAATAACTTGAGAACCATTTGACCTAAAACCTTCAAACTTCAAATGACTGACAGAGTAGATGACACCTATCGTTTCTGGGGTCACTACATCAAAGGTCAAGGTCACAGGGGCCTGATTGTTAAAAACCATTTCAGATCAATAACTTCAGAGCCACTTGACCCATAATGTTGATACTTCATAGGATGATTAAACATGTAGAGTAGTTGACCCCTATTGCTTTTTTGGGTCAATTGATCAAAAGTCAAGTTCACCGGGACCAGGTCACAGATGCCTGAACATAGAAAACCCTTTCCAATCAATAACTTCAGCGCCATTTGACCCAGAATGTTGAAACTTAATAGATGATTGGACATGCAGAGTAAATGACCCGTACTGATTTTGGGGGTACTTGATCAGAGGTCAAGGTCACAGGGGCCTGAACATGGAAAACCATTTCCAATTCATAACTTGAGAACCACTAGGCCCGGAATGTTGAAACTTAGTGGGATGATTGGACATGCCAAGCAGATGATACCTATTGCAGTCAACTTTCATTGTAACTTTGACTTTCGCTCCTGTCCCCTATTGACTTCTTGCCTATATGACTATGCATTGGGGGAGACATGCGCTTTTCTACAAAAGCATCTTCTAGTTTTACTCAAGTGCCGCTCAAGAGGCCCATCTACTACCTTCTCTAAGATTTTTGAAATGAACGAGAGATTAAGCAGAGGTCTGTAGTTTTTGAGAATATTTGGTTCAGTACCTGGTTTCTTAAGCAGGGGTCTTAGTTTAAAAACTCTTTGTGTTTATGATGTTTGTTATCAATGACAAGAGCTCATCAAGACATTTCTTCAAAAGCCATGTTGGTAAAGGGTCAAGTTCACAGGATTTGTTTTGAGATTTTTGTATGATTTGTTTTACCTCTTCTGTCACTGCAGGAGCTAAATTAATAAGACAGTTTGCTACTTCCTGGTGTTCTGAACAATGCAAGTCTGCTGAATCACAATCAGTTTGGCTATGCAAAATAATATCATTCCTAATGTTTTCAATTTTCTCCATGAAAAAGTCAATAAACTTCTGTGCAAGTTCCTTTGAGGATGAGTTGGGGGGATGGGCAGCATCATGATTGTCTCCTAGTAGATGTTTGGTTATCTTGGCCAAACTTTGACATTCCATATTGTCTTAATTCTATATTTACCCTCTTTTGTACCTCTGTATTTCAGAATACCTAACTGTTTTTAACTAGGTTTTTGTAGAAAACAGTTATTAGATTGGGGTATGTCGTCGTGCGGCGGGCGTCAAACTTTGTTTCTGCACAATAACTTTAGTTTGGAAAAAGTTATAGACACAAAACTTGGCCTGTAGATAGATGATAAGGAGATGAAGCTTGGGATTGCATTTGGGGTCGTTTTAGTCAAGGTCAAGGTCGCTGTTGCTAAAAATAGAAAAATTTGTTTCCGCACAATAACTTCAGTTTTCATTGATGTATTGAAATTAAACTTGGCCTATAGGTAGCTTATAGAAAAACCAAGGTTGGGATTGTATATAGGGTCATTGGGTCAAGTTCAAGGTCAGGATAACTTATTTAATTTTCACACTTAGAAAATTCCACTGTGGCGCAGTGGTCTAGAGTGTTGGGCCAAAAGCTACTTTTTAGTCAATGGGACGGAAGGGCGTCGGTTCAAATCTCCTGTTGAGATAAAAAAAAATAATATTTTTTTCTTTTTTTTTTTCAGTTTTTTGTTTTTTGGTCAAGGTCACAGTTACTAAAAAAATTTTCTCTAAAAATAGATTTTTTCTTAGTGTGACCATCAAAAAGGTGGTTTCTGCTTTATAATTTTAGTTTGGACTTAGTTACTGCCACCAAACTTTGTGTACAGCAAGCTTATCTAAAAAATTAGCTTTGAATGATATTTGGGGTCACTGTTACTAAAAATAGAATAATGGTTTTCACTCAATATCTTTAGTTTGGGTACACTTATTGTCAGTATAATTGGTGTGTAGGTAGCTTTTATCAAACACAAAAGTTTGGGAATGTATTTGAGGTCGCTCAGATCAGGGTCAAGGTCAGTGTAGCTAAAAATAGAAAAATGGGGTCATATTTGAAATGAAAAAAAGTAGCCCACCCGCTTAGCTCAGTAGGTAGAGTGTTGGTCTACGGATCGCGGGGTCGTGAGTTCGATCTCCGGGCGGGGCGTATGTTCTCCGTAACTATTTGATAAACGACATTGTGTCTGAAATCATTAGTCCTTCACTACTGATTCATTTTGGGAAGTTGGCAGTTACTTGTGGAGAACAGGTTTGTTCTGGTACAGAATCCAGGAACACTGGTAAGGTTAACTGCCTGGCGTTACATGACTGAAATACTGTTGAGAAACAAACAAACAAAGATTTTTATGCTTTGGAATGGAAGGGTGTCAGTTTAAAACTCACTGAGATCCAAATTTTTTTTTTTGTGACAGGAAGGTCATTTTAATGCCATGCCATTGGGTAACTAAAAATAGAAAAATATGGTCGTAGTTGTAATAAAAAATTTACGTTTAATAGAATATGACCATTATTTTTAAAGAACCTGTTGGCATGATGCAATTGAAAACCTGGTTTTCGTGGAATTTCCACATTTCTTTATTATAGTTAGAAGAGTAAAATATGGCCGAGATTTCCTCCGTGCATACTTTCCAATATCAAGTAGTTCATGCCTATTGTATTGATGTTTGACACGAATAGCTACAAGTGATAATTGGTCAGTCATTGTGTGTGAAGAGAAATCGATTAAAAAATTCAACGTAATTCTGAAAAAAGGCACAAATAAATTGAAATATTTCACAATATTTCACAAAACTATTTAATCAGTCTCCTCATATTCAACTAATACACACTCAAAACAACTTCCACATATATATGTATAGTAATTCTCGAGAAATAATAAAATCAATATCAACGAAATGAAATGCAGCCTACACTTGGCGCAATAACGTAAAGGTTACGCAACTCTATATACATTGAAATTATCTATTTTGGAAGGTTGATATATACATTAATCCCCTGTGTTGTGAACAAATCAGTTGTTTATGATTACCTTATTTATATCCGATTATGGTGGCACAGGGGCCTCTGTGGCCATGTGGTTAATGTGGCTGACTTCAAATCACTTGCCCCTCACCGATGTGGGTTTGAACCTCACTTTGGGTGTTGACTCCTTCATGTGGGGAAGCTGGCTTATGGAAGGGCAATGGTTCTACCCAGGTGCCCGCTTATGATGAAATAATGCATGGAGTGGCACCTGGGGTCTTCCAATACCATCAAAGCTGGAAAGTTGCCATATGATCTATAATTGTGTTGGTGCGATGTTAAACCCAACAAAATTTTATTAAAAATATGGTGGCGCAGTTTTCAAAACATGTGAAAAAAAAAAAGAGGACAATCAGAAACGCAATAAGTATACTCTATAGAAAAAAAAAACTTCCACAAAAATATCATTTCGTGTTTTATGAAAATGCGCAAAATTAAAAAAACATAAACGAGCCCATTTGGGAAAAATAGGGAAAAAAGAGAACTAGTGAATTCAAAGCCTTATATAGTACATCAAAGAATATAAGAATTTTTCAAACAGTACATTGTGAAATTAATGTGTAAAAAATCAATATTCTTAATCTTGCAGAAGAAGCATAACCCAGAAATTTATGACATCATAAATGTGATTGCCCTGAAGAAACAGCAAGTTGAAAGAGCAAATTATGAGGCAAGATTAGAGGAAGACAGGATAGGTCGGGGATCTGTTAGAGTCATGTTGATGTTAAATCCTGAAGACAATAATGGGAAAGTTGTGTACAATGACCCTTTACCTGTCAAAGGTAGGTGTGTAAGAATGATCCTACAGTCTGAATGATATGTCTTTTAATTTAACACACTTTCAAGAGGGCCAGTAATTATTTTGGATTATTTGAAATGTAGAAATGTTAAATAATTGATATAATTTATAATAACAAATATTTACATCAAATGTCATGCTTGTTGCATGACAGGTAATGCATGACGCTATACACAGATGCTGTTGTAAATAGAGGTTAGTGCAGTTAATTTATAGATGTTTATGTTTATTTCATTTAATATTTCATAAATGAATTACAAGCCCTCCTGATGTTCAGAGATGTAATTGATTTACACACTGATTTTGAGCACTATTTCCCAAATCGCTCCGGAAATTTTTCAAGGTGGTATGGCTTATAGCACTCAAAACAAAGATTCACTCCACATCCATCACAGCCATACTGTGTTTCGTGTCACTTTCCATTTTTCCAACACACCTTACAAGTGCTCAAGGTGAGCTTTTGTGATCGCCTCTGTGTCAACATTTAGCATAAAATAGAAAGGACCTCAGACATTTTCCTATTAAGATTGCCTATCCGATTAAGGAAAAATTGACATAGGGATAGATTTCTGAAATTGCATAGTTACGATAGTTGAAGACCATTTCTTGATAAATGCGACTTCATTTTACAAGTTTATGAACAAAAAAGACGCCTTTGTAGACATTTCTCATTCTCTTTTCTATTAAAATATGAACGTAAATCATTTTTACATTTTAAACATCTTTCCCCCCAGTAATGCAACAAAATAGTTCACATGCCTTTGTAAATAATTATTATATACGTATGCTGCAAAATATGGCACTTGGTCACAGGTGGGAAAGTGTTTAAAATTGAAAAAAAAACGTACAGGATGTCAGCAAATAAATTTTTACATAAATATTTGACACTTATTGCATGTGTTTCCTAAACCTTACATATCTACAGCTTTATTCATTTTTATGCCCCCGAAGGGAGGCATATAGTTTTTGAACCGTCTGTCTGTCAGTCTGTCGGTCTGTCCGCAATTTTCGTGTCCGGTCCATATCTTTGTCATCGATGGATGGATTTTCAAATAACTTGGCATGAATGTGTACCACAGTAAGACGACATGCAATGCGCAAGACCCAGGTCCGTAGCTCAAAGGTCAAGGTCACACTTAGAAGTTAAAGGATAGTGCATTGATGGGCGTGTCCGGTCCATATCTTTGTCATCGATGGATGGATTTTCAAATAACTTGGCATGAATGTGTACCACAGTAAGACGACGTGCAGTACGCAAGACCCAGGTCCGTAGCTCAAAGGTCAAGGTCACACTTAGATGTTAAAGGATAGTGCATTGATGGGCGTGTCCGGTCCATATCTTTGTCATCGATGGATGGATTTTCAAATAACTTAGCATTAATGTGTACCACAGTAAGACGACGTGTCCTGCGCAAGACCCAGGTTCGTAGCTCAAAGGTCAAGGTCACACTTAGATGTTAAAGGATAGTGCATTGATGGGCTTGTCCGGTCCATATCTTTGTCATCGATGGATGGATTTTCAAATAACTTGGCATGAATGTGTACCACAGTAAGACGACGTGTCACACGCAAGACCCAGGTCCGTAGCTCAAAGGTCAAGGTCACACTTAGACGTTAAAGATCATTTTTCATGATAGTGCATTGATGGGCATGTCCGGTCCATATCTTTGTCATTCATGTATGGATTTTAAAATAACTATGCATGAATGTGTGACACAGTAAGACGATGTGTCGCGCGCAAGACCCAGCTCCGTAGGTCAAAGGTCCTAAACTCTAACATCGGCCATAACTATTCATTCAAAGTGCCATTGGGGGCATGTGTCATCCTACGGAGACAGCTCTTGTTGTAAATATTTCAAGCACAGAAAACACTATTGCTAAACTAAATAAATAGCAGACATAGAAAGTCAAGCTAGAAAGCAGACAGATCGTTATAAGTATACCTTATGAATTTTTCAATCAGATCTGTTACCTCTTGACAGTGTAAGTCCCCCAGGAGACATATTGTTTTTGCCCTGTCCGTCCGTACGTTACACTTCATTTCCGAGCAATAACTGGAGAACCATTTGACCTAGAACCTTCAAACTTCATAGGGTTGTAGGGCTGCTGGAGTAGACGACCCCTATTGTTTTTGGAGTCACTCCATCAAAGGTCAAGGTCCCAGGGGCCTGAACATTGAAAACCAGTTCCGATCAATAACTAGAGAATCACTTGACCCAGAATATTGAAACTTCATAGGATGATTGGTCATGAAGAGTAGATGACCCCTATTGATTTTGGGGTCACTCCGTCAAAGGTCAAGGTAACAGGGGCCTGAACATTGAAAACCATTTCCGATCAATAACTAGAGAACCACTTGACCCAGAATGTTTAAACTTCATAGGATGATTGATCATGAAGAGTAGATGACCCCTATTGATTTTGGGGTCACTCCGTCAAAGGTCAAGGTCACAGGGGCCTGAACATTGAAAACCATTTCCAATCAATAACTAGAGAACCACCTGAGCCAGAATGTTGAAACTTCATAGGATGATTGTACATGCAAAGTAGATGACCCCTATCGATTTTGGGGTCACTCCATTAAAGGTCAAGGTCACAGGGGCCTGAACATTGAAAACCATTTCCGATTAGTAACTTGAGAACCACTTGACCCAGAATGTTGAAACTTAATAGGATGATTGATGATAAAGAGTAGATGACCCCTAACGATTTTGGGGTCACCCTGTGAAAGGTCCAATCACAGGGGCCCGAACATTGAAAACCATTTCCGGTCAGTAACTTGAGAACCACTTGACCCAGAATGATGAAACTTCGTAGGATGATTGGTCATGCAAAGTAGATGAACCCTAACACTTTTAGGGTCACTCTGTTAAAGGTCAAGGCCACAGGGGCCTGAACATGGAAAACCATTCTGTTAAAGGTCAAGGTTACAGGGGCCTGAACATTGATAACCAGTTCCGATCAATAACTTGAGAACCACTTGACCCAGAATGTTGAAACTTCATAGGATGATTGAACATGCAGAGTAGATGACCCCTATTGATTTTGGGGTCAGTCTATTAAAGGTCAAGGTCACAGTGGCCTGTTCATGTAAAATCATTTTTTGGAAATAACTTGAGAACCACTTGACCTACAATGTTGAAACTTAATAGGATGATTGGACATGCAGAGTAGATGACCCCGATTTATTTTGAGGTCACTTGATCAAAGGTCAAGGTCACAGGAGCCTGAACAGTGACTTGAGAACCACTAGGCCACGAGTGTTGAAATTTAGCGGGATGACTGGACATGCCAAGTAGATGATCCCTATTGCAGCCAACCATCAGTGTCTCTTTGACTTTCGCTCCTGACCCCTATTGACTTCTTGCCTATAGGACTTTGCATTGGGAGAGACATGCGCTTTTTTACAAAAGCATTTTCTAGTTCTTATTACATTTAATAGCTGATAAAATGTTCAAAGTTTATTACAGTCATTTCATATAATACAATGGTGTGATAAATTGTCCGCTATTCCCTATTGTTATCTAAACAAAATCTCCCGCAATTGTTTGTCCAAAAGATAAAGCATGATATAGACCATCACCTCAGGCAATACGCGCTTTGCTTGTTATACACATACAAAGTACATCAAGGAGATGCTCCCCGTAACCTGCTAAAAAACAAAGTTAAACAAAGTTATCAAGTTATATACATCCCTGCCAACTGCAAGTAAATCCAACCTCTGGACCTTAGCGTTGATTTTGTCTTTAAGCACTATTTTCTACATGAAATGTAATTTCGAGGATTTTAATTGTACTTTCCATAATATATATCGAAATAAATTGAAGTTCATTCAATAAACATCGTGTACAGGCGGTTAGTATATTCATTGCTGAACTTTTTCAGTCATAGAAACGACGGTGTCTACTTGTAGCAGTGAGCACAATGCCCAACTTTATAGTGCTGCCTTACTGGAATATCATGCCGTAGACACCGCCTCGGTAGCCTAGAGGTAGAGTGTCCGCTTCGAGTGCGGGAGGTCGTGGGTTTGATCCCCGGCCGCGTCATACCAAAGATGTAAAAAAAGGTACTAGTAGCTTCCTCGCTTGGTGCTCAGCATTAAGAGGATAGTGCTAGGACTGGTCAGCCTGGTGTCAGTATAATGTGACTGGGTGGGGTATCATGCCACGTGTCTACGGTTAAAAACGTTAAACCCGAACACACACACTGTAGACACGTGACATGATACCCCACCCAGTCACATTATACTGACACCGGGCTGACCAGTCCTAGCACTACCCTCTTAATGCTGAGCGCCAAGCGAGGAAGCTACTAGTACCATTTTTAGCTCGACTATACGAAGTATAAGGAGAGCTATCCTACTCGCCCCGGCGTCGGAGTCGGCGTCTTTCCGCGTCCCCACCTTGGTTAAAGTTTTGGTGCACTTTCTCTTTTTTCAACTTATCTCTGTAATTACTTGATGGATTTGATTCAAACTTGAAATACTTATTCCTCATCATCATCCACATCATCTGACAGAAGGGCCATAACTCTGGCACCAATATTTCATGAATTATCCCCCCTTTTCACTTAGATTTTCAGGTTAAAGTTTTGATGCACTTTCACTCTGTCTCTGTTATTACTGAATGGATTTGATTCAAACTTAAAATAGTTGTTCAACATCATATGACACAAGGTGCATAACTCTAGCACCATTTTTTCATGAATTATTCCCCCGTTTTACTTAGAATTTCAGGTTAAAGTTTTGGTGCACTTTCACTCTACCTCTGTTATTACTGAATGGATTTGATTCAAACTTGAAATAGTTGTTCAGCATCATCACCCACATCATATGACACAAGATGCATAACTCTGGCACAATTTTTCATGAATTATTCCCCTTTTTATTTAGAATTTCAGGTTAAAGTTTAATGCACTTTCACTCTATCTCTGTTATTACTGAATGGATCTGATTCAAACTTAACAATTGTTCAACATCATTACCCTTATTATATGACACAAGGTGCATAACTCTGGGACCAATTTTTCATGAATTATTTCCCCTTTTTACTTACAATTTTAGGTTAAAGTTTTGATGCACTTTCACTCTATCTCTGTTATTACTGAATGGATTTGATTCAAACTTAAAATAGTTGTTCAACATCATCACCCACACCATATGACGCAAGGTGCATAACTCTGGCACCAATTTTTCATTAATTATTCCCCCTTTTTACTTAAAATTTTAGGTTAAAGTTTTGATGCACTTTCACTCTGTCTCTGTTATTACTGAATGGATTTGATTCAAACTTAAAATAGTTGTTCAGCATCATCACCCACACTATATGACACAAGCTGCATAACTCTGGTACCATGCAATATTTAATGAATTATGCCCCTTTCTGCTTAGGATATACTTATATTGTGTTTTGATACATTTTATCTTTACCTCTCTTATTACTTTAAGTTGATATTTTTGACATAGACTCAGGCTATTGTGCAATATCTTCATCCACAATTGGAGTCTAATATTAAACACTCCAATGACAGCTCTAGATTCCTCAGATGTTCCCAGTTTCACTATCCAGCATCAAAATAGTCGAGCGCGCTGTCTCCTGTGACAGCTCTTGTAGCTCACCTGAGCACGAAGTGCTCAAGGTGAGCTTTTGTGATCGCCATGTCTGTCATCGTCCGTCCATCAGTTTGACTGTTAACACACTAGAGGTCACAATTTTGGCACATCGTCATCAGAATCATCGTCACGAGACATAGAAATATCCAGATCATTCACAGTTTCATTAAATCCCATCATAATTATTATCTTCCATTTCTGCATCGTCTGTATCCAAAAAATCAACGTCATGAAAGCTCGCCATGTTTACTATTTTTATGCCCTCTAAGGGAGGCATATTAGTTTTCAACTGCCCATCCGTTAGTTATTTCGTTCATCACAACGTTAACTTTTTGCATGAAGGCACTTTACTCGCGAACCACTGCACCCAGGACCTTCAAACTTCACGTGCTGTTAGTACTTATTGAGTACACAACACCTACTGACTTTGGGGTCACCAGGTCAAAGGTCAAGGTCACAGGGGCCAGTGTTGACTTTTTGCATGAAGGCACTTTACTTGTGAACCACTGCACCCGGGACCTTCAAACTTCACATGCTGATAGTACTTATTGAGTACACAATCCCTACTGACTGGGGTCACCAGGTCAAAGGTCAAGGTCACAGGGGCCAATGTTAACTTTTTGCATGAAGGCACTTTACTCGCGAACTACTGAACCCAGGACCTTCAAACTTCACGTGCTGATAGTACTTATTGAGTACACGACCCCTATTGACTTTGGGGTCACCAGGTCAAAGGTCAAGGCACGGCGGGGCATTTGTCACCATTAGTGACAGCTCTTGTTTTCTTTTGTTCGAAACTCACGCATTTACATCAGAATAAAACATATTATACTTGTCCAAACAGAATATTTTTTACAACATTGCGAAGTTTAAGCTTTGCTAAGTTTAAGCTTTTATCTGATTGGCTAAATATTTGGGGAAGCCTTTTTGTGTTTACAATTTTAAACCAATCTAATGTTTTTAACAAGGGGTTGATCACGCATAAATCTGGGATCCGACTTACGCTATATTGTTATCATCACGCATTTATAAGGGATCCGACTTGGAGTGCTTATCTCTTATCACGGATTTTCACAGGATTAGGCCTGAATGAGTTAAAGGGCCAAAATTTGCTATTTTGGTTTTTGCAGCCATAATTATAGAGACTTCATTATGCCCCCTTCGAAGAAGGTGGGGTATATTGTTTTGCAGATGTCGGTCTGTCGGTCGGTCGGTCGGAATGTAGACCAATCTGTTTCCGGATGATAACTTAAGAACGTTGGGCCTAGGATCATGAAAGTTGATAGGGAGGGTGATCTTCACCAGCAGATGACCCCTATTGATTTTGAGGTCTGTATGTCAAAGGTCAAGGTCACAGTGACCCTGAATAGTAAAACGGTCTCCGGATGATAACTCAAGAACACCTGGGCCTAGGATCATGAAAGTTGATAGGGAGGTTGGTCTTGACCAGCAGATGACCCCTATTGATTTTGAGGTCAGTATGTTAAAGGTCAAGGTCACAGTGACCCTGAACAGTTAAACGGTTTCCGGATGATAACTCAAGAACGCATAGGCCTAGGGTCACAAAAGTTGATAGGGAGGTTGGTCATGACTAACAGATGACCCCTATAGATTTTGAGGTCAATATGTCAAAGGTCAAGGTCACAGTGACCAGGAACAGAAAAATGGTTTCCGGGCAGTAACTCAAGAACGCTTGGGCCTAGAGTCAGGAAAATTGATAGTTAGGTTGGTCATGATCAGCAGATGACCCCTATTGATTTTGAGGTCATTAGGTCAAAGGTCAAGGTCACATTGGCCAAGAACAGTTAAACGGTTTCTGATCTTGTCCAAAACCACAGAGCCTAGGGCTTTGATATTTGGTATGAAGCATCATCTAGTGGTCCTCTGCCAAGATGATTCAAATTATTTCCCTGGGGTCTAATATGGCCCCGCCCCGGGGGTCACATGGTTTATATAGACTTATATAGGAAAAACTTTGAAAAACCTCTTGCTCAAAACCACAGGGCCTAGGGCTTTGATATTTTGTATATGACATCATCTAGTGGTCTTCTGCTAAGAGTGTTCAAATTATCCCCCTAGGGTCAAATATGGCCCCGCCCCGGGGGTCACATGGTTTACATAGACTTGTATAGGGAATTACTTTGAAAATCTTCTTGTCCAAACCACAAAGACTAGGGCTTTGATATTTGTAATGTAGCATCATCTAGTGATTCTCTATAGAGTTTGTTCAAATTATCCCCCTAGGGTCAAATATGGCCCCGCCCTGGGGTCACATGGTTCATATAGACCTATATAGGGAAAAGCTTTTAAAATCTTCTTGTCAATAACCTACAACATTTAAATTTTGACCACATGTATGGTTTAGAGTGGCAAGATGAACCTTGACATGAGTTGACCTTGATTTTGACCTAGTGACCTACTTTCACATTTCTGTAGCTACAGCCTTCAACTTTGGACCACATGCATAGTTTTGTGCACCGAAAAAAATTTTGACCTTGACATTGACCTAGTGACCTACTTTCACATTTTTGAAGGTACAGGCTTCAAATTTGGACCACATGCATAGTTTTGTGTTCCAAAATGAAATTTGACCTTGATTTTGACCTAGTGACCTACTTTCACATTTCTCAAGCTACAGCCTTCAAATTTGGACCACATGCATAGTTTTGTGTACCGAAAAAATTTTGACATTGACCTATTGACTTACTTTCACTTTCTTGAAGGTACAAGCTTCAAATTTGGACCACAGTCATGCATAGTTTTGTGTACCGAAATGAACTTTGATCTTGAGATTGACCTAGTGACCTACTTTCACATTTCTGATTGTACAGACTTAAGATTTGGACCGCATACATATTTTTGTGTTCTGAATTGAAATTTGACATTGATTTTTACCTAGTACCTACTTTCACATTTCTCAAGCTACAGCCTCCAAATTTGAAATGCATGCATATTTCTGTCTACAAAAATGAACTTTGACCTTGATATTGATCTAGTGACCTACTTTCACATTTCTCAAGCCACAGCTTTCAAATTTGGACCACATGCACATTATTTTGTACCGAAATGAAATTTGACCTTGAGCTAGTCATTCAAAAATGGCTCAGTGGATGGCACCAAGATCACTTTGTAATCTCTTGCTAGGTTAATAGGTTAAAGGTCAAGGTCAGATTAAACCAGAATGGTAGAACTTTTGTTTACAGTGAGCATGTAATTTCTGTTCCTTGTGCAATTACTAAATGCATCAAGGGGGGCATTTCGTGTTCGACGAGCTCTTGTTTATAGTTTGATTTGATACAAACTTGCAAAATATCTTTATTAATAACAACAATAGTTCTTGGATTCCAATGATAGATTCATCAGGTCCAGTCATAGGTTTTGGAGTTACGGCCCCTGATTGACCTCTGAAAGAGCCAAAATTTGGTAATTTTTACCTTCTGAACATGATAGAAGTGACATTTTACATTTGATTTTAACAACACTTACAGACAACTTGAGTTACAATAATATCTCAGTTCCTTTAAAAAAAAAAACACCTAGATTCCGTCACATGTTCTAGAGTTACTGCAAAATTTTCTGTATTGGCCCTTTTAGCCATATAAAGGTTTCATATATGCTTTGATTTGTTACAAACTTGCACAGAATGTTTATCTTGATAATCTCTAGGCCAAGTTAGAAACTGGGTCGTGTGGGGTCAGAAACTAGGTTGCCTGGTCAAATCAAATTAAAAGCTTGTTAACACCCTAGAGGCCACATTTATTATCCTATTTTCTTGAAACTTGGTCAGAGTATTTATCTTGATGATTCCTATGCCAAGTTCAAAACTGGGTCATGTGGGGTCAAAAACTAGGTCAGCTGCTCAAATCAAAGGAAAAGCTTGTTAACATTCTAGAAGCTACATTTATGACCCTATCTTCATGAAACTTCGTCAGAATGTTTATCTTGATGATTGCTAGGCCAGATTGGAAACTGGGTCATGTGGAGTCAAAAACTAGGTCAGCTGCTCAAATCAAAAGAAAAGCTTGTTAACACTGTAGAGTCCATATTTTTGACCCTGTCTTCATGAAACTTAGTCAGAATGTTTATCTTGATGATTCCTAGGTGAAGTTTGAAAATGGGTCTTGTGGGGTCATAAAATAGGTCACCACTTGGATCAAAAGAAAAATTTGTTAACACTGTAGAGGTCACATTTATGACACTTAGTCAGAATGTTTATCTTGATGATTCCAAGGCCAAGTTTAACAAGTAAGCGACTCGGAACAGTTGAACAGTTTCTGGATGATAATTTGAGAACGCTTGGGTCTATAAATTTTTGTACACAGATGTAACATGATAAAATACAGGTCAAGTTCGACTTTGAGGTTAGTAGGTCAAAGGTCAAGGTCACAATAACATGAAACAGTTAAACGGTTTCCGGATTATAACTTGAGAAGGCTTGGGCCTAGGATCATGAAAATTAATAGGGAGGTTAGTTATGACTAGCAGATGACCCCTATTGATTTTGAGGTCAGTAGGTCACAGGTCAAGGTCACAGTGACCTGGAACATTTAAACAGTTTTCGGACAATAACTTCAGAACGCTTGGGACTAGGATCACGAAACTTAATAGGGAGGTTGGTCATCACCAGCAGATGACCCGTATCGATTTTGAGTTCCAAAGGTCAGAGTGACCCGGAACATTTAAACCTTTTCAGGACAATAGCTTGAGAATGCTTGGGCCGAGGATCATGAAACTTCATAGGGAGGTTGATCATGACCAGCAGATGACCTCTTTTGATTTTGAGGTCAGTGGGTCAAAAGTCAAGCAAGTTCGGCTTTGACAATGGCTTCGTTCTGTGACAAGGCATATTGTGGGTGTATAATTCGTCACTACTTTGACAACTCTAGTAACTGTTGTTTTATGATGTTTGTCATGAAAAGGATGCATCCTTGCTTTTGTGAGGGAATCAGTTATCAATGAGGATTAGTAGATTTCTTTATTGTTGTTGTTTATGTATAGCACCCCTGCCTCTCAGGAAGAAGGAGATGGGTGAAGTGCCAGAGGCATATGATGATAGCTACCAGTCACAGTTTGAGTCGTTGTACAACGAGGCAATAGAATCTGGCACACTTTCTGATACAACACTTATTGGTAAAGTGACTTATTTCATGTTTTTGTAGTTCAAAGGTTACATTGAATTATATTTAATAATGTCAGTACCTCAAACAGTAATATTTTCAATATGATTTCATTTGTACAGAACTACATTCACTGACTAAGTAGAGCTATTCTACTCATGACGGCGTCAGCCTCAGTATTGGCTTCACACCTCAGTTAAGTTTTTCGTACCATCCACATTTTGACAAAACCTTTTGACATATATAGCTTTGAAACTTTCAACATTTGTGTATCATGACCATGTCTAGTTTTAGGCAAGAGTACATAACACCCATTAAAGATTTTGTCTGACTATCCATAGCCATATTATAAGCTTCTTTTAGTTCTTTTCTTCAAGTTTTTTGTACCAGTTCATAATATTTTGTGTAAATTGTGTGACATACGCCTTTTACACTTTTATCACTTGTTTATAACAACAGTCTCTACCTGTGGGTAAGAATATATAATCTGTCGAGTATTTTGACTGAATTATGGCCCTTTTTAGGACTTGGAAAAAGGTTCAGTTTTATATAATAGGCCTGTGTTTTGTCAAAACTAATTGCCATGTGGCTTTGAAACTTTGAACGCTTGTTTATTATCCCCCGCCGAAGGTGGAGGGATATAGTTTTGGCGTTGTCCATCTGTCCTTTCGTCCGTTCGTCCGGAGCCATATCTAGGAATTGGTTGGGAATAGTTAAATAAAACTTCATATACATATTTACAACTATGAGGTTATGCAGCCCGTCAAGTTTCAGTCTGATTGCCCAAGTAACACCAGAGTTATGGCCCTTAGAAGTTTCTAGTGTTAACTATGTAGTGTACTATAAATATGGCAATTTCTGCTTCATAACTTGTGATATATTTGACCTGGAACTATGAAACTTAAACTGAATTTAGATCACCATAATGTGGTAGGGCACACACAATTTTGTCAGGATCTCTTTTGTAACCAGAGTTATTGCCCTTTAATTGTTTAAAAATCCACATATTTGTACATAACAAACTAACCAATTAGTAGAGTTACATTAAACTTCTTTCTTTCTTTTCCATGTCGAATGAGAAATTCTGTGCGTATAAATGGGACATTTATTTACTATAATTATATGCTACTTGAGGATATGAAAAAAAAATTACAATGCTATGTCAGCTTCCCATTTCGTCGTGATTCTAAAAGAAAGTTGAAATTCTGAATCCCGGAAATAAACATGTAAACTGTGTGAGAAGCGCGCGGTCATGTTAATTACAATCAATGCAAAAGCGCAGGGTTTTTAAACATGTGGAATATAAATAAAAATATTAGAAAACAGTTTTAAAAATTGTTCAAATAGAAAATGGATGAAATAAACAATCTCAATATAGCTTTTCAATGCATCGAATCTTGGTTAGTTCCAATGTATGAATGGGATGATTACGAAAAATGGCTGCTTTTTTTTACAAAAATGGGCAAGCTTTTTAGCTCCACTATTTGAAGAATAGGGGGCTATTCTACTCGCCCCGGCTCGGCGTCAACGTTGGCGTGACCTTCTTGGTTAAAGTTTTTGGCAACCTTTATTTTTGTGCCTTCTCATGAGTGGTGGGGGCATATAGATTTGCTCTTGTCCGTGCGTCCGTCCCTCCGTCTGTCCTTCCGAGAATGTTGTGTCACGCCTAGCTCCAAAAATATTTGACATAGAGTCATAAAACTTTACAGGAAAGTCAGCATGTGTAGTTGTGCACTTGGGGTTTCGCGTCCGGATTCCTTCAGTCATGTAGGAGTTATGGCCCCTGACTTTGTAAATATTGGTTATTTTAGTGTTGTGTCGCACCTAGCTCCAAAAGTATTTGATGTAGAGTCACAAAACTGTACAGAAATTTTGGTCAGCATGTGTAGGTGTGCACCTGGGGTTTCGCATCTGGATTCATTCCATCATATAGGAGTTATGGCCCCTGACTTAGTAAAAAATTGGTCATTTTAATGTTGTGTCGCGCGAAGCTCCAAAAGTATTTGACCTAATGTCACTAAAGTTTACAGGAATGTTGGTCAGCATGTGCACCTGGGGTTACGCGTCCGGATTTATTCAGTTGTGTAGGAATTATGGCCTTTGTCATGTAGTGGGGACATCTGTGTCCCATGGACACATTTCTAGTTCACCATTGTTTTATTAAACATCTGTAACATGATGCTAAAAACAGATCCCTTAAAGATAACAATTAATATGCGCTAGAAGGAACCTTTTGGTGAGCTAAATCTTGTTTAATAGAAATGATCCTTCGGTGACCCTCCACTAAATCCTTTTAAATTGTTCTGTTTTTAGGGAGTTTAAGGGAGCGAGGCTAGGTTTCCCTCTATGCTATATGGAAAACTTTAAAAATGTTCTCCTTTCTGTCAAACATCTGGTTCTATTTCAATATAATTGGCTAAAGCATTTGTCAGTTGTACTTTATATACGCACGTCTCTGAAAGAGCCGGGCGTATTTTGTGAACACCCGTGGCGGCGGCGGGTGGGCAGTGCACATCCAAAGCATGTCTGCTCTCTGAGTCAAACAGTTTTCATCTGATCTTTATCAAACTTGCTGGCAATGTTTGTTTGCATAATATCTGGGCCAAGTTTGATAACCAGCCAAATCTCCCCTGGCATTCTTGGATTATGGCCCTTAAATTACTCAAAAAACTGATTTTTGCCTTCTCCGCTTTCTAAGTCGAACAGTTTTCATCCAATCTTCACCAAACTTGCTGACAATGTTTGTGAGCATATTATCTCGGCCAGGTTTGATAACCAGTCAAATTGCCCTAGACACTTCTTTCATTATGGCCCTTGAATTACTCGAAAAACAGTGAATTTAGCCTTGTCCTCTCCTTAAGTCGAACAGTTTTCATCTGATCTTCACCAAACTTGCTGACAATGTTTATGGGCATAATTTCTCGGCCTAGTTCGATAACCAGTCAAATTGCCCCAGGAACTCTTGGACTTTGTCCCTTGAATTAGGCCAAGTTCGATGAAGGGTGTATTTTGTGACAGTCTGGCACTCTTGTTGTAATGTTAAACAGATTGGTAGAGGTTTATATATCTGTCTAAGCCTTAATGTTTTAGTTTACCTGAACTGGTCATTTGTTCTTGGTCCGAGTCCATCATTCATCAATTTACATAAACATCTCTGAAAATACTAGTCAGAATAACATCAGACTGGATCTGTAGCATCCTGGAAGGTTCTCTCTCAAGTTTGTTCAAATGGTTTGGCTTTGCCCCGTTTTGGGCTGGTAAAGCTAAAATAGAAAAAACATTAAAGAAATCCTTCTCATGAACCGCCAGATGGATCTTCATCGAACTTGGTCTGTAAGCATTGTTAAAAGGTCCTCTCCCAACTTTGTTCCAATGGGGGAAAATTATCTCTTGAAGGGGCTGCTGTTGGTAAAAATATAAATACCCTTAACAACTTCTTCTCATGACTCACTTGATGGATCTTCAGCAAACTTGGTCTGTAGCATCATTTTAATGTCCTCTCTAAAACTTATAAAAATGAGAGAGATCCGTCCTTTTAGGGTCCATAAAAATTAGGATAGAAGTACCAAGTAACAACTTCTCCTCTTGAACTACTTGATGGATCTTCATTAAACTTGGTCTGTAGCATCATTATAAGGTCCTTTCCCAAATACTTCAAATTAGCAAATACTTCAAATTAGGGCCCCATGTGGTTCTTGGACGATCTGTGTATGAAAGGAATTGGAACCACTGCCTTACCCTTGCATGATCGTAAGAGGTGACTAATAGGGTCTTAACACTTGGTTTTGCTATAACTCTGTGATTCCAGCAGGTATGCAAATTTTGATTCCATACCTCATGCTTTTATTTCGATGTAAATGAGATATGAAACCAAAATTTGTAGTCCTGTTTCAAATAAGGCCCTTGTAGTGGTCACTAGAACAGAAATTTCTTTAAAGAAACCTTTTCATGAACTGCTTTATTGATTTTCATTTTACTTCAAGGTCTGTAACATTATTTTAAGATCATCTTTCACATTTGTTCAAAATTTGTTTCACCTTGTAGGGGTTGCAAATGCTTAAAATTGAAATATCTTTGAACAACTTTGTTTCATGAATTGTTTGATTGATCATGGTTGGAAATTTGTGAAATGGGATCCTTGGCCGCTTTGTTGGGTTGCTAGATCTAAATATAGGGGAAGAAAACCTTTAAATTACATCTTCTTATGAACTTGCTTGTTGCATGAAACTTGGTTTGTAGCATCCTTAAAAGGGCAGCCAGAGCAAAAAGTAGATTTCTTTTTAAACCACATATTCTAAAGAATCATTTGATGGATCTTCACTTCACTTGGTGTATTAAATACTTCGAAAGTCCTCTCATAAGTTTGTGTAATGGTTCCACTAAAACAAACCTTTCAGAAACGTCTAAAGCTTACAATATAAAATACTTAAGAAGACTTCTCATGAAGAACTAAATGAATCTTCTCCAGACTTGGTCTGTTACATGCTTGTAACGTCCTCCCTCAACCTTGTTCAAGTGGTTCAAGCTTTGCCCGCAGAGCTTGATAATAAAAAAATTCAAGCAGCTTCTCTTGAATGATAACTTTATGGATATTTTCCTAACTTAGTCTGTGGCATCCTTCTAAAGTCCTTCCCCAGGTTTGTTCTAATAGTTTTGTATGGCCAGAAGCAAGGGTAAAAGGTCAAGGTCCAAGGATGAGCAACTTTAGCTTATTTTGGCATCTTGTTTTGTTTAGGTCTTGACTATGTGAAAGAAATGCTACATCCAAGAATGGAGAAAGAGCCCAGGTATATTTGCAGTTTGTGTACAGTCCTGTGTCATAGTACAACTATACTGTGTCATCTGGTTGGCAAGAAACACAGGTTCAATTATCTAGTGAGTTTTTCTTTTACTTTACATATCTTTGCAAACAAATGTAGAATTTGATCAATTATATAGTTTCACATAAATGTTTCCTACTCATGTAAAATGAGTATAAAAATAAATTGAACTAATGGGTGGAATTTTGTTGAGCTATTGTGATCCCTCACTATCCATCATACATCAGTTCACACTTCTTCCGATGACATCTTGTCAGAAACTATACTGGTCAAAATTGCACCAAACTTGGTTAATAGTACAATAATAATGCATGGTGGGATTTTGATGTAACTTGGCATGAATGTTCACCATTATAAGACAGAATGTCATGCACAAGAACCAGGTCCCTATATCAAAGGTCAAGGTAACAGAGGTCAAATGTTAGATACAAGAATGACTTTGTCCAGAGCATTTCTTTTTCATGCAGAGAGGAATTTTGATGGACCTTGGCACAATTGTTCACCATCATGAGATGGAGTGTCATGCGCAAGAACCTAGAATTACTTCCCTTTGTTGTTACTAGAAATAGCTTATTTTGTAACGTTTATTACTGGTCATAGGAAAATATCAAGATCACTTTTCTGTAGTACAACATGCATGTTACATCCAATTTTGAGGTGTATTATGACCTATCTCTACTGGTAAGGATTTTTGTGTGGACTCAGAGTGTCGTGTGCAACTCCCAGTGCTTATGACAGCTGGCGGGCTCGACATGTTGCTCTTGGGCTTCTTGTTATATATCTCTTCCTTTTTGTACTGAAAGAAATCTTTAATGTTTGTGGATGTTAAAGTAGAATTGAATGAAGTTTTTATGTGCGCTGTGTCAGGTCATGCATATTAAGTGAAAGTAGTCTGGCAACATACAATACAAAAGGTACAATATGGAATTTTTTTCTGTCTGTTCATATTTTCTTGTGAAATACAAGCAGTATTTTTGACATAATTTATAAAAGTATATAAAAAAAAACTATTAATGTGTCTGTATTTCCAGAAAGTATATCAGGAACATGTGTATGATATGATTAACAACTCCAAGGAACAGAAACTTGAACTGTTAGTGGAGAAAATCAAAGAAGTGGCTGAAAAAGATGGTCCAGGCACTATCAAAACCAAAGTGGCAAGAAATGAAAGAATGTGGAGAGATAAAGCATGTAAATGATAAATAAAACTAACAAAACACTTTTTAACTTGGCTCTGCTTGATAATAATATTTCTAGATGTTTCAACACTTATTTCTGATAAATATATAGTTTGTACTCATACAATATGCATTTTTTGTCTGCTCTTCAGAGCACAAAGTGCTCATGGTGAGCCATTGTGATCACACTGTGTTTGTCCTGTGTCCAGCTGTCTGTTGTGCATCCGTCAGTCCATCATCAACAATTTCTTTAAAACAGTATCTCCTCCAAAACCACTGAGTGGATTTTGGTGAAACTTGGCCAGGATGTTCATTGGGTGGTCCTCAGCATGGTTCCACTTCATTGCACATTGGGGCATCTTCTCCTAAACTGCTGCTCTGATTTTGTAAGAGCCAAAATTTGTTAATTTTTACCTTGTGAACAAGATACAAGTGACATTTTACGTTCTATTTTAACCACACTTACACACAACTTATGTCACAATTAGATCTCGGTTCCTTTCGAAAACCAACTAGGTTCACGGTGGGTTCTAGAGTTACTGACCCTCTTACTCACTGGATCTTCCTGAAATTTGATCAGAATATTTGTTTTGATGAAATCTAGTTCGAATTCAAATAGGGGTCGTCTGGGATCAAGAACTGGGTCACCCAGTCAAATCAAAGAAAAACTTTGTGAATGCAATAGGGGCTACATTTTAGGCAGGATGTTCATGAAATTTGATGAGAATGTTTGCTTTGATTAAATTTAGATCAAGTTCAGATATGGGTCATGTTGGGTCAAAACTAGGTCACCTGGTCAAATCAAAGATTAACCTTGTGTATGCAATAGGGGCTGCATTTTTCAGTGGATCTTCATGAAATTTGATCAGAATGTTTGTCTTTGGAAAGCTAGGTCAAGTTCACTTATGGGTCATGTTGGGTCAAAAGCTAGGTCACCTGGTCAAATCAAAGAAATACCTTGCTTATGCAAAGGGGTCTCATTTTAAGCAGGATATTCATTAAATTTGATCAAGCCAACTTAGGATCATTTGGTCCTGTTGTTTAAAATCTCCCAAATATAAAAACTTTTGAACATAGTGAATATTTCAAATTAGCTAAATTTTGGCCCACGAAAAATATGTGCTTTTACAGTAACCATTCTTGAAAAGGTGAAGCAAGCTGTCTTCTGTGACAGCCCTTATTATCCCCCCGCCAAAGGCGAAGGGGATATTAGAAATGCTCTCCGTGCGTGCGTGCGTCCGCAATGATCTTTGTCCGGAGCATAACTCCAAAAGTACTGGAGGGATTTTCTTCAAACTTCATACACTGATAGAACACATTAGGAGGAAGTGCAGTGTGCAAGAACAATAACTCTGCCTTGCCTATTTTTTGAGTTATTCCCCTTTATCATATTTTCTTAAAAAAAATTTGTCCGGAGCATAACTCCAAAAGTACTGGAGGGATTTTCTTCAAACTTCATACACTGATAGAACACATCGGGAGGAAGTGCAGTGTGCAAGAACAATAACTCTACCTTGCCTATTTTTTGAGTTATTCCCTTTTATCATATTTTCTTAAAACATTTTGTCCGGAGCATAACCCCAAAAGTACTGGAGGGATTTTCTTCAAACTTCATACACTGATAGAACACATTTGGAGGAATTGCAGTTTGCAAGAACAATAATTCTACCTTGCCTATTTTTTGAGTTATTCCCCTTTATCATATTTTCTTAAAAAAATTTGGCCGGAGCAAATCTTCTTCATGCATGGAGGGATTTTGATATATCTTGGCACAAATGTTTACCACCATGAGACGGAGTGTCGTGCGCAAGAACCAGGTCCCTAGGTCTAAGGTCAAGGTCAAACTTAGAGGTCAAAGGATACAAGAATAAAAACCTTGTCCGGAGCATTTCTTCTTCATGCATAGAGGGATTTTGATATAACTTGGCACAAATGTTCACCACCACGAGATAGAGTGTCATGCGCATCCAGGTCACTAGGCCTAAGGTCAAGGTCACACTTAGAGGCCAAAGGTCAGATACAAGAATGACTGTCCGAAGCATTTCTTCTTCATGCATGGAGGGATTTTGATGTAACTTGGCACAATTATACACCATCATGAGACGAAGTGTCATGTGCAGTTCCCTTCTTTAGAATTACTTCCCTTTGTTGTTACTTTAAATAGCTTTTATTGTAACTTTTTCATTACTAGTCGTAGGGAAAAATCGAGACCACTTTTCTGTAGTACAACAAGCATGCTAAATCCAATTTTGAGGTGTATTTTGACCAATCTCTACCTGATAAAGATTTTTGTGTGGACTTGCAATTTTTTTTTTTTTTTTTTTTTTTTAAGATTAACTTCCCTTAGTTGTTACTATAAATAACTTATATTGTAACATTTTTATAATTGACCCTAGGGAAAAAACAAGACCACTTTTCTGTGGTACAACATAGATGTTACTCTCCAGTTTTAGGTGTATTTTATTAATTTTATTATATATAAGGTATCTCTACCTGGTAAGGAGTTTTTTTGTGGACTTTAAAAAACAAAAGACTTACAATGATTACTAAACAACCACAAAATTAACATTCCATTTGCAAATACAGCTGCTAGAGTAATGAAATTTGCTTTGACGGGCATATATTGTGACATTCTGGCACTCTTGTTCCCAGTTAGCTTTCCATTCCTTCTTTTTACAGTAGCCATATAGAAAAACATCATAGCTATACTGTTCACGAAAATTAATAAAATTTAGCAGTAAACCACCTCACTACTGACTTATTCTTTCTTCCACATCTTAAAACCCCTGATGCGAACCACATCCTTCAATTATAATATGCCCGGCAGGGGGATTAGCCATGTCTAACATGGCTCTTGTTACTTTTTAGCTCACTGAAGCCAAAGGCTCAGGGTGAGCTGTTCTGATCACTCACCATCCGCCATCTGTCGTCCGTAAACTTTTACTTTAAACGACATCTCCTCATAAACCGCTAGGCCTATTTCATCCAAACTTCACAGGAATGTTCCTTTGGTGAAGCTCTACAAAATTTTTTCAAAGAATTGAATTCCATGCAGAACTCTGGTTGCCATGGCAACGGAAAGGAAAAACTTTAAAAATCTTCTTCTCAAAAACCAGAAGCCCTAGAGCTTAGATATTTGACATGTAACATTGCCTAGTGGACCTCTACTGAAGTTGTTCAAATCATGACCCCATGGGGTCAAAATTGACCCCGTCCCAGTGGTCACTTGATTTTACATAGGAAAATCTTCAAAAATCTGCTTCTCAAAAACCAGAAGCCCTAGAGCTTAGATATTTGACATGTAGCATTGCCTAGTGGACCTCTACTAAAGTTATTCAAATCATGACCCGGGGTCAAAATTGACCCTGCCCCAGGGGTCACTTGATTTTACATAGGAAAATCTTCAGAATTTTCTAAAAATAAACCAGAAGACCTAGAGCTTAGATATTTCACATGTAGCATTGCCTAGTGGACCTCTACAAAATTTGTTCAAAGCATGATCCCCAGGTCAAAATTGACCCCGTCCCAGGGGTCACTTGAATTTTCCTAGGAAAATCTTCAAAATTTTTCTAAAAATAAACCAGAAGGCCTAGATCTTAGATTTTTCACATGTAGCATTGCCTAGTGGACCCTTACAAAATTTGTTTAAATCATGACTCCTGGGGTCAAAATTGACCCTGCCCCAGGGGTCACTTGATTTTAAATAGGAAAATATTCAAACATTTTCTAAAGATAAACCAGAAGGCCTAGATCTTAGATATTTAACATGTAGCATTGCCTAGTGGACTGCTACAAATTTTTTTCAAATCATGACCCCAGGGTCAAATTGACCCCGCCCCGTGAGGTTACTTGATTGTACATAGAAAAATCTTCAAAATTTTCTAAAAATAAACCAGAAGGCCTAGAGCTTAGGTATTTGACATTGCCTAGTGGACCTCTACAAAATTTGTTCAAATCTTGACCCCCCCCCCCCCCAGGGTCAAATTGACCCAGCTTTAGGGGTTACTTGATTGTACATAGGGAAATCTTTATAAATTTGCTAAAAATAAACCAGAAGGGCCTAGATCTTAGATATTTGATATGTAACATTGCCTAGTAGACTTCTACAAACTTTGTTCAAACCATGATCCCTGGGGCAAAATTGGCCCCACCCCAGGGGTTACTTGATTGTACATTGGAAAATTTTTCAAAATTTTTCTAAAAATCATCAGTTTGACATTTGAAACATGTAGCTCATATTACTCAGGTGAGCGATCCAGGGTCATCATGACCCTCTTGTTTTAAAATTTTAAATTATATACATATATGTTATTCCTGAAATATTTATTGATTTATAACACTTTGAATATATGTCAATAAGAATTCAGACTTATGCACCTTTGTGAACATTTATGTTTTCTTTAATTGGCTGGAATTACAATTGCAGCAAAGGCTGAGGAAGCCCAGGTACAGACAGAGACTCGGGTCAGGGAAGAAGAAGATGAGAACCTCGAAGAACCTCAACTGGAGGAGCCACCCAGAGAGGCTAGATTGGTGCAGGCTATCAAGTTTGGTATCAAGAAGACCGACTCCCAACCTACTAATGTTAAACCTATCAATGTACTGGACCAGGAACAAGGTAAAGATACTTCCACTGACATACATACAATCTATGAAAAGGGAGGGTCAAAATTCTGATACTTTTCAAAGGTCCCTCCCATTTCCTAATAAGAATTTTGAAAAAAAATCGCTTCTGTTTTTCAAGGTATATACTTTAGCTCACCTGAGCACAAAGTCCTCATGGTGAGGTATTTTGATCATGTATTGTAAAGTCATCCACTTTCGTTTAAACGACATCGTGTCCAAAGCCACAGAATGATTTTGATGAAACTTGGTGTGAATGTTCCTTGGATGGTTCTCTACCAAAGTTGTTCAGATGGTTTCCCTTGGTTGCACATAGGGGCCGCAAGAGCTAAAACTAGAAACACCTTCAAACAACAGACTCCTCCTAAACTGATGGTCCGATTTTGAAATAATTTCACATAAATTGTCCTTATGTCATCACCTGTCAAGATTGTTCAAATAAAAAACATGGCCACCAGAGAGCATGGTCACTTTTCCATATATGTATGTTGTGGAAACTTCAAAAATCTTATTTTAAAATAATTAAACTCAAATGGGCCTGATGCCACCCTCTACTAAGGTTGTTCAAATTATATCGATTTGTCAAAAAACATGGCCACCAGTGGTTGCGGTCACTTTTCCTTTTATGTATATAGTGGATATTTAAAAAATCTTGTGTGAAACTGATTTTAAAATAATTTAACACAAATGGTCCTTGTATGACCCTCTACCAAAATTGTTCAGATTATTTTGACTTGTCAAAAAACATGGTTGCCAGGGGGCATGATCACTTTTTCCTATATGTATATGATAGAAATTTAGAAAATCTTCTTGTATAAAACTCATAGCCTAATTTTAAATAATTTCACACAAAATCAAAGTCCTTGTGTGGCCTTTTACAAATATTGTTAAAATTTTTCTGATTCTAAAAGCATGACTTCCAGAGGGCGTGGTCACTTTTCATCAACATTTTCTTTAAACAACATCTCTTCCAAAACCAATGAATGGATTTTGGACCTAGGATCATGGAAACTGAATAGGTAGGTTGATCATGACCAGCAGATGGCTCCTGTCTTGAAGTCATTAGGTCAAAGATCAAGGTTACATTGACCCAGAACAGGTCTACAGTTTCCAGATGATAACTCAAGAAAGCTTTGGCCAAGGATTGTGAAAGTTGATAGGGAGGTTGGTCATGACTAGGAGATGACCCCTATTGATCTTGAGATAAGTAGGTCAAAGGTCAAGCAAAATCACAGTGACTCGGAAGAGTTTTCGGATGATAACTTGAGAACGCTTCACAAAACTTGATAGGGATGTTGATAATGACCAGCAAATGACCCCTATTGATTTTGAGGTCAGTAGATCAAGGTCACATTGTTAAACCATTGCCAGACAAAAAACATGAGACTGCTTTTGCATAGGATCAGGAAACTTAATAGGGAGGTTGACCCTAATATATTTTGAGGTCAGTAGGTCGACCCTGAACAACAGTTACCGAATGCATCAAGGGGGGCATTTCATGTTCTACAAGCTCTTGTTGCCTGTACATGTATAAAAAAAACCCCAAAACATGGTAATTATGTCTCCCACCACACAGTGGGGTGGTAGACATATTGATTTACTGGTGTGTGTGCGTGCGTGGATCCATTCATCCCAGCCGTTGAGAGAAACTAAACATTTTTCAATGGGGTCCATTCATCAAAGCCATCGAGAGAAACTACACATTTTTAGCTCACCTGTCACAAAGTGACAAGGTGAGCTTTTGTGATCGCGCGGTGTCCGTCGTCCGTCTGTGCGTCCGTGCGTGCGTCCATAAACTTTTGCTTGTGACCACTCTAGAGGTCACATTTTTCATGGGATCATTATGAAAGTTGGTCAGAATGTTCATCTTGATGATATGTAGGTCAAGTTCGAAACTGGGTCACGTGCCATCAAAAACTAGGTCAGTAGGTCTAAAAATAGAAAAACCTTGTGACCTCTCTAAAGATCTTCATGAAAATTGGTCAGAATGTTCATCTTGAAGATATTTAGGTCAAGTTCGAAACTGGGTCACGTGCCGTCAAAAACTAGGTCAGTAGATCTAAAAATAGAAAAACCTTGTGACCTCTCTAGAGGCCATATATTTCACAAGATCTTCATGAAAATTGGTCAGAACGTTCACCTTGATGATATCTAGGTCAGATTCGAAACTGGGTCACGTGCCTTCAAAAACTAGGTCAGTAGGTCAAATAATAGAAAAACCTTGTGACCTCTCTAAAGGCCATATTTTTCATGGGATCTGTATGAAAATTAGTCTGAGTGTTCATCTTGATGATATCTAGGTGAAGTTTGAAACTCGGTCACGTGCGGTCAAAAACTAGGTCAGTAGGTCTAAAAATAGAAAAACCTTGTGACCTCTCTAGAGGCCATATATTTCATGAGATCTTCATGAAAATTGGTCAGAATGTTCATCTTGATGATATCTAGGTCAAGTTTGAAAGTGGGTCACGTGCCATCAAAAACTAGGTCACTAGGTCAAATAATAGAAAAACCTTGTGACCTCTCTAGAGGCCATATATTTCATGATATCTTCATGAAAGTTGGTCTGATTGTTCACCTTGATGATATCTAGATCAAGTTCGAAAGTGGGTCACGTGCCTTTAAAAACTAGGTCAGTAGGTCAAATAATAGAAAAACCTTGTGACCTCTCTAAAGGCCATATTTTTCATGGGATCTGTATGAAAATTGGTCTGAATGTTCATCTTGATGTTATCTAGGTCAAGTTCCAAACTGGGTCAACTGCTGTCAAAAACTAGGTCAGTAGGTCTAAAAATAGAAAAACCTTGTGACCTCTCTAGAGGCCATACTTGTGAATGGATCTTCATGAAAATTGGTCAGAATGTTCACCTTGATGATATCTAGGTCAGGTTTGAAACTGGGTCACGTGCCTTAAAAAACTAGGTCAGTAGGTCAAATAATAAAAAACCTTGTGACCTCTCTAGAGGCCATACTTTTCATGGGATTTGTATGGAAGTTGGTCTGAATGTTCATCTTGATGATATCTAGGTCAAGTTTGAAACTGGGTCACGTGCGGTAAAAAACTAGGTCAGTAGATCTAAAATTATTAATATCTTTTGACCTCTCTAGAGGCCATATTTTTCAATGGATCTTCATGAAAATTGATCTGAATGTTCACCTTGATGATATCTAGGTCAAGTTCGAAACCAGGTCACGTGCGGTCAAAAACTAGGCCAGTAGGTATAAAAATATAAAAACCTTGTGACCACTCTAGAGGCCATATTTTTCATGAGATCTTCATGAAAATTAGTGAGAATGTTCACCTTGATGATATCTAGGTAAAGTTCAAAACAGGGTCACATACCTTCGAAAACAAGGTGAATAGGTCAAATAATAGAAAAACCTTGTTACCTTTCTAGAGACCATATTTTTCAATGGATCTTCATGAAAATTGGTCAGAATTTTTATCTTGATAATACCTAGGTCAAGTTCAAAACTAAGTCACTATGTCAAATAATAGAAAAAACGACGTCATACTCAAAACTGGGTCATGTTGGAAGAGGTGAGTGATTCAGGACCATCATGGTCCTCTTGTTCAATGTTGCAGTTGTGGGAGTCATGCGCTTTTCTCAAAAGCATCTCTAGTTGTTAATTGTTATTGGAACATGTTGCCCTGTAAGGTTAGTGAAATTGCTTGAGTTATGACCCTTAGTACTTATATAATATTTACTATAGGGTAATTCTTTGCATATTTAATGGCATTCAAAGGTCCATATTTGCTATTGGATATCGTGACCAATCTATCTTTGAAACTGACGCATGGTATGCGTTCTGGTCACTTGGGCCAAGATCTTGGTTGCTGTTAATAAAAATAGTAAAGTATTTCTGCTCAATAACTTCAGTATGGTATGGGTATTGTGACCAAACTTGGAATTAAGGAGAGAGTTTCAAATAAGCTAAGCTTTCTACACAATTCTTTATGCCTTAATTATGTAGCGTTTCATGTTGTAAATGTATATGTATGAATAAAATATTTTTTAAACCAATACTTGGAATTAAGGAAGCTTGCATTGAGAACATGATCTTAGTTGTATTTTGGGTGTATAGTCAAGGTCTAGATTATCATTACATAAAGTAGGAAAATGGTTTTCTCAAAATAACCAGTTATGAACGAGGTAAGCAGACCAAATCCTTGGTAGAGGGTCATAGAGACCAGTTTTTTAGCTCACCTGAGCCTTTTGTTACTGCTCGATGTCCGTAGTGCGTCATCAGTCCATCAACATTTTCTAAAAAATCTTCTTGAAAACCACTGAGCAGAATTACACCAAACTATACAGGAATGATCATTGGGTGGCCCTCTTTTAAAATTATTCAAAGAATTAAATTCCATGCAGAACTTGGGTTGCCATGGCAACTGAAAGAAAAAACTTTCAAAAGCTTCTTGTGGAAAACTGCAAGGCATAGAGCCTTGATAATTGGCATGTGACATCATCTAATGGTCCTCTATGAAGACTGTTCAAATTGTGCCCCTTGGGTGAAAAGAGGCCCTGCCTCGGGGGTCACAAGTTTTACATAGACTTATATAGGAAAAAACTTTTGAAATCTTCATGTCTAAACCATAAGACCTAGGCCTTTGATATTTGGTATGTAGCATTGCCTTGTGGTCCTCTACCAAAACTTTTCAAAATATGCCCCTGGGGTGAAGAGGCCCTGCCCTGGGGGTCCCAAATTTAACAGACATATGTAGGGAAAAAATAAAAATAATCTTGTCTGAAAGTTCAGGCCTAGGCCTTTGATATTTGGTATGTAGCATTGCCTTGTGGATTTCTAACATGATTGTTCAAATTATGCCCCTGGGGTGAAAAGAGGCCCTGCCCTGGAGGTCACTTGTTATATAAGTTATATAGGAATAAATACTTAAAAAATTATCAGATCATATTTCCTAGTCTGTTTTACTATAATTACCTGACCCCAAGCGATTAGGGGTCACTTGACTGTGACCTTTTCCTACTGACCTACTTTCTTGTTTTTTAAGATACAGCCTTTTAATTTTGATGACGTGTACAGTTTTGCACACCGATATTAAAACTGACTTTCAGTGACCATGAATATAACCTACTGACCTATTTTCTAATATTTTAGCAACAGTTTGCCATTTTAAATATGTGGCTCATATTACTCAGGTGAGCGATTCAGGGTCATCATGACCCTCTTGTTTTTGTTTCATTTTTGACGGCTTGGGTCAAGGTCTTTGTTATCAATTATAGGAAAATGCTTTAGATCATTAATTATGTCTCCCACCACACAGTGGTGTGGGAGACATATTGATTTACTTCTGTCTGTCTGTCACAAAGCTTGTCCACACTCTAAGTCCAACATTTCTCATCTGATCTGCACCAAACTTAGTATGTTTGCCAATAAGTCCTCGGCCAAGTTCGATAACTAGCCATATCAGCTCAGGCACTTCGGAATTATGGCCCTTGAAAATAATTATTGATACAAAGATATAGACAGATTACTCCAACTCCAACAGCCTAAACAGATACCAATAGGCTGCAAACAGTATGTAAAGACAGACTTACTGTTCTGATGATTAAGCAATCGTGGGAGATACGCACTTTTCTCAAAAGCACCTCTAGTTTAGTATAGAATGAATAGTTTTCGAAGAGACAAAATTTAGTTGCATTTAAGTTGTTTTTTTTTTAAGCAGAGAATGCTTTTTCAATCCTGTTTGGCAGGGTATACCAATTCACTGAATTTGCTTGTTTTTTACAGCTGTACCAAAACACAAGGAAGTATTTGACTGGAACAAAGAAAACAGTAAGTTGTTATTATGTAAAATTATCTTTAGATTTATGTATTTATCACTCTCTCTCACTCCCCTTTCAGAGAAAAGAGGGTATATTGTTTGGCTCATTGGTTGTTTGGTTTCTTGAAGTAACTAGAGAATGCTTGATCACAGTAAGTTTTACTGGGTGATTATCTGCAATTAGTAGTTGATTTGTGTTGCTTCAGGGTCAGTACATCAAAATTCAAGATCACAGTGACCTTGAGACTGAAAACTATGCCTCATGAAGTTCTTGGTGAGCTTTTAGAATTGTAAGCCATCTGTCGTTTATTTGTCTGTCCGTCCCTCATCCAAATCATTCTGTTTGGTCTGGTTTTGCTAGTTTTCCTTTTATGGCTATATGGAAAACTTTCTTCTTTGGATGTGCTGGCCAAATTTCAAAATAATTTCTGAACTACCTTCAGTCTGTTTAGTTACTAAATAATGGCCCCATTGGGGTCCCTCTATGTCTGTATGGAAAAACTTTTCAGCGCCACTAGAGCTTAGAATAGGAATACCTTTAAAGTACTTCTTCTCATGAACTGCTTGATGGATCTTCATCAAACCAATGATCTGTAACAACATTATTAGGTCTTTAGCCAAGTTGTTTTAAAGGGGTGCACTTGGGCCTTTTCAGGGGCCACTAGAATTAAAATAGAAATACCTTTGAATGATTCTTCTGATGGTTATGTGTTTTTGGTGCATGACAGCAAGTTACAGAATTTTTTTTTAGTAATTATTTTAATGATCAGCCTAAAGAATTTTCACCAAACCTAGTTAGAGGCAAAGTCAGAAGTTTTGTTTTTTTCAGGTGAAAAACTTAGGCCCATTTGGTCCTCTTGTGTATAATTATATATTACATAAATAGTGTTTTTATTTCATTTTCTGTCAGTCTGAAATCATATCTCAGAAATGGTTTGAACAATTTCAATAAAATATCGTGATAATATTAATTGTAGTTGGTAAATCTTGACCTACTTCACAGAACTGGAACACATATACTTATGTAATGCTTACTATATAGGACATTTCTTTGCAAAGTTAATGTCTTTTTAAGGTCCATTTGTGCTAACTTAGTACATGTATAGCTTTCTTGGAAACTGATGTACAGTGTACTTCTGGTAACTCCTATAACCAGAGACAGTTCTTATCTATGCCCCTGATATAACCTTAAAAGGAGCAACACTTCTCTCCTAGGTTTCTTTTTTACTACTTGTATTAAGTTGAAACTCGGTATCTTGAAATAAAAAATCAAGCATCTAACTTTGAGATAATGGAAAGTTGGCTAAAATTGATATTTTATTAACACGTTTTTGGGACGGGACCTGAAAATGTCTTCGAGATTGCCAGAGTTTTGAGATAGGTGAGTTGGAGATACAGAGTTTCAGCTGTATACTTAATGCATTGAATCGAGTTTCAGCTGTATACTTAATGCATTGAATCGAGTTTCAGCTGTATACTTAATGCATTGAAATATTACAGATTAGGCTTACATTGATATAATGACATGAAACTGTAGTGCTTACTAACTACTTCAGATTTGCTGCAGTCTCGAATTCATAATGAAACAATCATCAAAAGCAGTAGAAAGTCAAAGTTCCTCACAGTATATTCTGAATTCTTTAAAAGATTTCCAGTCATAGGTAAGATTTTGCTAAAGCTATTGTTTTAAAGATAAAGTAAAGATTAGATACATTTAAGAACACTTAGAATTGGTAAGTCACACTTGACTGAGCAACTGACCTCAAAAGCTGTTGTCGTTGCATTAAGCACGAAGTGTCCGTTGTAGTCCGTCCGTCGTCAACAATTTGACTGTTAACACTCTAGAGGTCACAATTTTGGCCCAAACTTAATGAAACTTGGTCAGAATGTTACCCTCAATAAAATCTTGGACGAGTTCGATATTGGGTCATCTGGGGTCAAAAACTAGGTCACCAGGTCAAGTCAAAGGAAAAGCTTGTTAACAATCTAGAGGTCACATTTTTGACCCAATCTTAATGAAACTTGGTGAGAATGTTACCCTCAATAAAATCTTGGACGAGTTCGATATTGGGTCATCTTGGGTTGAAAGCTAGGTCACCAGGTCAAATCAAAGGGAAAGCTTGTTAACACTCCAGAGGTCACAATTTGGGCCCAATTTTAATGAAACTTGGTCAGAATGTTACCCTCAATAAAATCTTGGACGAGTTTGATATTGGGTCAACCGGAGTCAAAAACTAGGTCACCAGGTCAAATCAAAGGAAAAGCTTGTTAACACTGTAGAGGCCAGATTTATGACTATATCTTCATGAAACTTGGTCAGAATGTTAATCTTGATGATCTATAGGCCAAGTTCAAATCTGGGTCAGGTGGGATCAAAAACTAGGTCACTAGGTCAAATCAAAGGAAAAGCTTGTTAACACTCTAGAGGCCACATTTATGACTGTATCTTCATGAAACTTGGTCAGAATGTTAATATTAATGATCTCAAGATCCAGGTTGAATCTGGGTCATGTAGAGTCAAAAACTAGGCCACCAGGTCAAATAAAAGGAAAAGCTAGTTTACACTGTAGAGGCCACACTTATGACCGTATCTTAATGAAACTTGGTCTGTATGTTAATCTTGATTATCTATAGGTCTAGTTCAAATCTGGGTCAGGTGGGGTCAAAAACTAGGTCACTAGGTCAAATCAAATGAAAAGCTTGTTAAAGCTCTAGAGGCCACATTTATGACTGTATCTTCTTGAAACTTAGTCAGAATGTTAATCTTGATGATCTTTAGGTCAAGTTTGAATCTGGGTCATGTAGGTTCAAAAACTAGGTCACTGGGTCAAATCAAAGGAAAAGCTATTAACACTTTAGAGGCCACATTTATGACTATATCTTAATGAAACTTGGTCAGAATGTCAATAGGTCAGATGAGCGATACGGGGCCTTCATGGCCCTCTTGTTTGAATTACTTTCTTTTTATGTTACTATAAATAGCTTATTTTGAAACTTTTTTATTATTGCCCGTAGGGAAAAACCGAGACCACTTCTATGTGGTAGAACTTGGATGGTATCTCCATTTAATAGGTGTATTTTGACATACCTTTACCTGGTAAGGATTTTTTAGCTCACCGGAACACGAAGTGCTCAACGTGAGCTTTTGTGATCGCCCTGTGTCCATCGTCCGTCTGTCGTCAACAATTTGACTGTTAACACTCTAGAGGCTACAATTTTGACCTTAACTTAATGAAACTTGGTCAGAATGTTACTCTCAATAAAATGCTGGACGAGTTCGATATTTGGTCATCTGGGGTCAAAAACTAGGTCACTAGGTCAGATCAAAGGAAAAGCTTGTTAACACTCTAGAGGTCACAGTTTTGGCTCAATCTTAATGAAATTTGGTCAGAATGTTACTCTCAATAAAATCTTGGACGAGAATCTTGGACGAGTTTGATATTAGGTCATCCGGGGTCAAAAACTAGGTCACCAGGTCAAATCAAAGGAAAAGCTTGTTAACACTCTAGAAGTCACAATTTGGGCCCAATCTTAATAAAACTTGGTCAGAATGTTACCCTCAATGAAATATCGGACCAGTTTGATACTGAGTCAGCTGGGGTAAAAAACTAGGTCACCAGGTCAAATCAAAGAAAAAGCTTGTTAACGCTGTATTTGTCACATTTATGACTGTATCTTCATGAAACTTGGTCAGAATGTTAATCTTGATAACCTAAAGGTCCGTTTTGATTCTGGGTCATGTAGGGTAAAAAACTAGGTCACCAGGTCAAATCTAAGGAAAAGCTAGTAAACACTCTAGAGGTCACTTATATGACCATATCTTAATGAAACTTGGTCAGAATAATGGTCTTGATGATCCATAAGTGAAGTTAAAATCTGGATCAGGTGGGGTCAAAAACTAGGTCACCAGGTCAAATCAAAGGAAAAGCTCGTTAACACTCTAGAGGTCACAATTTTGGCTCAATCTTAATGAAACTTGGTCAGAATGTTACCCTCAATAAAATCTTGGATGAGTTTGATATTGGGTCATCTTGGGGTGAAAAACTAGGTCACCAGGTCAAATCAAAGGAAAAGCTTGTTATCCCCCGACGAAAGTCGGAGGGATATAGTTTTGGCGTTGTCTGTCTGTCTTTCTGTCCGTCCTTCCTTCCGTCCGGAGCCATATCTAGGAAATGGTTGGGAATATTTATATATTACTTCATACACATGTTCACCACTATGAGTTTTTGCGGCCCGCCAACTTTCAGTCAGATTGCCCTAGTAACACCAGAGTTATGGCCCTTAGAAGTTTCTAGTGTTAACTTTATATGGTACTATAAATATGACAATTTCTGCATCATAACTTTTGATATATTTGACCTAGAACTATGAAACTTAAACAGACTTTAGATCACCATAATTTGGTTGTGTACATACAATTTCATTCAGATTTATTTTGTAAATTAAGAGTTACTGCCCTTTTATTGTATAAAAATCCACATATTTGTACATAACAAACTTACCATTTGGTAGAATTCCATTAAATTTCTTTCATTCTTTTCCATGAACATTTATTGTAAACATGTGAAGTTGTGTACCCACACCTGGTCACCACCTTACCTTGATCACCCCCCCCCCCCCCCCCCCCCCCAAAAAAAAAATCCTTATTTTAGATTTTTTTCAAACAAACTACATATACATGTTCACCACTATGAGGTTATGGGGCCCATCAAGTTTCAGTCAGATTGCCCAAGTAACACCAGAGTTATGGCCCTTAGAAGTTTCTAGTGTTAACTTATAATATAGGGTACTATAAATATGGCAATTTCTGCATCATAACTTTTGATATATTTGACCTAGAACTATGAAACTTAAACAGAATTTAGAGCACTATAATGTGGTTGTGCCACACAGTTCCATAGGGATTTCTGTTGTAACTTCAAAGTTATTGCCCTTTAATTGTCTAAAAGTCCACATATTTGTACATAACAAACTTACCGTTTGGCAGAATTTCATTAAATTTCTTTCTTTTCTTTTCCATGAACATTTATTGTAAACATGTGAAGTTGTTCACCTACACCTGGTCACCAACTTGCCTTGGTCACACCCCCTCCCAACCACCCTCCCCTCCCTTTTTTTTTCATGCCTGATTAGCTCACCTGAGCAATGCTCAGGTGAGTTTTTCTGATCGCTAGATGTCCGGCGTCTGTCGTCTGTCTGTCTGTCTGTCTGTCTGTCGTCTGTCAACATTTGGCTTGTGTATGTGATAGAGGCTGTATTTTTCAACTGATCTTCATGATATTTGGTCAGAATGATTACCTTGATGAAATCTAGGCCGAGTTCGAAAATGGGTCATCTGGGATCAAAAACTAGGTCACTAGATCAAATCAAAGAAAAACCTTGTGTATGCAATAGAGGCTGTATTTTTCAATTAATCTTCATGGATTTTGGTCAGAATGATAACCTTGATGAAATCTAGGCTGAGTTTGAAAATGGGTCATCTGGGATCAAAAACTAGGTCACTAGGTCAAAAGAAAGAAAAACCTTGTGTATGCGATAGAGGCTGTATTTTTCAATTAATCTTCATGAATTTTGGTCAGAATGATAACTTTGATAAAATCTAGATCGAGTTCGAAAATGGGTCATCTGGGATCTAAAACAAGGCCACTAGGTCAAGTCAAAGAAAATGCTTGTATTTGCGATAGAGGCTGTATTTTTCGATTGATCTTCCCGAAATTAAGTAAAAATAATAACCTTAATGAAATCTAGACCGAGATAGAAAATAGGTCATTTTGGATCAAAAAGTAGATCATAAGGTCAAATCAAAGAAAAACCTTGTGTATGCGATAGATGCTGTATTTTTCAATTGATCTTCATGAAATTTGGTCAGAATGATTGCATTGATAAAATATTTGTCAGGTTTGAATATGGGTCATCTGGGATCAAAAATTAGGTCACTAGGTCAAATCAAAGAAAAACTTTGTGTATGCAATAGAAGCTGTATTTTTCAATACGTCTTCATGAAATTATGTCTGAGTAATAGCCTTGATAAAATCTAGGTCAAGTTTGAATATGGGTCATCTTGGATCAAAAAGTAGGTCACTAGGTCAAATCAAGTAAAAACTTGTGTACGCTATAGAGGCTGTATTTTTCTAACTGATCTTCATGAAATTTGGTCAAAATGATTGCCTTGATAAAATCTATGTTGATTTTGATTATGGGTCATCTGGGGTCCAGAAAGTAGTTCACTAGTCAAATCAAAGAAACACCTTGTGTATGTGATTTTAGTTTGTTTTGCTGTCATAAAATTTGGTCAAGTTTGAATATGGATAAAGCGGGGTTTAAAAACTAGGTCACTAGGTTAAATAATGGAAAAACCTTGTGTATGCAATAGGGCTGCATTTTACACTGGATTTCATAATATTTGTTCAGAATGGTTGCCTTGATGAAATCTAGGTCAAGTTTGAATATGGGTAGTCTGAGGTCAAAAACTAGGTCACTAGGTCAGATCAAAGAAAAACCTTCTGTATGCGATAGAGGCTGTATATTTCAATTGATCTTCTTGAAATTTGGTCAGAATGATAGCCTTGATGAACTCTAGGCTAAGTTTGAATATGGGTCATCTGGAGTCAAAAACTAGGTCACTAGGTCAGATCAAAGAAAATACTTGTTTATACCCAAGATTTTTTGCTCCAATTTTAATGATAATTGGTCAGAATATTTTTTCCATGAAATCATTAGGTCAAACATGTTTACACTGTTATGGTGTGTTTCTCAGGTGAGCGACCTAGGGCCATCTTGGCCCTCTTGTTTTAGATTTTTTTCAAACCCTCCTTGAATACTTATCAACATGCAAGTTGTATACCATTCCCCAACCTCGCATTTCAATTAACTGCATTTAATTTTAAAAGCTAAGCTTATTACAGTAAGCATATCGCATTCAAAATAAATTCTTTAGTCGGGATCAAAGTATCATACATTTATTATGTACTCTTTAATTAAACATTTGTTTTCTGTTAAATTGATTTTGACTAATGAAATTATTTGCTTCTTATTAACATCCTTAACTTTTTGCCAGATATATTTTTATGCCCCTGAAGGGAGGCATATTAGTTTTCAACTGTCCGTTCGTTTGTTCGTTTGTCACATATTTAACTTTTTGCATGAAGGCACTTTACTCGCGAACCACTGCACCCAGGATCTTCAAACTTCACCTGCTGATAGTACTTATTGAGTACACCACCCCTACTGACTTTGGGGTGACCAGGTCAAAGGTCAAGGTGCTGCGGGGGCATTTGTCACCATTAGTGATAGCTCTTGTTCTTTGATGTCATTCATTTCATAAGGCTTTTATGTGGCTATTTTTCTCTTACGTGGCTAAAAGAACAATAGAGAGATCAAAAGAGTAGCCACATAAGTATCCATATGTAGGAAATTCCGTCCTTCCGTCTGTCCACAATTTCGTGTCCAGTCCATAACTTTGTCATTCATTAAGGGATTTTAATATTACTTGGCACAAATGTTCCCCATGATGAGACGACATGTCATGCGCAAAACCCGGACCCCTAGGTCAAAGGTCAAGGTCACAATTGAAGGTCAAAGGTCAACAGGGCTTTTTTTCCTCTCCGGTCCTTAACTCTCCCATCCATGAAGGGATTTTAATATTACTTGGCACAAATGCTCCTCATAATAAGACGATGTGTCATGCACAACTTTCAGACCCCTAGCTCAAAGGTCAAGGTCACACTTAGCAATGAAATGTTAACATGGCATGAACAGGGTCTGTTTAGTGTCCGGTTCATAACTCTGTCATTCATTAAGGGATTTTAATATCACTTGGCACAAATGTTCCCCATGATGAGCTGACATGTCTTGCGCAGATCCCAGACCCCTTGCTCAAAGGTCAAGGTCACAATTTGGGTCAGATGTCAACAGGGCTTTTTTCCTGTCCGTTCCATAACTCTGCCATCCATGAAGGGATTTTGATATTATTTGGCACAAATGTTTCCAATGATGAGACAACATGTCATGCACAAAACCCGGACACCTAGAACGTATACACGCATTGTATGATTTCTATAAACTTTGCGTGGGTTTCTACACACACACATGAATTTTGCAGTCAGTAAACGGATAAATTATTGGAAGAAGAAGCTCTTACTGGTTTGTTTAGTTACTACAGATATTAAAAATGATTTTAATTCTTATTTTTCGAGAAATAAACAAATCGGCGAAACATTAAATTGTATTTTCTTGTAGTTTTTGAAATCGAAAGTAGATCGTCTATGTTTGGCTGCTTTCACGAAACGAAACAACTTTTTTATGAAAAGATTTAAATAAGAGGTAATTTAACCATAAATTTCAATGTCAGATACTGCCAATTGCTGCTAAATGTCTTCGTATCATCACAATTTGTAAAATATATTGTTGAAAATGGAGAAAAGTGTAATCATATCCGGATATAATATTTTGGGTAAATATCGAGCTGTGTTATGAAATTTTAACATTCAAGTAACATACATGATAGATATTATTGTAACAGAAATGATTCTAGAATTTATTTTTAATAGTTTCACCTACCCCTACATAAATCTATGTCAACTGGTATTCTAGTCCCCGAGGCATGATCTGAAAGTAAAAGATGAAGTGACAGTCATACTTAGGATATTGTAATACTAGAAAGAATCTAGATCGTAACCTTTCTGGAATTTTGACTGGTTTGGATAATTTGCTTACGATTCAGTTCGCAAAAAAATGAAACCGTCACCCATTCTGCTTTTCATGATGACACATGGCTTGATTTTTGCAGTCAGTAAGCGGATAAATTATCCTGAGAAAGAGCTCTACCTGATTTGTTTAATTACTACTGATTTTAAAAATGATTTTATTTCTTATTTTTCGAGAAATAAACAAATCGGCGAAACATTAAATTGTATTTTCTTGTAGTTTTTGAAATTGAAAGTAGATCTTCTATGTTAGAGTGCTTTGACTAAACGAAACAATTTTTTTTATGAAATGATTTAAATAATTTCACCGTAAACTTCAATGTCAGATACTGCTAATTGCTGCTAAACTGTCTTCATATCATCGCAATTTGTAAAACATATTGTTGAAACTGGAGATTTTGGCGGTATAAAAGAAAGTGTAATCATATCCGGATATAATATTTTGGGTAAATATCGAGCTGTGTTAGGAAATTTAAACATTAAAGTAACAGACATGATAGATATTATTGTAACAGAAATGATTCTAGAATTTATTTTTATAATACATACATAGAATCAATATCAGACTTATATTCTAGTGCTGAGGCATGACCTGAAAGTAAAAGTATGAAGTGACAGTCATTCAACTTTGAATATTTTGATACTAAAAAGAATCTAGAGGTAATATTAGAAATTGAAACATAAAATTTTCAGTTAGAAATCGCACCAAAGCTGTATCAAGGGTCTACATTTTCAAAATTTCCCTTGTGGTGATATCCCAAACCCTAATTGCAGGAGGGGGTATCCTCCCACACCCTCCCCCCATATTGCCACTTTACAGTTTGATACATTTTCCCTTTTTACCACCTGCCACAATGCCCATTTCAAAATCTGACTGGGAGTTCAAAGCGGGAAGGAACACCCCTCCCCAACCCACCCTGCTACCCGACCACGTAAAAATGGCTCAAACATTTTTTCAGCCCAGTCTGGGCCTGTCTGTCTACATGATCAAAACGGATAATTGAAAGTACATAGACTTGGGGACTAAATGACATGGTTTTGAAGGGGTTAACAGGTCTGAAATAGAATAAATGATGGTTTTAACTAAAAAAGAACTGCATTTATTAATATTGGTTATTTTTTCCGAAATTGGTAGCTAGTCCGAGTAACTTCTTTTAGTTTCGAATGCGCAATTTTCCTGTCAGTGTAAACATTCATGACACTATATATTGACACTCAGCAACATTTACATATCTTTAAACGCAAAAGTAAGTATATGTTAAATTCACATCCCTTATAATATGATTGAACAATACCTAGCTTGTGACACGGTTATTGCCAGGCCCCTTATCTGTAAAATATCTGAACAGTTCTTTCGTTCATCCGTTACAAATTGTATGTGGCAATCCGCGCTATACAATTTCAATATATAAATTTTCATATTCAAATTTTATCATGTGCGAATATATACCAGCCGATAATTGCCTGTTTTGGTAATGCCGGAGGCAAATATTTACTGGAAAAATATTTATAGTCATGGGCAGTATCTTAGTGTCACCTGTCAAATTGTAGTTTGTACTTTCAACATTTTTATTTTTGCAAACCACTCTTCAATTTTAGAGAAATATATTGGGTTTAAATACTTGTATAATGTCAATCAAAGTTTTACTAGGCATCGATTGAATGTCCATTTCATCTATTGTAACAAAATCTCTGTTCAGTTGGGAAAAAAAACTGAAACCAAACTGAAACTGGTAGACTATACTACCAGTACATCAATCATTAGCCGACTCTCGGGCCCTTCAGGCCTTTGATTTAAGGATTAATTTCCCTTTGTTGTTAATATAAATAACTTATCTGATATCTTTTTTATACTTGGCCAAAAAAAATTCCATATGAAAACAACTGTAGGTTTTTATATATGCAAATTTTAATCCAACGGCTTTGTTATAACATATTGTATATATAGTACAATATTGTTCATACATCATTGAGAGATATCAGTTTATTATGTTTTACTGCAGTAGAGAAAATTATGTGCCTTCCAGTAGGGGACTTTGTATTGCATGGCAATACTTCATTCACTTGTTTTACATTGTGATGTGTATGTTAGGTATACAGTGGGTTACTGAGTTCCAGAAGCAGGATGTGAAGCAAGAGCCTTGGTACATGTGCTCAATGTGTCAACAGAAGTTACAGTGGAAAAGTATTCTAGATCATGTTACATCAAATCTCCATAGGCTGAATTATATGGTAAGTTAGTCCAAATTATGTTATATCAGTTATCATTTCTGTTTTGCTACCGCAAATATAATTTGTGGAATGATACCTGAATCAGTTTATCTCAGCAAAATGATAGAAAGATAAATTGGTGATGTCATCAGCCGTTACTCTACCAACTGTAGCTGCGTCATATGTCCATAGGCATTGTTATTTCTTGTTGTAGCTAGTCCTAATATACTGAATAGGCATAAAAACTAAAAAACATGAAGTCAGCTTAGTTTCTTAGCTCACCTGAATTTTGTTAATATAAGTGGATAGTCCTGCTTCCATCATCCTGCATTATCATTTTTATCACATCTATTCAAAGAATGATGGCTGTTGTACTCACTCTGGTGTCCCTGTTGTGTTGTGCACCTGTTGTTCGCTCCCAGCCAGACCAGAGTTGTTCTTGACTCATAAAGTGCTTGAAAGTTTGTGATGCATATATCTTGAAATATATTTCACCTAGAATCGGGAAATCATGTACAGTGACAGAAAGTTAGGGCACCAGTGTTCTATAGATAAACATCTTGTTTTGAATGGGGCCACTTGGCTCATGTTATGGGCCATAAGGGCTAAAAGTAGAGAAACCTTTGAGCAACTTGTTGCCCTGTACTGCTTGATGGCTCTTCATTCAACTTCACTGTAGTATCTTTTTAACACTGTTTCTAAAATGTGTTCAGTTTGACTTCTTTTAAGGGCTGTTAGAGCTAAAAAGTAGAAATAGCTCTAACCATGGAGGTAATAAAGAGATGGAGTGTGGATGAAAACACTTCAAAGGTACACTGTGGGGAACAGTGGCTTTGTTATCCTCTAATAAGTACCTGTCAGTTAGTAACAATTAGGTGTTAATCACATATCGTGTTTTATGGAGTTTACCGAGTGAGACCTTAACAACAACAGGAATGATCCGATACTGGGATCAGAATATTCCGGCATTTTTCGTTTACACTAGAACAACCTGATCACATGTTTTCTGACGTGGTTCTATAAAGGCTGACACTATGACAAGTAATCAACATTGAGGAAATACATGCATTTTACTAGTCATTCACAAACATGCAGTTGTTCACACTAGAACAACCTGATCACATGTTTTCTGACTTGGTTCTGTAAAGGCTGACACTATGACAAGTAATCAACATTGAGGAAATACACGCATTTTACTAGTCATTCACAAACATGCAGTTGTTTACACTAGAACAACCTGATCACATGTTTTCTGACGTGGTTCTGTAAACGCTGACACTATAAGTAATCAACATTGAGGAATTCACGCATTTTACTAGTCATTCACAAACATGCAGTTGTAACTAATCTGCATCAAAACTGTTGGTCTTGAAAGTGTTATATATGGTGAATGAAAATCACGAAAATGGAGATTTTGTAGTAATTTTCTCTTCCGATGATTCAGTTCAAGAAATAGGAACATGGGTTTTTAGCTCGACTATTCGAAGAATAGTCTAGCTATTCTACTCACCCTGGCGTCGGCGTCGGCGTCGGCGTCGGCGTCACACCTTGGTTAAGTTTTTGCATGCAAGTACATACAGCTATCATTTAAAGGCATATCGCTTTGAAACTTATTTATTCTTTTTCTAGGTCAATTACCAACCTCACTGGGTCAAGTTCCATAACTCTAACATGTATTTTGAGCAAATTATGCCCCCTTTTGGACTTAGAAAATTCTGGTTAAAGTTTTACATGCAAGTTACTATCTCCAAAACTAATGCAGATATTGAATTGAAACTTCACATGTGTCTTCGGGGTTATAAAACTAGTTGATAACACCAAGTCCCATAACTCTGACCTTCATTTTGGCCAAATTATGCCTCCTTTTGGACTTAGAAAATTCTGGTTAAAGTTTTGCGTGCAAGTACATACAGCTATTACTAAAAGGCATATAGATTTGAAACTTATTTTTTCTTTTTCTAGATCAATTACCTACCTCACTGGGTCAAGTCCCATAACTCTGGCATGTATTTTGGCCAAATTATGCCCCCTTTTGGACTTAGAAAATTCTGGTTAAAGTTTTGCGTGCAAGTACATACAGCTATTACTAAAAGGCATATAGATTTGAAACTTATTTTTTCTTTTTCTAGATCAATTACCTACCTCACTGGGTCAAGTCCCATAACTCTGACATGTATTTTGGGCAAATTATGCCTCCTTTTGGACTTAGAAAATTCTGGTTAAAGTTTTGCGTGCAAGTACATACAGCTATTACTAAAAGGCATATAGATTTGGAACTTATTTATTCTTTTTCTAGATCAATTACCTACCTCACTGGGTCAAGTTCCATAACTCTTAACATGTATTTTGAGCAAATTATGCCCCCTTTTGGACTTAGAAAATTCTGGTTAAAGTTTTACATGCAAGTTACTATCCCCAAAACTAATGCAGATATTGAATTGAAACTTAACATGTTTCTTCGGGGTTATAAAACTAGTTGATAGCATCAAGTCCCATAACTCTGATATGTCCCCTTTTGAACTTAAAACTCTTTTGATATTTAACATTTTGGGTAATAATTTCCAGCTTCTGTGACAATATTTCGAATAGTCGAGCTTGGCTGTCTTATGGACAGCTCTTGTTAGCTCACCTGTCACAAAGTGACAAGGTGAGCTTTTGTGATCGCGTGGCGTCCGTCGTCCGTCCGTGCGTCCGTCCGTCCGTCCGTAAACTTTTGCTTGTGACCACTCTAGAGGTCACATTTTTCATGGGATCTTTATGAAAGTTGGTCAGAATGTTAATCTTGGTGATATCTAGGTCAAGTTCGAAACTGGGTCACGTGCGGTCAAAAACTAAGTCAGTAGGTCTAAAAATAGAAAAACCTTGTGACCTCTCTAGAGGCCATATTTTTCATGAGATCTTCATGAAAATTGGTCAGAATGTTCACCTTGATGATATCTAGGTCAAGTTCGAAACTGGGTCACGTGGGGTCAAAAACTAGGTCAGTAGGTCTAAAAATAGAAAAACCTTGTGACCTCTCTAGAGGCCATCTTTCTCAATGGATTTTCATGAAAATTGATCAGAATGTTCACCTTGATGATATCTAGGTCAAGTTCGAAACTGGGTCAGGTGGGGTCAAAAACTAGGTCAGTAGGTCTAAAAATAGAAAAACCTTGTGACCTCTCTAGAGGCCATATTTCTCAAGAGATCTTCATGAAAATTGGTCAGAATGTGCACCTTGATGATATCAAGGTCAAGTTTGAAACTGGGTCACGTGCGGTCAGAAACTAGGTCAGTACGTCTGAAAATAGAAAAACTTTGTGACCTCTCTAGAGGCCATATTTTTTATGGGATCTTTATGAAAATTGGTCAGAATGTTCACCTTGATGATATCTAGGTCAAGTTCGAAACTGGTTTACGTGCGGTCAATAACTAGGTCAGTAGATCTAAAAATAGAAAAACCTTGTGACCTGTCTAGAGGCCATATTTTTCAAGAGATCTTCATGAAAATTGGTCAAAATGTTCACCTTGATGATATCTAGGTCAAGTTCAAAACTGGGTCACGTGCGGTCAAAAACTAGGTCAGTAGGTCTAAAAATAGAAAAACCTTGTGACGTCTCTAGGGGCCATATTTCTCAATGGATCTTCATGAAAATTGGTGAGAATGTTAATCTTGATGATACCTAGGTCAAGTTCATAACTGGGTCATGTGCGGTCAAAAACTAGGTCAGTAGGTCGAAAAATAGAAAAACCTTGTGACCTCTCTAGAGGCCATATTTTTCATGAGATCTTCATGAAAATTGGTGAGAATGTTCACCTTGATGATATCTAGGTCAGATTCAAAAGTGGGTCACGTGCCTTCAGAAACTAGGTCATTAGGTCAAATGATAGAAAAACCTTGTGACCTCTCTAGAGGTCATATTTTTCAATTGATCTTCATGAAAATTGGTCAGAATTTTTTATCTTGATGATATCTAGGTCAAATGTGCTCAAAAACTAGGTCACTATGTCAAATAATAGAAATAACGATGTCATACTCGTTTGAACACTGGGTCATGTGGAGATAGGTGAGCGATTCAGGACCATCATGGTCCTCTTGTTTCTGAGTTGCAATATTTTCGATATAAACAGATATGAACGATAGGGAAAGAATTATCTGTGCTCAAAAACTAGGTCACTGTGTCAAGTAATAGAAATAACGACGTCATACTCAGTTCAACACTTGGTCATGTGGGGATAGGTGAGCGATTCAGGACCATCATGGTCCTCTTGTTTAGCTCACCTGTCACACAGTGACAAGGTGAGCTTTTGTGATCGCGCGGTGTCCGTCATCCGTCCGTGCGTGCGTCCGTAAACTTTTGCTTGTGACCACTCTAGAGGTCACATTTTTCATGGGATCTTTATGAAAGTTGGTCAGAATGTTCATCTTGATGATATCTAGGTCAAGTTCGAAACTGGGTCACGTGCCATCAAAAACTAGGTCAGTAGGTCTAAAAATAGAAAAACCTTGTGACCTCTCTAGAGGCCATATATTTCACAAGATCTTCATGAAAATTGGTCAGAATGTTCACCTTGATGATATCTAGGTCAAGTTCGAAACTGGGTCACGTGGGTCAAAAACTAGGTCAGTAGTCTAAAAATAGAAAAACCTTGTGACCTCTCTAGAGGCCATATTTTTCATGAGATCTTCATGAATATTTGTCAAAATGTTTACCTTGATGATATATAGGTCAAGTTCGAAACTGGGTCACGTAGGGTCAAAAATTAGGTCATTAGGTCTAAAAATAGAAAAACCTTGTGACCTCTCTAGAGGCCATATTTCACAATGCATCTTCATGAAAATTGGTGAGAATGTTCATCTTGATGATATCTAGGTCAAGTTCGAAACTGGGTCACGTGGGGTTAAAAACTAGGTCAGTAGATCTAAAAATAGAAAAACCTTGTGACCTCTCTAGAGGCCATATTTTTCATGAGATCTTCATGAATATTGGTCAGAATGTTCACCTTGATGATATCTAGGTCAAGTTCGAAACTGGGTCATGTGGGATCAAAAACTAGGTCAGTAGATCTAAAAATAGAAAAACCTTGTGACCTCTCTAGTGGCCATATTTCTCAATGGATTTTCATGAAAATTGGTCAGAATATTCACCTTGATGATATCTAGGTCAAGTTCGAAACTGGGTCATGTGCGGTCAAAAACTAGGTCAGTAGGTCTAAAAATAGGAAAACCTTGTGACCTCTCTAGAGGCGATATTTTTCAATGGATCTTCATGAAAATTGGTCAGAATGTTTACTTTGAAGATATCTAGGTCAAGTTCGAAACTGGGTCACGTGGGGTTAAAATCTAGGTCAGTAGATCTAAAAATAGAAAAACCTTGTGACCTCTCTAGAGGCCATATTTTTCATGAGATCTTCATGAATATTGGTCAGAATGTTCATCTTGATGATATCTAAGTCAGATTCGAAACTGGGTCACGTGGGGTCAAAAACTAGGTCAGTAGGTCTAAAAATAGAAAAAACCTTGTGACCTCTCTAGAGGCCATGATTCTCAATGGATCTTCATGAAGATTGGTGAGAATGTTCAGCTTGATGATATCTAGGTCAGGTTCGTAACTGGGTCATGTGCGGTCAAAAACTAGGTCAGTAGGTCGAAAAATAGAAAAACCTTGTGACCTCTCTAGAGGCCATATTTTTCACGAGATCTTCATGAAAATTGACCAGAATGTGCACCTTGATGATATCTAGGTCAAGTTTAAAAGTGGGTCACGTGCCTTCAAAAACTAGGTCATTAGGTCAAATAATAGAAAAACCTTGTGACCTCTCTAGAGGCCATATTTTTCAATGGATCTTCATGAAAATTGGTCAGAATTTTTTATCTTGATGATATCTAGGTCACATGTGCTCAAAAACTAGGTCACTATGTCAAATAATAGAAATAACGATGTCATACTCGTTTGAACACTGGGTCATGTGGAGATAGGTGAGCGATTCAGGACCATCATGGTCCTCTTGTTTCTGAGTTGCAATATTTTCGATATGAACAGATATGAACGATAGGGAAAGAATTATCTGTGATTTCACAAAATACAAATTCGACTGGTGGCACTACTTGTGTGCCGATTTGACCATTGGAACTTTACCGGAAAGTCCCTGAATATATCCAGAATGTCAGTCAAAGTTCCTTTATTTGCACAGTCGTCACAGCAAATTTGGTTCAGAATCGTTCAATTCATGTTTTAAAAATCTTTGTGCAGATAACGACTGATATGAACGTCTTACTTAAAACTCTTTGTCAGAGCTAATAACATAAAATACACAGTCAACAAAATGGTCAATAATTAAAATGCTCACAATTGCTCACGTTTTTAAAACTCAGTGAGTGAAAATTTGATACATTGACTTTACTTTAACATATCTAAATTTGTTAGGAAATTTGGAAGAATTTTGTTTAAAACAAATCATTAAAAACAGTAAGCACTTACTTTACTGAGACACAGCTGTTTGAAGAGTCACAAGGTCACAGAAACTCATGTTTTAAGTAATAGTACATTTAACATCCCGATGAATCCCCCACAGTGCGCATTGTTTGTATTAACTAGTTTCAAATTATGATATGCCCACATATGTCACCCACTACTTCCGTTTTGTTACATCTGCCTGCTGATCTGCGATAAAACCTTGGTGCCATACAGTGTATTCAAAGGCCTGCGTTAATTACATGTGAAATAGTGATAATTAGGTGTCTGAGGTGATATCTCTTGTAGGATTCTGTAAAGAGCTCAGCAAGGAATTACATGTGGTATAATAAATAATTAGCACCAGTTATCTCTGCCGCACTCCATCTCTATATTACCTCCATACTCTAACTGACTTCTTTTGAATTAAACAGCTAAACTTGGTTTTTGGCAGCATTGCAAGATCCTTTCCCAAATTTGTTCAAAGGGGGACACTTGGCTCATTCTGCAGACTGCTAGAGCTAAAAATAGAATTATCTTTTAAACAACTTCTTGCTTGATTTTTGTCAAACTTAATATCATATCTTAAGGTACTTATGCCATCTTGAATTTAGAATGCCCTTCATTTGCAGTGTAAAAAGATTATAGTGAACCAAAACTTTCAAATGCAGCTGTTCCATAGAACAAACACAGCTTAGTTTGCAAGACCTCAATAAAATAGCTGTATGAAATAGTATAACTGAAATTTAAAAATAAATAGAGTAGATTTTTAGCTCGACTATTCATAGAATAGTAGAGCTATTGGACTCGCCCATGCATCGGCGTCCGCGTCCGCGTCCACGTCTGCGTCCCGATTTTTGTTAAGGTTTTGTATGTAAGCTGGTAACTCAGTAACCACTTGTGGGAATGGATTGAAACTTCACACACTTATTCACTGTGATGAACTGACTTACATTGCACAGGTTCCATAACTCTATTTTCCTTTTTTACAATATTATGCCCCTTTTTCTACTTAGAAATTTTTGGTTAAGGTTTTGTATGTAAGCTGGTAACTCAGTAACCACTTGTGGGAATGGATTGAAACTTCACACACTTATTCACTGTGATGAACTGACCTACATTGCATAGGTTCCATAACTCTATTTTGCTTTTTTACAAAATTATGCCCCTTTTTCGACTTAGAAATTTTTGGTTAAGGTTTTGTATGTAAGCTGGTATCTCAGTACTTACTAATGGGAATGGATTGAAACTTCACATACTTGTTCACTGTCATGATCTGACATGCACTAAGCAAGTCCCATAACTCTACTCTTTTTTTTTTCAAAATTATGCCCCTTTTTCGACTTAGCAGTTTTTGGTTAAATTTTTATACGCCCGTTTGAAAAACGGGACGTATTATGGGAACGCCCCTGGCGGGCGGGCGGGTGTGCGGGCGGGCGGCGTCCACAGACCTTGTCCGGAGCATATCTTCTACATGCATGAAGGGATTTTGATGAAACTTGGCACAGTTGTTCACCATCATGAGACGGAGTGTCATGCGCAAGAACCGGGTCCCTGGCCCAAAGGGTCAAGGTCACACTTGGGGGTCAAAGGTCAAATTCAAGAATGACTTTGTCCGAGCATATCTTCTTCATGCATAGAGGGATTTTGATGAAAGTTGGCAAAATTTGGGTTCATCATCATGAAAGGGATGCTTTGCGCAAGAACCAGATCCCTGGGTCTAAAGGTCAAGGTCACACTTAGAGGTCAAAGGATACAAGAATGAAAACTTTGTCCGGAGCATTTCTTCTTCATCATAGAGGGATTTGATATAACTTGGCACAAATGTTCACCACCATGAGGCGGAGTGTCATCGCAAGAACCAGGTCTCTGGGTCTAAGGTCAAGGTCACACTTAAGGTCAAAGATACAAGAATGAAAACCTTGTCCGGAGCATTTCTTTTTCATGCATAGAGGGATTTTGATATAACTTGGCACAAATGTTCACCACCACAAGACGAGTGTCATGCGCAAGAACCAGGTCCCTAGGTCTAAGGTCAAGGTCACACTTAGGGGCCAAAGGTTCAGATACAAGAATGACTTTGTCCAACCCATTCTTCTTCATGCATGGAGGGATTTTGATGTAACTTGACACAATTATACACCATCATGAGACGAAGTGTCATGCGCATTTCCCTTCTTTAGAATTACTTCCCTTTGTTGTTAACTATAAATAGCTTAATTGTAACTTTTCATTACTAGTCGTGGGGAAAAAATCGAGACCACTTTTCTGTAGTACAACATGCATGCTACATCCAATTTTGAGGTGTATTTTGACCATCTCTACCGGGTAAAGATTTTTGGGTGGGACTTACAATTTTTTTTTTTTTTTTTTTTTTTTTTTTTTTTTTTTAAGATTAACTTCCCTTAGGTTGTTAACTATAAATAACTTATATTGTAACTTTTTATAATTGACCGTAGGGAAAAAACCAAGACCACTTTTCTGTGGTACAACATAGATGTTATTTTCCCAAATTTTGGGTGTTTTTTAAAGGTATCTCTACCTGGTAAGGAGTTTTTTTTTGGACTTAGAAAAACAAAACACTTAGTTATTACTAAACAACCACAAAATTAAAATTCCATTTGCAAATACAGGTGCTAGAGTAAAGAAATTTGCTGTGACGGGCGTATATTGTGACATTCTTGCACTCTTGTTGTATGTAATCTGATATCTCAGTATCCACTAATTGGAATGGATTGAAACTTCACACACTTGTCACTGACAAGGCTGTTGAATAGTCGAGCGTTGCTGTCCTCCAACAGCTCTTGTTTATTATGCCCTCGAAGGGAGGCATATTAGTTTTCAACTGTCTGTCCGTTCGTTAGTTCATTCATTCGTTCATTCGTTCGTTTGTCACAACGTTAACTTTTTGCATGAAGGCACTTTATTCGCCAACCACTGCACCCAGGACCTTCAAACTTCACATGCAACAATACATTTAGTTCTCATTCCATTCTCTTTTGTTGTAAAGAAAGAATTAGGATGAACACGAGTATGCTTTAGCTTGAAATCACCGATTGTCTTGATAAACATATAAATAATGTTTTGTATAATGTTTTACATGAATTTAAATTAGATATTGAATTACAAGAAAAACACAAAATAACCCCTGCTTTAAATGCTCTTTTGAATGCTTAATAATAATATTCATAGAGAAATCAAACTACCCATGTAGGTATATGCACTGTAAAATCGATTATATGAATTACAGTATGTAAGTATATGTGAACTTGTTTTATAACCTCAAAATGTAAAGAATGTTTAGATAATATGTTGATATAATTAAATAGTTTTCTAAAATAAGTTTTGTTTACCTGAGTGATATAATATTCACACTTAAAAATAAAGCCAATCAGTAAATGAAATTTTCAAACAATTTCCCCCCCTTTTTGGGCCTCATTTAAGTCATTTGTCAGTGTTCTGTATATTAAATGTGTATAAATGTAACCAATTGAATATTATGTGAATGAGTAGGCGGGGTTGACCATATGTTTATCGGTAATTTAATATAGTATGTGCATCAAGTTTTACCGTATAGTTAGTCTCATTCCTGCGATGCTTCGCGGCTCTTCTCTGACAGGTAACGGGTCGTTTTTTTTTCTTTTCCTTTTTTCGGCGGGTTCTTAAAAAAGTTATGGTCGGTGGTAAATAAAGATGGTCGATTGGGAAACCAGAAACAAACATTTTTTTTTAGGCCTAAATAAAATTGCATTTAAGTTAAGCGTATTTTGATAGAAGTAAAATCCTATAAAGAGAAGATATGTGCAATAAAAACTTGGTTGCAAATTATGCATAATATCATTTGTTAAGTGTATAAATATGGGCCTTAGCAAACCTGACTTAGGTTTTGCAATTTACTGCCGGTGATTCCCCCAAATCCATTACAATTCAGTGCAACCTGCTGAGATTTTTCATCATGGTGGCCATGCAGAATCATTGCAATTTATCACACTCAATAGTAGTCATTCAGTATGAAAAAGACATCTCAATTTTCCACCCAGGGTAAACATTTGTGCCGATGAAAATGCCGAAAAAGCAAAGTCTGCAAGCTAGGGACTGTATGTCAGTACTTAATGAATTTGAGGTACCAGTCTATCATAAGTTTTCATGTTTTCAAGAATTAATGAAGGAATATTCTATAGATTCTGTGTGTTCTAATGTGATTGTTGTAAATATTTCATTTTTCAGAAAAAGCGTGATTATCGTCAGATGTATAATGCAGTATATCATGCCATTAAGAAAGACAAGCTGTCAGCCAGACCACTGATAGAGCAGTATTCCAAAGAGATAGCTAGTATAGAACATCCTCCTACTGAGATGGAAGTCATGTTGGAACTAAACATCAATACAGAGGCTTTTAAATCTGTTGCTAAAGTGCAAGGTAATCCATTTACTGTAAATCACTTTATATTCGTGTGTTCTTTATTTAGCGAATTCCAGCACCCTGAATTATTTCTTGGATTTATGAATTCACGACAGGAGGGTCAGAAATTTAAATTTGCGAAGATTCTTATTTTATATTAGCAAAATCCCAATTCCGAAAGTAGTGATTACATTAATGCCCATACTTCTGTACACCAAACTGTATGCACTCCAAAGACTCATTAAGTACATGGTTCATATCGGTTATTTCGTATTTAAGAAATCGGTTACTTGATTCACACAAAATGCTTTTAGTTCAAAATTGATTGAAAAGAGCCTTTTAACCCTTTATTAGGTCACTTGAGCAGGAAGTGCTCAAAGGTGAGCTTTTGTGGTCAGTGATTGTCCATCCTCCATCGTATGTTGTCCTTCGTCCGACAACACTTCCCAGCCTAATACACCAGTCCAATTTTGATGAAACTTCACAGGAATGTTCCTTGCATGATCCTCATTGAAAATTAGTCAAAGAACTTGTATATGAAAAAAACTTTGAAAATCTTCTTGTCAAAAATCACAGGGCAAAGGGCTTTGATATTAGGTATGTGACATCATCTAGTAGTCCCCTACCAAGATTGCTCAAATTATGCCTCTGGGGTGAAAAGGGACCCCGCCCTGGGGGTCCCAATTTTATATAGAAAAAAAACTTTAAAAATCTTCTTGTCTGAAACCACAAGACCTAGGCCTTTGATATTTTGTATGTAGCATTTCCTTATGGTCCTCTACCAAAATTGTTGAAATTAAAACCCTGGGGTGAAAGGAGGCCCCACCCCAGGGGTCCCAAGTTCTACATAGACTTATATAGGAAAAAATCTTTAAAAATATTCTAGTCTGAAACCACAAGACCTATGCTTTAGATATTTGATATGTAGCATTGCCTTGTGGTCCTCTACTATGTTTGTTCAAATTATGTCCCTGGGGTGAAAAAAGGCCTCGCCCCGGGGTTACCAAATTTTACATAGACATATAGGAAAATTTTTTTAAAAATATTTCGTTCTGACCTTGACCTTAGACCTAGGACCTGGTTCTTGTGCTTGACACTCCGTCTCATGGTGGGGAACATTTGTGCCAAGTTATATCAAAATCCCTCCATGCATGAAGAAGAAATGCTCCGGACAAAGTTTTCATTCTTGTATCCTTTGACCTCTAAGTGTGACCTTGACCTTAGACCAAGGGACCTGGTTCTTGCGCATGACACTCCATCTTGTAGTGGTGAACATTTGTGCCAGGTTATATCAAAATCCCTCCATGCATAAAGAAGAAATGCTCCGGACAAAGTTTTCATTCTTGTATCCTTTGACCTCTAAGTGTGACCTTGACCTTAGACCTTGGGACCTGGTTCTTGCACATGACACTGCGTCTCATGGTGGTAAACATTTGTGCCAAGTTATATCAAAATCTCTCCATGCATGAAGAAGAAATGCTCCGGACAAAGTTTTCATTCTTGTATCCTTTGACCTCTAAGTGTGACCTTTACCTTAGACCTTGAGGGACCTGGTTCTTGCGCTGACACTCCGTCTCATTGTTTTCTCATATTTATCCATCATTTTCAAAATGGAATGTTATCAAAATTGAAATTTAATACTTTTTATGCCCCCCCCCCCACCCCACCCCACTGAAGAAGGAAGGGTATATTGTTTTGCAGGTCGGTCTGTATGACGGTCGGTATGACATTGTAGACCAATCGGTTTCCGGATGATAACTTAAGAATGCTTGGGTCTAGGATCATGAAAGTTGATACGGATGTTGATCATCACCAGCAGATGACCCCTTTTGATTTGGAGATCAGTAGGTTAAAGTCAAGGTCACAATGACCCAGAACAGTTAAATGGTTTTTGGATGATAACTTAAGAATATACTTCATTCATTTATTAGCTCACCTGAGCCAAAGGCTCATGGTGAGCTTTTGTGACCACTCAATGTTCGTCGTGCATTGTGTGTGATGTGTCCGTCAACATTTTCTAAAAAAATCTTCTTCTTGAAAACGACTGGGCAGAATTACACCAAACTTGACAGGAATGATCCTTGGGTCCCTTTCAAAATTGTTCAAAGAATTGAACTCCATGCAGAACTCTGGTTGCCATGGTAACCGAAAGGAAAAACTTTAAAAATCTTCTTGTCCAAAACCTGAAACTGCAAGGCCTAGGCTTTTGATATTAAGTATGTTGCCTTTCCTAGTGTTTCTCTACCAAAATTGTTCAAATATGTCCCTAGGGTGAAAAGAGGCCCTGCCCTTGGGGTACCAAGTTTAACATAGACTTATATAGGGAAAAAAATAAATATCTTCTTGTCTGAAAGTTCAAGGCCTAGGCCTTTGATATTTGGTATGTAGCATTGCCTGGTGGATCTCTAACAAGTTTGTTCAAATTATGTCCCTCGGGTGAAAAGAGGCCCCGCCCTGAGGGTCACTTGTTACAATTATGAGTTATATAGGAAAAAATACTTAAAAAATTATCAGATGATATTTCCTAGACTGTTTAATTATAATTTACATGATGACACCAAGCAATTAGGGATCACTTGACCTACTGACCTACTTTCTTGTTTTTTAAGATACAGCCTTTTAATTTTGACGATTTCGATTCTAGCCAGAATGAATCGATTCTAGTTGCTGATTTTGTTAATAAATTAAAATCCCGCTTTCAGGACTTTTTCAGATACTTCTCGCTGTTTAGCTTAAATACTTTTGCTCTTTTATAATTTTTGGGTTAGTATTTCAAAATGTCTGCTCTTTAAATTGGAGAATGCTGTCAGGCCAGCTGTCATGATCATAACAGTATACTGTGAAATCATTTTTATTCGCGTAGGACAAATTTTCGCGTATTTCGCGCTAGAACCGATGTGCGAATTTAACACCGCGCTATTATTATTTTTTAATTTACTTTTTCATTTATAAATTGAAAATGCGCGAATTTAAGCCCGCGCGAAACAGTCCTTTTTCAAGTTTGCGCGAAATTTCATGCCAGCAAATGATTTCACAGTAATAAAAAATTTGTTGCCCTGGCAGTAAAAATCAGACGCCTTGAAATATTTTGGGTTCTGCATGAAGCCCGAATGCGGGGTGTTCGCTCCTTTTAAAGAAAACCTTGATACTACTAGAGTTGTTTGCAAAAGATGCTTTAAAGCGTACATTAACGAAGGTACCCCACCCACTTTTTTCTAATTGGAAATAAATTTCAGATTTTATTTGACAAGCTTTTCTTATTCCTTCAATACAAAATAGTGGATTTACTTAAAAAAGATGATAAACTTATTCTAGACCTGCCAGCAATGTCCTCAGCATATATTCCATGTCAAATTTGGCAGTGCATCTGGCATGACTTGAATCCCAGGCCTTGAGTCATAGAGAAAAGATGAATTCTAGTTACTTTTGCATTTGGTCCAATAGTTCCTCCCAGATCGCAGTTTGGACTTATTTGTTCGAACCTTTGAACAGCTGGTTAAGATATCGGTTGGTTAACTTTTAAGGCTATATGTCGACAGTTTAGAAGAATTTGAAAAACAAATCTTTGAGTTAAGGACTGCCTTTATAGTGAAATAAAAAAATCCCATCAAGACAAATATTTCAATATCAAGATCTAAGCAGCAGTTAGGTTAACAGCCGGTTAAAGATTCGAACAACTGGGCCATTATTGCCCAACAGTTGCTAGAGGCTGTACAGTACAGCAGCTGTGTCATAGAATTCTTCATAAAAAGTAATAAAAGTAGTCATACAATAATCTGAAAGTCTTGAGAAAGGTTTGCTGTTACTACCATATTGCTACATTACAGAAGTCTGTATTGATCTTTCGGTTCCGATTCTTTCGATTAATCGAATCGGAGAGAGATCAGAATCAGACCGATTAGTCGATTCTTCTTCAGCTGTCCAATTCTCATCACTAAATTCATGACCCTGTTTGGCTCCAAATTTCATTAAAAAATTCTATTTCAAAACTCTAAACTTAACACATTTTCTGAAGAAATATTTCCAAGTGCAAACATCTGTACATGACTGTTCTCATTGGCTTATATTGTTTTTGCCCTGTCCGTCCATCACACTTCATTTCTGATCAATAACTAAAGAACCATTTGACCTAGAACCTTCAGACTTCCTAGGGTGGCAGGGCTTATGGAGTAGACAAGCCCGATTGTTTTGGGGGTCATTCCATCAAAGGTCACAGGGGCCTGAACATGGAAAACCATTTACGATAAATAAATTGAGAATCACTTGACCCAGAATGTTGAAATTGGACATGCAGAGTAGAAGACTATTGATTTTGTGGTCACTCTGTTAAGGTCAAGGTCACAGGTCCCTGAACATGAAAAACCATTTCCGATCCACTTGACCCAGAATGTTGAAACTTCATATGATGATTGGACATGCACAGTAGATGACCCCTATCGATTTTGGGGTCACTTCATTGAAGGTCAATGTCACAGGGACCAGAACAAGGCAGTCTGTTTCTGGTCAGTAACTTGAGAACCTTTTGACCTAGGTCCTTCAAACTTCAAAGGATGATAGGACTTACAGAGTAGATGACACTATTGTTTTTAGGGTTAGTCCATCAAAGGTCAAGGTCACAGGGGCCATCTGTCAGTAACACTTCATTTTTGATCAATAACTGGGGATCCATTTGACCTAGAACCTTCAAAATTCATAGGGTGATAGGGCTTACAGAATAGATGACAGCTATTTGTTTTGGGGTTACTAGATCAAAGGTCAAGGTCACAAGGGTTTGAACATGGAAAACCATTTCTGATCAGTAACTTGAGAACCTCTTGTGACTTGACCCAGAATGTTGAAACTTCATAATTTGATTGGACAAGTAGAGTAGATGACCCCTAATTTGGGTCACTTGATCAAAGGCCAAGGTCACAGGGACCAGAACATGCAAAAATGGTTTCTGATCAATAACTTGAGAACTGTTTGACCCAGAACCTTCAAACTTATTAAGATGATAGGACTATCAGAGAAGATAACCCTTATCGTTTTCTGAGTCACTTGAGCTAAGGTCAGGGTCACAGGGTTTGAACACCCTTTCCGATCAATTACTTGAGAACCACTTGACTCAGAATGCTGAAACTTCAGGATGATTGGACGTGCAGAGTAGGTGACCCATATTGATTTTAGGGTAACTTGATCAAAGGTCAAGGTCACAGGAGTCTGAACATGGAAAACGGTTTCCAATCAATAACTTGAGAACCACTTGACCCAGAGTGTTGAAACTTCATAGGATGATTGGACGTGCTAAGTAGCATATCCCTATTTTAGCCAACCATCAGTGGCTCTTTGACTTTTGCTCCTGTCCCCTATTGACTTCTCATCAATTACAACTCTGCATTGTCGGAGACATGCGCTTTTCTACAAAATCATCTTCTAGTTCTTTTGTTTATTTTTCAGAAAATGTGAAAGCCCGTGCTGTTACATCTTCAGCTACTCAGTCTGCAAGTATACAGATAAATATAGCTTCTTCGTAAGTAAATAAATATTGTATGCCTACAAGTATGCAAGTAAATGTACCATCTAGGTAGGTAGCCAAGTATTTTGTATCTCAAAAGTACACAGGTAAATCAAAGTATACAGCTAAATATACAAGTATACAGATAAATATAGCTTCTACGTAAGTAAATAAATATTGTATGCCTTCAAGTATACAGATAAATGTAGCATCAAGGTAGGTAGTCAAGTATTGTATGTCTCAAAGTATACAGGTAAATGTAGCATCTAGGTAGGTAGTTCAAATTATTTTGATTTGTCAAAAAATATGGCCACCAGAGGGCATGGCCGGCCAATTTTCACTTTATGTATATAGTTGAAACTTTAAAAATCTTCTTGTATGAAACTGCTGGCCCAATTTTAAAATAATTTTATACAAATGGTCCTAATAAGTGACCCTCTACAAAGATTGTTCAAATTATCCGATTCATCAAAAAATGCTGCTGCCAGTGGGCATGGTCACTTTTCCCTATATGTATATAGTGGAAATTAAAAAAATCTTGTGTGAAACAGCTGACCTGATTTTAAAATAATTTTGCACAAATGGTCCTTGTGTGACCCTCTATTAATATTATTCAAATTATTCCAATTTGTTAAAAAACATGGCTGCCAGAGAGGGTGGTCACTTTTCATCAACAATTTCTTTAAACAACATATCCTCCAAAATCACTGAATGGATTTTGATGAAACTTTACACAAACAATCTTTCAAATTTGTTCAAATGGTTCTGGTTCATTGAACATGGTTACTTTGGTTAAAAATAGGCCTTCAGCTATCACACTTAAAAAAATCTTTTTCTCTTGAGCTTTGATATTTGGCATATGATATAAGGGTTTAATTCTCTACCATAATTGACCAAATTATTGCCCTAAGGTCAATAATGGCCACACCCCTGTATGTGACATGTACTTACTATAGGCTTTTGTATAAGAAACTTTGAAAATCTTCTTCTCTGAATCAATAATAGCTAGAGCCTTGATTTTTGGCATATGATATCAGAGTTGTACTGTTAAACTATTGTCCAAGGTTAAAGTATGTGTGTGACAGCTAACATTGAAGAAACCTATCAATACTTGTACCATTACAAGGTATCCCATAATGAGATGACGTGTCATGCGCAACACCAAACGTCAAGGTCACACTTAGATGTCAGCCGTTAGTAGTGTGTTTTTTTCCTGTCCGCTCTATAACTCTGTCATCCATGGAGGGATTTAAATATTACATAACATAAAGGTATCAAATAATGAGCTGACGTGTCATGCACAACACACCAGACCGCTAGCCCAAAGCTGAAGGTCACACTCAAGAGGTCAAAGGGTCATTAGATTGTTTTTTCCTGTCAGGCCTCTAACTATGTGATCAATCAGAGGATTTTAGTATTATTTGACTTGTTCCCCAGCTGAATGTTGTAAGTGATTTCATTTGATTTTAGCTCAACTATAGGAAGTATGGAGAGCTATCTTACTCGACCTGGCGTCGGCGCTTTTGATGCACTTTCTCTTTATCTATGTTATTACTTAATGGATTTACATCAAACTTAAAATAGTTATTCCTTATCATCACCCACATCATATGGCACAAGGGTCATAACTCTGGCACCAATATTTTATGATTATCCCCCCTTTTTACTTAGAATTACAGGTTAAAGTTGCCCCATGTGGTTCTGGGACAATCTGTGTATGAAAAGAATTGGAACCACTGCCTTAGTTGGCTTTGCTGTAACTCTGTAATTCCAGCAGGTATGCAAATATTTTGATTCCGTATCTCATTTTTTTTATTTCGATGTAAATGAGATATGAAACCAAAATTTGTAGTCCTGTTTAGCGCCATATAACCTATACTGTGTTGGTGCTCCATAAAACCCAAATAAATAAATAAACAGGTTAAAATTTTGGTGCACTTTCACTTTATCTCATTATTATGTGTCTCCCCCCCCCCCTCTGGGGGAGACATATTGTTTTTGCCCTGTCCGTCCGTCCGTCCTTCAGTCACACTTCATTTCCGAGCAATAACTGGAGAACCTTTTGACCTAGAACCTTCAAACTTCATAGGTTGGTAGGGTTATGAAGGAGACGACCCCTATTGTTTTTGGGGTCACCCCGTCAAAGGTCAAGGTCACAGGGGCCTGAACATGGAAAACCATTTCCGATCAATAACTTGAGAACGACTTGACCCAGAATGTTGAAACTTCATAGGATGATTGGTCATGCACAGTAGATGACCCCTAGTGATTTTGGTGTCACTCTGTTGAAGGTCAAGGTCACAGGGGCCTGAACATTGAAAAATCATTTCCGGTCAGTAACTTGAGAACCACTTGACCCAGAATGTTGAAACTTAATAGGATGATTGTCATGCAGAGTAGATGACCCCTATCGATTTTGGGGTCATTCTGTTAAAGGTCAAGGTCACAGGGGCCTGAACATTGAAAACCGTTTCCGATCAATAACTTGAGAACCTCTTGACCCAGAATGTTGAAACTTCATAGGATGATTGTTCCTGCAGAGTAAATGACCCCTATTGATTTTTGGGTCACTCTGTTAAAGGTCAAGGTCACAAAAGCCTGAACATGGAAAACAATTTCCGATCAATAACTCGAGAACCACTTGACCCAGAAAGTTGAAACTTCATAGGATGATTGAACATGCAGAGTAAATGAAACCTATTGATTTTTGGGTCAGTCTATTAAAGGTCAAGGTCACAGGGGCCTGGTCATGTAAAATCATTTCCGGAAAATAACTTGAGAACCACTTGACCCAGAATGTTGAAGCTTAATAGGATGACTGGACATGCAGAGTAGATGACCCCTATTGATCAAAGGTCAAGGTCACAGGAGCCTGAACAGTGACTTGAGAACCTCTAGGCCAAGAGTGTTGAAACTTAGCGGGATGACTGGACATGCCAAGTAGATGATCCCTATTGCAGCCAACCATCAGTGTCTCTTTGACTTTCGCTCCTGACCCCTATTGACTTCTTGCCTATAGGACTTTGCATTGGGGGAGACATGCGCTTTTTTACAAAAGCAGTTTCTAGTTACTAAATGGATTTGATTCAAACTTAAAATAGTTGTTCAACATCATCACTCACATCACAAGACACATGGGCCATTATAAACTCTTGCACCAGTATTTCATGAATTATCCCCCCTTTTTACTTAGAATTTCAGGTTAAAGTTTTGGTGCACTTTCACTTGATCTCAGGTGTCACTAAATGGATTTGATTCAAACTGAAAGTAGTTGTTCCACATCTTGGACAAGTTCGTATCTGGGTCATGTGGGTTAAAAATCTAGGTCACTAAATCAAATCAAAGAAAATGCTTGTTTACATCAAGATGCCACATTTTTTGGTCCAATCTTACTGAAAATTGGTCAGGATATTTGTCTCCTTGTAATCACTAGGTTAAACATGTTTACACTGTTAAGGTTTGTTACACAGGTGATCTAGGACCATCTTGGCCCTCTTGTTAGCCCACCATCATCACTTTGCGTCCGTGGTCCATCCGTCCGTCATTCCGTCCATCTGTCCGTTAACAATTTCTCATTTCTGCATCTCCTCAGAAACTACAAGAGGGATTTTGACCAAACTTTGTCAGAATGATGTATTGGTACCCTAGTTGTGTTCGCCTGAAAATCTGACTGGTTCAACAATTTTTGAGTGAGTTATGGCCCTTTGTTTATTTTTATAATTTACATACATTTATATAGGGAAAGATTTTGAAAATCTTCTTGTCCAAAACCACAGGGCCTTGGTATGAAGCATCATCTAGTGGTCCTCTACCAAGATGATTCAAATTATATCCCTGGGGTCAAATATGGCCCCACCCTGGAGTCATGGTTTATATAGACTTATATAGGGAAAAACTTTGAAAAACCTCTTGTCCAAAACCACAGGGCCTAGGGCTTTGATATTTTGCATGTGACATCATCTAGTGGTCTTTTACTAAGATTGTTCAAATTATCCCCCTAGGGTCAAATATGGCCCCGCCCTGGGGGGTCACATGGTTTATATAGACTTATATAGGGGAAAACTTTGGAAAACCTCTTTTCCAAAACCACAGGACCTAGGGCTTTGATATTTTGCATGTGACATCATCTAGTAGTCTTCTACTAAGGTTGTTCAAAGTATCTCCTTAGGGTCAAATATGGCCCCGCCCTGGGGTCACATGATTTACATAGACTTATATAGGGAAAAACTTTGAAAATCTTCTTGTCCAAACCACAAAGCCTAGGGCTTTGATATTTGTTATGTAGCATCGTCTCGTGGTTCTCTACCAAGTTTGTTAAAATTATCCCCCTAGGGTTAAATTTGGCCCCTCCCCGGGGGTCACATGGTTCATATAGACTTATATAGGGAAAAGCTTTTAAAATCTTCTTGTCAGTTATCTACAACATTCAAATTTGGACTACATGTAAAGTTTTGAGTTGCAAGATGAACATTACCATGAGTTGACCTTGATTTTGACCTAGTGACCTACTTTTACATTTCTGTAGCTACAGCCTTCAAATTTGGACCACATGCATAGTTTTGTGCACTGGAAAAAACTGAACTTGACACTGACCTAGTGACCTACTTTCACATTTTTGAAGGTACAGGCTTCAAATTTAGACCACATGAATAGTTTTGTGTTCTGAAATGAAATTTGACCTTGATTTTGACCTAGTGACCTACTTTCACATTTCTCAAGCTACAGCCTTCAAATTTGGACCACATGCATAGTTTTGTGCACCTTAAGAAACTTTGACCTTGACATTGACCTAGTGACCTACTTTCACATTTCTGTAGTTACAGCCTTCAAATTTGAACCACATGCATAGTTTTGTGAACCGAAAAAAAACTTTGACCTTGACATGAGTTGACCTTGATCTTGACCTAGTGACCTACTTTCACATTTCTGTAGCTACAGCCTTCAAATTTGGACCACATGCATAGTTTTGTGTACTGAAAAAAACTTTGACCTTGACATTGACCTAGTGACCTACTTTCACATTTCCCAAGCTACAGCCTTCTAATTTGGACCACGTGCATAGTTTTGTGTACCTTAAGAAACTTTGACCTTGACATTGACCTAGTGACCTACTTTCACATTTCTGTAGCTACAGTCTTCAAATTTGGACCACATGCATAGTTTTGTGTACCGAAAAAAACTTTGACCTTGACATGAGTTGACCTTGATCTTGACCTAGTGACCTACTTTCACATTTATGTAGCTACAGCCTTCAAATTTCGACCACATGCATAGTTTTGTGTACCGAAAAAAACTTTGACCTTGACATTGACCTAGTGACCTACTTTCACATTTCTCAAGCTACAGCCTTCAAATTTGGACCACATGCATAGTTTTGTGTACCGAAAAAAACTTTGCCCTTGACATTGACCTAGTGACCTACTTTCACATTTCTCAAGCTACAGCCTTCAAATTTGGACCACATGCATAGTTTAGTGCACCGAAAAAAACTTTGACCTTGACATTGACCTAGTGACCTACTTTCACATTTTTGAGGATACAGGCTTCAAATTTGGACCACATGCATAGTTTTGTGTACCGAAAAAAACTTTGACCTTGACATTGACCTAGTGACCTACTTTCACATTTCTCAAGCTACAGGCTTCAAATTTGGACCACATGCCTATTTTTGTGTTCTGAATTGAAATTTGACATTGATTTTTATCTAGTACCTACTTTTACATTTCTCAGGCTGCAGCCTCCAAATTTGAAGCACATGCATAGTTTTGTATACAGAAATTAACTTTGACCTAAAGATTGATCTTGTCACCTACTTTCACATTTCTCAAGCTACAACTTTCAAATTTGGACCACATGCATGGATCACATGCACAGTGATGTGTACTGAAATGAAATTTGACCTTGATTCCGACCTTGTGCTAGTCTTGAAATTCGGAACAATCAAAAATGGCTCAATGGTGGGCGCCAAGATCACTCTGTGATCTTTTGTTAGCTCACCTGTCACAAAGTGACAAGGTGAGCTTTTGTGATCGTGCAGCGTCCGTAGTCCGTCCGTGCACAAACTTTTGCTTGCGACCACTCTAGTAGAGGTCACATTTTTCATGGGGTCTTTATGAAAATTGGTCAGAATGTTCATGTTAATGATATCTAGGTCATGTTCGAAACTGGGTCACGTGCCATCAAAAACTAGGTCAGTAGGTCAAATAATAGAAAAACCTTGTGACCTCTCTAAAGGCCATATTTTTCATGGGATCTGTATGAAAGTTGGTCTGAATATTCATCTTGATAATATCTAGGTCAAGTTCGAAACTGGGTCACGTGCGATCAAAAACTAGGTCAGTAGGTCTAAAAATAGAAAAACCTTGTGACCTCTCTAGAGGCCATATTTTTCGCAAGATCTTCATGAAAATTGGTCAGAATGTTCATCTTGATGATATCTAGGTCAAGTTCGAAACTGGGTCACGTGCCTTCTAAAACTAGGTCAGTAGGTCAAATAATAGAAAAACCTTGTGACCTCTCTAGAGGCCATACCCTTGAATGGATCTTCATGAAAATTGGTCAGAATGTTCACCTTGATGATGTCTAGGACAAGTTTGAAACTGGGTCACGTGCCATCAAAAACTAGGTCAGTAGGTCAAATAATAAAAAAAACCTTGTGACCTCTCTAGAGGCCATACTTTTCATGGGATCTGTATGAAAGTTGGTCTGAATGTTCATCTTGATGATATCTAGGTCAAGTTTGAAACTGGATCAACTGCAGTCAAAAACTAGGTCAGTAGGTCTAAAATAAGAAAAATCTTTTGACCTCTCTAGAAGCCATATTTTTCAATGGATCTTGATGTAATTTGGTCTGAATGTTCACCTTGATGATATCTAGGTCAGTTTCGAAACTGGGTCACGTGCGGTCAAAAACTAGGCCAGTAGGTATAAAAATAGAAAAACCTTGTGAGCTCTCTAGAGGCCATATTTTTCATGAGATCTTCATGAAAATTAGTGAGAATGTTCACCTTGATGATATCTAGATCAAGTTCAAAACAGGGTCACGTACTTCGAAAACTAGGTCGATAGGTCAAATAATAGAAAAACCTTGTGGCTTCTCTAGAGGCCATATTTTTCAATGGATCTTCATGAAAATTGGTCAGAATTTTTATCTTGATGATATCTAGGTCAAGTTCAAAACTGATGATATCTAGGTCAAGTTCAAAACTGGGTCACATGAGGTCAAAAACTAGGTTTCTATGTCAAATACAGTAAACCTCGCTTATAAGGAACAGCTTGGGACCTCTAAAATTTGTTCCTTATAACCGAAGTTCCTTATATCCGTATAGCGAACAAGTTCCTTGTAGCCGAGGTTTGTATAACGAAAACAATTTGTATAGCGAACACTATTTGACTGACGTTTGAAAAGGGCTATGTGTTCACACTCCGGGCCGGCCATAAATCTGTATGTGAGAAAGTTGCGAGTCTAGTACCGGTCCTTTTCTGGAGAGATGGTAAGGTAAACTGCATGCATGTATGTGACCGAAAAGGTGTTGAAACACGGCCTTTAAACCTAAACTAAGCCAAAATGTACGTCGGTAAGAATGACTGTAGTTTTTGTTTATTTTTTTGTCAGTTATTTCTATCTTCTTTTTCAGAGAGCGCTACATTATGACTGACTATAAGCTATGTGGCAGTTACGCCGCTTACTTTGCGCTACTGCATGTTATGTGAACAAATGAATAGGCGTCAACAGTAAAATAAAATAAGTGTTCAATTTTCTATTTTGCAGACACTAGACAACGGTGTCTTCATACGGATTAAAGTGCAATTTATACCTATAATTTTGCTATTGTCTATTTTAGCACCTGCTTTAATTTTTACAATTGGAAAATTAGGTAAACGGAACTGTTTGCCACTGTTAATCACGCGTAATTAGCACATTTATTAGGATATTTCCATTGTGACGAAACTAGACTAATAATGACCAATATTTTAATCCCAAGTCTATTATCGTGTAGTATTTGATAAATGTTAATGATGATATTATATATATTCTTTTTATTTTATCCTTGAATTAACAAACTAAAGATCATAAACATGAAATCATTAATTTTGTTTTTATTCAAGTGCACGAAAACGCGGGAAAGTGCAGTGATTACTCATCAGCGATTCTCCTGTTTATTTCTGATCTTCAATGTTTTTTATTCTTTATGTCTATTCGCTATAACCGAGGGGTTTTCCACTGAATTTCATACTTTGGGACTTGAAAAAGTGTTCCTTATAACCGAGTGTTCCTTATAACCGAGTTCGCTATAACCGAGGATTTTTACATTGAATAAAGAAGGAATTAGATCGGGGAATTGAAAACTGTTCCTTATAACCGAGTGTTCCTTATATCCGAGTTCCTTATAAGTGAGGTTTACTGTAATAGAAGAAATGACATCATACTCAAAACTGGGTCATGTGGGAACAGGTGAGCGATTCAGGACCATTCAGGACCATCATGGTCCTCTTATTTTAATCTTGAGCCTGCTGGTGGCAAATAATTCTGCCTTTGTGACCAGTGCAGACTAAAATCAGCCTGCACATCCGTGCACGTTTAACAACATCATTTTGTTAAAGACCAACCACGACCTAGTGACCTACTTTTTTCACTCACAAAAACTTCATGAAAATCATTCTTGAAATACAGGTAATATAATAGGGTTATTATGACAGTAGCTTGATCTGGGATGCAGTATTCGGCTCGAGTGGATTTTGCCAGATTGGATCTCACGAGGCGCGCAAGCGCCGAGTGTAATCCAACCTTGCAAAATTCACGAGAGCTGTATACAAAGTCCCAGATCTAGCTACTGTTATAATGACCCTTTTATTATATACCTTTACCATTTTGATTCTTGTTTTGTTCTTGAACGAAATCTTCAATGTTTATCGATATTTAATGGAATTTAGTGAAGTTTTTATGTGTGCTATTTATAGAACTGTGTCAGGTCATGCATATTAATGAAAATAGTCTGGCAGCATACAATACGGAAGGTACAATACAGAATTTAAAAGGTACAATATGGAATTTTTGTCTGTATGTTCATATTTAATTATGAAATACAAGCCGATTTTTGACAGAATTTATATAGGTATATAATAAACAGCCATACTACAAGTTTTCAGGCGGACAAATTAGGCCATTCCTGAATAAATTTGCTTTTATAACTTTATCTGCAAACTTATTCAGTCAATCTCTTTTCAGCATAGTTTTAAAAACATAGATGAATAGCTATCTTATACCACAGTCACACATACGGCGCGGATAGTTACGTTTAGCTACAGATAGAAACGTAGTAATTCGTACCGATCCATACCTGAACCGTACGGGTTACTACTTTAAGGTACGACTCAGGTACGGATCGATACGGATTACTACGTTTCTATCCGTGGCTAGACGTAGCTATCCGCGCCGTATGTGTGACTGGGGTATTACACTGTAGAAACAAAATGTGATTGAAATTTCACTAAATACACTGATTTCTGTACATGTTGTTACAGTTATTCAATAAAATATTAAGACATTACACACATCATCTTGGCCTGATATATGTCACTGTCAATTTGTAACTATATACTTGTTATTTCTCATTTTCTTCATGCAAAGCATGTATAATTACCATCATGGAAACACAAAAGAATACAGTTATTTTGTTGTGCCTCTTTAATAAGTTTTGTTACGTTCAGATTGCACATGCAATCCTGTGTAAAGGGCCACCCATGATATTGCATTAATATTGTTTATACGAATAAACTTTTCTTTCTATACGGAATGTAAATATTTGATGATATGTTTTACTTTAGGTCTCTGTCAGGTGCCACAGTTTCAGGAGAAAATACTTCAACAGCTGTTCAAGCTGCAAGTGAGTCCAAGTCCATTGTAACATATTTGTCAAGTGCACAAGCCCAACATACCCAAGCTCAGAGCATTGATCAAGATTTACAGCTTGCGTCTCAGGTCCAGCAGCACAACTTACACACTCCTCAAACAGGTCAGAATCAGATACAGCAAACAGTTCAGTTAAATAGTGAAAGCCCAACACTGTATGCACCACAAATATGGCCACCTCCACAGTCGGGCACAATTTCAAATATGATGTTTCCTCCACCCAGTATACATACCAGTCAAGCCCAGAGCTATCAAACGGCAACTGCACTGCCTTCTCTGATGCCATTTCAGAGTGCTACAAATTCATCTACGACTACACAGCTGCCAGCTAATGGTGCTGTAAGACATTTTGCTCCACAATATGGTGGGCTTGTTCAGACAATGCCAGTTCCTCCATATACTGTTAGACAGCCTCTGATTCCAGGACCTAGACATAGACCACCACTTGCATCAGGTTTGAGGCAAACTCTACTGCCAATGCCTTATCATCATCAGATGGGGCAAATTGCTTCTCAGAGGTCAGACCAAACACAGTTAGCTATGCCAGTGTCTGATCAACAACCTCTGATTCAAGAGCAGTCTCCAAGGTTACCAGTTTACCCAAGTTTGGAGAAACCTATTTCCGCCACACCAGTTCTCTCAGGTGCACTTCCTGTCATGCTTTCTACAGCTCAGCATCCAAATTTACAAAATGCAACATCTAATTTGATAGGGCAAAAAAGGCCTCCACCTTGCCAGATACAAACATCAGCTGCACCTACAGAGTCTTCAACTGGTTCCTCACCTCAGCAAAATGCTCCTTATAGGAATTCAGATTCTAACAATTTGCATCAATTAAGCACACATTCTCAACTTCCAAAAACACATGAGGTTATTGGTTCATCAGAAAGTGTATATAATAAGAATAAGAATAACTATACTAATGATAGACAATATTTTGATGAGAAAAGAACACCATATGCAGCTAGCAATAATGATTGTCAAGTGTTTCATGAAAGTGAACATAATACTGGCCATGATGATGGAACTTCTGTGGATGGTTTTGGAGAAATTGAACGCGGAATTAAAAGATATGGTAGAGAATCTGGATATAATGACAAAAACAAAAGGAGGAGAAATGAGGGTAGGATGAATGTTTTCAGAACTGGAAATAAAGCGGCAGGCCCTCAAAGAACTTATGATAGATCCCGCCGAGGGTATAATGATAGGTGGGATAGAGATCTCAGAAAAAGCGATGGAAGAGATAGAAGAAACTCTAGAAGTCCTTATAGATCTGATAGAAGCAGTCCTACCCATGTAAGGCAGAGGGATAACAACTGTGTAAATCAAACTGATCAGTTTACAAGGAGATCAGAACGTATGACCAGCCCATATAGAGAAATATATAATAGAGACAAACACAGAGAAAGTTATCCTGAAGAGAGAAGGGAGCAGGCATATCAGAGTGATCAGCAAATTCCTACAGAGGACTATAATTTGCCACTAGATGAAACAAAAGTGGAGGACTTAGTGAGAATGTATAGTGACAGAGTTGATGATAATTATGATAATTTGATGTCAAATGAAGCAGAATGGGATGATAAGATGGACAAAAGATTAAGTGGAGATAGGAGAGATGGGACTGATTATGAAATAGATATTGATATGTATTATGATGGAAGAGAAGCACATAGAAATGAAGTTGACAGAGAGAAGTTTCAGAATTGTATGAATTTTGATGATGATTGGAATGAAAAAGCTAGAAGAGGTAGGTTTGATTACATACGTACTGATGGGTTTGGTGAAAGTGCAGAAAATGAATACAAGAATGTAAGTAACAAATACAGTCAGTATTCCAGAAGAGATTCAAAAAGTAACCAGAACAGTGGGGATAGTGGTTTCATTCAAAGAGGACACCTGTCTGAGAAAAGGAAAGGAAAAAGAGACGAAATACAGAGAGTTGATAGACACAGAGACAGGGTTGACAAACATGAAGATTATTTTTTTAGAGAGGAAGTAATCAGAGAGAGAGAATTTAGAAGTTCTGAAGAAGAATGGCCAGAGGATTTTAGGGAGGAAGACTTGAGAAGGCAAAGACAACTTAGAAAAAACTATTCTGAAAGACAGAGTTATAGCAGAGAGAAAAGACATACAACAGACACATTTGATAACAGAAGAGATGACAATAGAGATGTACCAGCTCATAGACAGAGATTTGGAGACGATTATGAAAGGATGTATGATGAACCCAATGAAGAAGATGATGCCCTTGTAAGTAAACAAGCATTATTATCATTTCAACATGTTAAACATATTTCTCAAAGGTACTAATTTGTTAAAAGTTGAAGCACCTTTAAATATCTCTCAGTTTACCTGTTGATTAAAGAAATCATGAATCAGTGACAAGGCTTAGTGTGTTAGATGTCACATTTATTGGCTGCAACATTTGTTTGACATCATTTTATCACCAGTGTTCCCTGCAATATGTTTGTCAGAAATATGAAATGCAAAAAAGTAAGTTACTTTCTAAGAAAACACTGTATGATTTTGATGAGATAGAAATAAAGTTATACTTACTTTGTCATTATTAAACATCATGATTTTTTACAGCCTGATCCATCTAGAGAGGAAATAGATGCATTACTAAGAAGAGCTGTGAGTAAATTTCAGATATTTAAAAAGATCAGATAAGTTAAATGTACTATTTCCAACCATTTTTAGTTTGACTATATGAAGAATAGTCCGAGCTATTGTACTCACCGTGACGTTGCTGTTGCCATTGGCGTCACACCTTGGTTAAAGTTTTGCATTCAAGTATATATAGAAAAAATCAACATAAGAGGCTTAAAAGTTTGTGTCGTAACACCTTTATAGAACTGCTATTTAACATGTGGTTACAAACCTTTGGTTTTGTTAGCTCACATGTCACAAAGTGACAGTGTGAGCTTTTGTGATCGCGCAGCGTCCGTCGTCCGTCCGTGCGTCCGTGCGTAAACTTTTGCTTGTGACCACTCTAGAGGTCACATTTTTCATGGGATCTTTATGAAAGTTGGTCTGAATGTTCATCTTGATGATATCTAGGTCAAGTTCGAAACTGGGTCAACTGCGGTCAAAAACTAGGTCAGTAGGTCTAAAAATAGAAAAACCTTGTGACCTCTCTAGAGGCCATATTTTTCACAAGATCTTCATGAAAATTGGTCAGAATGTTCACCTTGATAATATCTAGGTCAAGTTCGAAACTGGGTCACGTGCCGTCAAAAACTAGGTCAGTAGGTCAAATAATAGAAAAACCTTGTGACCTCTCTAGAGGCCATATTTTTCATTGGATCTGTATGAAAGTTGGTCTGAATGTTCATCTTGATGATATCTAGGTCAAGTTCGAAACTGGGTTAGCTGCGGTTAAAAACTAGGTCATTAGGTCTAAAAATAGAAAAACCTTGTGACCTCTCTAGAGGCCATACTTTTGAATGGATCTTCATGAAAATTAGTCAGAATGTTCACCTTGATGATGTCTAGGTCAAGTTCGAAACTGGGTCACGTGCCGTCAGAAACTAGGTCAGTAGGTCAAATAATAAAAAAACCTTGTGACCTCTCTAGAGGCCATATTTTTCATGGGATCTGTATGAAGGTTAGTCTGAATGTTCATCTTGATGATATCTAGGTCAGATTCGAAACTGGGTCAGCTGTGGTTAAAAACTAGGTCAGTAGGTCTAAAAATAGAAAAACCTTGTGACCTCTCTAGATGCCATATTTTTCACAAGATCTTCATGAAAATTGGTCTGAATGTTCACCTTGATGATATCTAGGTCAAGTTCGAAACTGGGTCACGTGCCGTCAGAAACTAGGTCAGTAGGTCAAATAATAGAAAAACCTTGTGACCTCTCTAGAGGCCATATTTTTCATGGGATCTGTATGAAAGTTGGTCTGATTGTTCATCTTGATGATATCTAGGTCAAGTTCGAAACTTGGTTAGCTGCGGTCAAAAACTAGGTCATTAGGTCTAAAAATAGAAAAACCTTGTGACCTCTCTGGAGGCTATACTTTTGAATGGATCTTCATGAAAATTGGTCAGAATGTTCATCTTGATGATATCTAGGTCAGATTTGAAACTGGGTCACGTGCCATCAATAACTAGGTCAGTAGGTCAAATAATGAAAAAACCTTGTGACCTCTCTAGAGGCCATATTTTTCATGGGATCTGTATGAAAGTTGGTCAGAATGTTCATCTTGATGATATCTAGGTCAGGTTCAAAACTGGGTCACATGAGGTCAAAAACTGGGTCACTATGTCAAATAATAGAAAAAAATGACGTCATACTCAGTTCAAAACTGGGTCATGTTGGGACAGGTGAGCGATTCAGGACCATCATGGTCCTCTTGTTTTTACATAGTAAGACCGGACTTAAGGCCTCTGACATAACAAAAAGTTTGTTTAAAGGACCTTAAAGTTAGTGTTACAGGTTTAACAAGCTGTATTATATCTATGTGAAATATTGAAATCTTTTAAGTTTAGATTGCCAGTTACTGCCCTTCAACGGCCAGAGAACCTGCCCCAATAGGTCAGAAGGATGAGCTCAGCTCTATAGATTGCAGGGTTGTGGGTTAGGTCCATGACAATAATATGTATGTTCTCCATGACTATTTGATAGAAGACATTGTATCTGAAATCATCCAGCCTCCAGAATTGATGCATGTTGAGAAGCTGGCAGTTACATGCAGAGAGCAGTTTAGTACTGGTACAGAATCCAAGAATCTGCCTGCTGTTACATAGCTAAAATACTGCTGAAAAATGCTGCAAAACTCAAAACAAACAAAAAAAATACAATGGCCAGATAGGGATAGATAAGTGGGGGCATATGTATCATATAGGCACATTTTAATTTTTGTCTTGTAGGTTTAACATCACTTTTTGTATGACCAAAGGTCTTTCTGTTAGCAATTTTGTTTCAGCTCAATTACAAGAGAATGCTTAAAGCAACTTACCCACACATTATGAATTGTAATTTTTAAATAATTTATCACCGAAAGGCAAAATACCGCCACTGTTTCATATGTTTACATGAATACATAATGATTGACCAGTTTATAGTTTCCAGAATTACAGGAACATTCGAGTTTTTGCAGTTTTTTTCATGTACTTTTATAAACCGTTACATTGCTTTATTTTGTAGACATTGATAAATATAGAACGAGACGCAACAGTATATTTAGACGCTATCATCACGTGGGCAGCAAATCAAAAGTGCACATGTAGTTTGATGGGCAATTTATATACTTGTCTACCATTTAGGGAAGTTAGCATGATTTACTTTGCCTTATTTAGGTTAGAACCACTATCGTACTGAATAACACTAGTGGAACGTTCCATTATTAAAAGTACACAATATCGCTCAGGTCTGGGAAATTGAACTTACAACGAAAAAGTATAATACGAATAGCGTAATCGCACTAGGCCAACGAGAAATCACTGACTGCATCATTAATGTATAAAGTGTACTGACTTCATTTTATAAGTTATTGTTTTGTTTGTTTTGATTTCAAAACATCACAGTATTGTGCGATACCTATACATGTTTGCTGATGGGAAATCCATTTCTTTTATGAACTGGGAAACCCTTATCAGAAATTGTAGACAAATGTTTTTATTTTAAATGTAATAGGAACAGAATTTGATGAAAAATACATTGTAAGAACATCGAATATTGAGCATATAGGTAAATAAAGCAAAAGTTTGATTTTTTTAAATCTGACACCATGATGTGTGGGTTAGTCGCTTTAAACCTATGATTGTAAAATCTGATACTACGTAAGCGCTCAGGCCCTTCTCGCACACCATACCTATAGTTCGGACTTCTTTAATGCGTAAAGGCATGTGCACAAAAGTGACAAATTTTGCCAACACCTGGTAAATTGTAATGTGTTTTTTTGAAAAGTAATAAACGGAAATAGAAAAATAGCTCTCAGCTCATTTACACAGATAGTTCAGCTTTATTATTTATGTTATAGTTTTTTGCAGTTATGCATGATGACATAGAATACTTGCGCCGAAAATTGTGACACAAACATACCGATAGCTTTTCCCACTTTAGTCTTTTAATTAAAGTAAGAGTTCAGCACTTCATGGTTTTAATGTATTGTCACATTGGAATAAGGTTTGTTTTACATTAACTTAGAAATTCCTCAGAAATAATATCATGTACCCCACCCACCTAATTTTTAATTTCAAAATAGCATAGTCCTTAAGTTTTGCGTTCGCTTGCTTAAGGTGGAATGCGCCTAATTTGAAGTTGTAGGGTTCCGTTACGAAATTTTGTTTAATATAAAATTCAGCATATTCCTCATAGAATGCGTATTTTACATTTTTGATATTTCTGTAACACCTTCAGACACGACCATTGACGTCCATTTTTGATTAACCATTATTTCACGTCCATTAGACTGTTTTCTTAAATCGTTCTGTTCAGTCAACAAGTATCGACTTGCTTGTCTTTCATCATATTTTCATTTAAAAATGTCTTTGAAATGGTCTGTTGTTGTAGATACTGTGTTTTAACATTTATGTAGAAGGCCATATTGGAAATAAGTTGTATGTATACTATGTACTCTTAATATGTCACCTTCTTAAAATAATTATTATTATTATTCTAAAGATTGTGATTTCAGACATATGACACTTGACTCAACCTCCCCTCCAAGGGTGTAAAGGTTGTTTGTATCTTGTTAGCTCACCAGAGCACAAAGTGCTCAAGGTGAGCTATTGTGACCGGTCATTGTCCGGCGTCCATCGACGTGCGTCGTCCGTCAACATTTGCCTTGTGAACACTCTAGAGACCACATTTTTGACACAATCTTTATGAAACTTGGTCAGAATGTTTGTCTTGATGATCTCTAGGTCAAGTTTGAAACTGGGTCATGTGGGGTCAAAAACTAAGTCAGTAGGTCAGATCAAAGGAAAAGCTTGTGAACACTCTAGAGACCACATTTTTGACCCAATCTTTATGAATCTTGGTCAGAATGTTTGTCTTGATGATCTCTAGGTCAAGTTCGAAACTGGGTCATGTGGGCAGGGTTCCCACGCTATCTGGGAAAAGGGAAAAGTCCGTGAATTTCAAAAATTGACTCCCGGCCATGAAAATACCGGGAATTTGGCGAGAGAACGGTAAAGGTACGGGAAAATACCGGGAATTATCCCATTTTGCTAAGGGGAGTAATTCATGATTCAAAATGGCAGACATGGATGTCATTTCAATTTCCTTTTTCTAAAATACCGATGTTTTTGTGGTTGATGACCCTATATAGGTAGCTATACCTGAATTTTTAAACAGTAATTTTAGGCTATCGGTCATTTTGTGTCGATTTTTAAGAAGCCCTGTGAAATTCCGATTATTTTTCGAGAACAATTGTGAAAATTGTGATTAGTGACATGCTTGAATTCAGTGATCAAACATCAACTTGACTGAAAATAATCTAATTGCTAGAAGTGTATCAAAGATTATATAAATAATGTAGGTGGCACCAGAGGTGTATTTATTATGAAGGAGTTGATTAATTCTTCACAACATGCTAGAGAAGTAAATGATTCATAGTTTCCTTGAGAAACAAACGCTTGAGGACAGTAAGAAAACAAAATGAAAAAAAAAGAAGAAAGAAAATTTGCAGAACCTGTATTTATTAAATAGAAATTTTTAAGCAATATCGAGCCATTATGGCCCTCTTTTCTTATATTTTTACACTGAATCTAGAAAAATTGACGGGAACGTACAGCCCGATATGTCGTACAGAGGTCCTAGAAAATTGCATCAAGGTCCTGGAAAAGTCCTTAAATTTCATAGACGAAAAAGTGTGGGAACCCTGTGTGGGGTCAAAAACTAGGTCAGTAAGTCAGATCAATGGAAAAGCTTGTGAACACTCTAGAGACCACATTTTTGACCCAATCTTTATGAATCTTGGTCAGAATGTTTGTCTTGATAATCTCTAGGTCAAGTTTGAAACTGGGTCATGTAGGGTCAAAAACTAGGTAAGTAGGTCAGATCAATGGAAAAGCTTGTGAACACTCTAAAGACCACATTTTTGACCCAATCTTTATGAAACATGGTCAGAATGTTTGCCTTGATGATCTCTAGGCCAAGTTCGAAACTGGGTCATGTGCGGTCAAAAACTAGGTCGCCTGGTCAAATCAAAGGAAAAGCTTGTGAACACTTTAGAGGCCACATTTGTGACTCAATCTTTATGAAACTGGGTCAGAATGTTTGTCCTCATCGTTCCTAGATCAAGTATGAATCTGGGTCATGTGGGATCAAAAACTAGGTCACAGGTCAAATCAAAGGAAAAGCTTGTGAACACTCTAGAGGTCACAGCTGTAACCAGATCTTTACAAAATTTAGTCAGAATGATTGTCTTGATGATCTTTAGGTCAAGTTCAACTCTTGGACATGCGGGGTCAAAAACTAGGTCAGTAGGCCAGATCAACTCTGGTGAGCGATGTATAGGGCCATCATGGCCCTCTTGTTTTTCTTAATATTATCTCTAACCCTCCCTAAGTACGCACACACACACGCACGCACATCCCAAGGTCTTACATTTTTAACTCACCTGTCACGAAGTGACAAGGTGAGCTTTTGTGACCGCTTGATGTCCGTCGTCCGTCGTGCGTCAACAATTTGAAAAAAATCTTCTTGAAAACCATTGGGCAGAATTACACAAAACTTCACAGGAATGATCCTTGAGTGGCCCCCTTTCAAAATTATTCAAAGAATTGAATTCCATGGAGAACTCTGGTTGCCATGGCAACCGAAAGGAAAAACATTAAAAATCTTCTTCTCAAAAACCAAAAGCCCTAGAGCTTAGATATTTGGTGTGAAGCATTGCCTAAAGCTACAGTCACACATATGGATATGTCCGTGCGTTGAGGTACGGTGTGGATAGGATTAGTCTGTGGGTGTATAACTACGGAACAGTACGTCTTAGTACGGGAAAAATGGTGAGAAACAGGAAACAAACAAAACAATACAGGACGCGAATAAGTACGGATAGGTACGAGGTACTGCGCTGAATTACTTTTTACTGCGCCTTGCAACTTTCCCAGCGCACGGACGGGTCTGCGGTAAACTACGTTGAACTATGCTCAAGTACGAGCAGCCTCGGATAACTACGTTCGGCTACGGTGAGGTACGTAACAGCACGGATAATTACGTTTAAGTACGTTTAACTACGGATGAATAAGTTTCAGCCAAGTTGGACTAAAGTCATTCTCAAATGGCTACGGTTCGCTCAAACTTTTGTGCATGTTCAAAAGTTGGAGAAACTTGCAAGTTTGGAATAAGTTTTGAATACGTTTTGACCACGTTTTGGTATGGATTAATACGAATGACTACTCTGAGGTACGGCTCAGGTACGAATCGATACGGATTACTACGTTTCTGTCCGTAGCTAGACGTAGCTTGTGACTGGGGTATAATGGACCTCTACCAAGTTTGTTCAAATCATGAAAATCTTAAAAAAATCTTCTCAAAAACCAGAAGCCCTAGAGCATAGATATTTGACATGTAGCATTGCTTAGTGGACCTCTACTAAAGTTGTTCAGCTCATGACCCCAGGGTCAAAATTGACCCCGCCCCAGGGGTCACTTTATTTTACATACGAAAATCTTCAAAATTTTTTTAATAAACCAGAAGGCCTAGAGCTTAGATATTTCACATGTAGCATTGCCTAGTGGACCTCTACAACATATGTTCAATCGTGACCCCTGGGTCAAAATTGACACCGCCCAAGGGGTCACTTGATTTTACATAATTATTAAAATCTTCAAAAAATTTTCTAAAAATAAACCAGAAGGCCTAGATCTTAGATATTTGACATGAAGCATTGCCTAGTAGACTTCCACAAAATTTATTAAAATCATGACCCCTGGGGTCAAATTAGCCCCGCCCTATGGGGTTACTAGATTGTACATAGAAAAATCTTCAAACTTTTCTAAAAATAAACCAGAAGGTCTAGAGCTTAGATATTTGACATTGGTCCGAGAGCTCACGTACTTTTATTGCAACAATTGAGGCCAAAAGAAGTTTATACATTTTTGGAAACACTATTTCATATCCTCCATGAAAACCCATTTCTTAAGTGTCAAAGCCGTGCCTATCTATATTTTGTTCACTTATGTTTGTGATATGGGAGGTTAAACTCACTTGTAAAAATTTAGGGGGTAGGGTAAAGTTTAAGTTTACCATTTTTTCACTGTTTGATTACAGTAGCTATTTGATTGTCAGTAAATGTATATATGTCAACCAATGTCAGCAAAAAGAAATTCATCAAAAAGGAATGAAGGGCAAACTTGATATTTAAGGTCAAAGGTCAAATTTATGTACAAATCACAAAAATTGGCATATTTGAAATTTATTTTTATTCTTAAAAATTAGTTTGTTATCATAAGTTACTCAGTTTTACTTATGTAATGTGTTTATATCAGCCAAAGTCAGAAATGCAAATCTTGTTGCAAAACGTCAAAGTCAACTCTGATAATTGATGGTCAAAGTTCATTTTCGTGCAAAATGTGAAAAATGTTACCTTTACTTTTTTTAATCTGTTTAATATGTATTCGCATTATATGTCACCGAAGTTAATTTGATTAAATGTCTGCATGTCAGGCAAAGTCAATAGTGCAGATGTAACCCCAAAACTGCCAAGGGTAAAGCTTATATCAAAGGTCAAAGGTCAAATTTGAGTGAAAACTTGCATGAATAGCTTCCTGTTTGAAATATAAATGCTATTCCTAATCATTATTAGTAATTGCTCGTGATTTATTCTAATGTATATATGTTCCACAATGTCAGTAATAAAGATATCATTTGAAATCAGAAAAGTTCAAATGTGATATAAAGTGTCAAAGGTCATTTTCATTTAAAAGCAAGAAAAAAATGGCTCTTTAACTTTCTTCTTGTTGATAATATTTTGTCGATATTAGTCAACGATATCAGTTCATTTAATGTATAAATGTTAGGCGATGTCTAGTATCCACATACAATTTCAAAACATTCAAGGTCAACCATAATTTCAAAGGTCAAAGGTCAAAAAAGTGAATAAAATGTTGCAATAATATCACCTGTTTGTAATATTTTTTTTATGGTTTAAAAGAATTCGTTTTGTCATTTTAGTAACTGATCGTTTTTCATTTTACTGTATATATGTCAGACGATGTCATGGAAGAGAAAATAAGTCAAGGTCGAACCTGGTATTAAAGGTCAGGGGTCATTTTTATGTAAAAGATCAATTTGTAGCATACTTACTCATTACTTTGTTCAAAAATAATATCTCTTGTTAGAATTTTCTGTTGCAATTTATTTTAATGTATACATGTAAAGCAAGGTCAGGAATGCAGATCTTATTCAAATAAGGCAAAGCAAAACCTATTCCCAAAGGTCAAAGGTCAAATCTGCGTGAAAATTAGCCAAAAAAAATAAAACAGTATTTTTGCAACGATTTTTCATTATTTTTTAGGGTATTTAAAAACTATTAACTAATTATTATTCATTTTAATGTATTTATAACAGATGATATCATTCTTGAAATAATAATGAAAAATTAGTCAAGGTCAAATCTGACATTAAAGGTCAAAGAAGAGGGCCTTAAAAAACTCGCCACTATGAAAAAAAAACTGGCTTGAACAGGTTGGGGAGTGAAAGCAAAGTTCCTCTGCAAGTCTAAACAGGCAACGTACGATACATAGCATAGTACGCATCAACCTCATTGGTACCTGCTTCCAAAACCAGTAAAGATAAACCGGACAAGGTTAAATTTCAGGTCTGAGGGGCAATGAAAACAACTCAAATAAAATGAATCGAAAAGACAGCAAACCCTGAACAATTAGCGACAAGACGAGAGTACAAAGCTTTTGACGGTGCATAGAAGGCAAAGAGACTACCATCCCAACCACTCCACTCAAAATTCGAGAGCAGAACCAAGAACAAACTGATAAGACAGAGTCTTATCCACATCGTCAAAAACTGCAAAAATAGAAAGCAGCAGCACTGGACACAGAGGCAGAGCTGCTCGAGCCAAATGAATGGTTTCCCAGACAATGTGCTCCCAAGATCACATTTGAGGTGCCAGGAGTAGAAGAAAAGGGAAAGCAAAATCAGGCTAACCAACAATCTCTTACGCTAGAAATGATCAATAACCGCTATCCAGCACACTCCTGCATCCAAGAATATACCAATGGATCAGTGGAAAAGGCAGTTCAGAAAGCTTGGGGTGGTGCCTACATCAAATTTTCAGACAGCTCCTCCTTCATACTCTCTCATTCAGTCGGCAAGAGATGCTCCAACTACAGATCCAGATGCAAGCCCTCACATCGGCGACACTCGAACAGTATGAGCGAGGAGAAAAGGGATAATATATTCCTAACAGACCACAAGTCAGCTCTTCAGGCTCTCTCAGCAGGTCCATCAGACAACTTAATCAGACAGCTGTTGAAAAACATCAGTCTCCTGCCTGAGAACAACAATGTAGCATTTCGATAGATTGCTGCACATATGGGCATAGCTTGAAATGAAGCTGAGCACAATCTTGCAAAGAAAGAAACCAGATAAATACACCCAAACCTCAAACTTCATACAGAGAAGCTCAGACTCTGTGGAAGAACAGCTTTGCATCAGACTTGAAGAACATAAATGGAGGTTACCCGCCAAATCATTACTGTCTACACAAGCTAAACAGCCAATTAGAGAAAGCTAAATGCCAGTGCGGATCAGAGGAACAAACACCGTTTCACATTCTGCAGAGTTGTTCCTATCTGGAAGAAGCACGCCAGAAAGTTTGGCCAACAGACATCCCATTTGAGACCAAGCCGTGAAGAGATATCAGCGACCTGCAGAATACGATGCAGTTCATTGCCGCATCTAATCATAAGATATAAAACGGCCATAAGAAGATGGAAGGCAGTAAGGAAGTAAAGGCTAACTTTAAAATGAATTAACATCAAGCTATAACAAGATATGTTTGAACAAAGAAATAAAATAACAATGCTATCTTTTGTATTTATTACCCGAAAATGAATTTTAAACTTTAACTTCAGGACTGATCTAGACCCATGTCTTATGATATCTCCATTGTAGACATTTACCCATATATAGATAACCCATGACCCAGCCCCAGGGGTTACTTGATTGTGCATAGGGAAATCTTCATAAATTTGCTAAAAATAAACCAGGCCTAGATCTTAGATATTTGATATGTAACATTGCCTTGTAGACTTCTACAAACTTTGTTCAAATCATGACCCCCGGGGTAAAACTGGCCCCGCCCCAGGGGTTACTTGATTTTACACCGGAAAATCTTCCAAAAAATTTCTGGAAATCATTAGTTTGACATTTGAAACATGTAGCTCATATTACTCAGGTGAGTGATCCAGGGTCATCTTGACCCTCTTGTTACTATTACATTTCTTACTTCTCCACCCTAGTAACATCTGACCATAAAATAAGTTGCCATGGGCTTGCCCGGTTAATTACCCGCTCCACGCATACGTTCACATAATTTGATGGCAGAATTTGGTTTTACGGGTCAGAGATAATTTTTGAAATTTTATACCACAGACGCTATTTGAAATAAACCATAACTTCTACAAGTTCAGTATTCATGATAAAAGAGAGGTTACAGCAAGTGTCAGTCACAACTGCTGCTTTCTTTCTTTCTTTCTTTCTTTCACCCCATCCACTTAGCTCAATAGGAGCACAGATCCATGGATCGCGAATTCGGTCCCCGGGTAGGGCATGCCGATTTGATAGAAGGCACGTGTCCGAAATCATTCGTCCTCCACCTCTGATTTATGTGGTGAAGTTGGAAGTTATTTGTTGAGAATACAGAATCCAGGAACACTGGTTAGGTTAACTGCCCGCAGTAACGTAGAAAAACAGAGCTAAACCAAAAAAAAAAAAAAAAAAAAAATCTTTCTTCTTTTTATGTCATGGAATGTGTTCTTTACTCGTATTTCTTATGTTTCTAATATTAGGAAACAGTATGATGTATGGAATATGTTTCTATTATGTGTCTATGAATACAAGGATAACATTTGTACACACATCTCCGGAAAGCTAAAACCTCTTTGCAAAGGATGGTGTTTCTATCTAGCCAAGTTGCTAAATTAATCTTTTTAGAGCAATAGCCTTTGTAGCTGTTTTCCCGCTGTTATTCAGGAGGATTCACTTTATTCAAAATTGGGGTGTCCGACTACTTTCCAAACAATCGAAATATTTCCAAATCGTAAAATTTGTAATAAAGTTAGATAAAATAATGTTTACTCAAACATGATGTTATAATTACATAAAGGCTTTCTAAATTTTAAAAAGTTGTATTAGCACTTTTTTCCGAGTTATGTTAGAATGAATATTTCTCATTTTCACCCATTTTTACTTTTTTCTTACTGTGCCAAGGTTGGCCAGGTTCTGTTTACCCCAGTATTATTTTCTGAAGACTGGTTGTTGTTCGAATCTGCTTCATTAAGAATGCACCTATATTAACTAATAAGATATTTATGGCATATATTTATAATGTTATAAGATTCTTTCACTGGTTGTAGGTGCAGAAGGGAATATCCGGCCTCGAGGATAACTGTTTAGGCGGTAACGAGGCTTCTTGCCGAGTTACCGCCTAAATAGTTACCCGAGAGCCGGATATTCCCATCTGCACCTATAACCAGTGACAGAATCTTTTTCTTGCATACCAATTTCAAGAAATTATAATAAAAATAAAATCAATTGAACGGCTTTCTTTTTAGAACTATTTCATATGGCAGTGTATTTAAACAAAGCGCGGGAAACCAACGTCCGTAAACAGGAAAGACGTCATGATGTTTCAAAACAAATAACAATGTTTAATTCCGGTTTTGTTTTATCAGTTGCAGCGTAACGTTATGAATTTTTGATAAAATAACGTGATTTAAATCGAGAAATATACTGTCAGGAACCAATAGGAATTGTCAAGGTATTGAATTTTTATTCCGTTTTTTAAATAAAATATATATTAGTACATAAATATTCTACATAATTATATGTAGTTCGTAATACATCATTTACAGCACGAGAGTCAACTTACACCCCGGGGTGTAAGATGAATTTTTCTAGCACCGGTAAAGATACCGGAAATCCCCATCTGGTATGCAAGAAAGGCCTATATTTGTTTGCCTCAGTTCTATTAGTTGCATGTGATGGAATTATAACTGGTACTTGTTAAAATTAAAAGGCTAAGATAATTCAAATAAAAGATTTCCACTATATTCTGTCGTTTTTTTTTATGCCCCCGAAGGGAGGCATATAGTTTTTGAACCGTCGGTCTGTCGTTCTGTCGGTCTGTCCGCATTTTTCGTGTCCGGTCCATATCTTTGTCATCGATGGATGGATTTTCAAATAACTTGGCATGAATGTGTACCACAGTAAGACGATGTGTCGCGCGTAAGACCCAGGTCCGTAGCTCAAAGGTCAAGGTCACACTTAGACATTAAGGGATAGTGCATTGATGGGCGTGTCCGGTCCATATCTTTGTCATCGATGGATGGGTTTTCAAATAACTTGGCATGAATGTGTACCACAGTAAGATGACGTGTCGCGCGCAAGACCCAGGTCCGTAGCTCAAAGGTCAAGGTCACACTTAGACATTAGGGGATAGTGCATTGATGCGCGTGTCCGGTCCATATCTTTGTCATCGATGGATGGATTTTCAAATAACTTGGCATGAATGTGTACCACAGTAAGACGACGTGTCATGCGCAAGACCCAGGTCCGTAGCTCAAAGGTCAAGGTCACACTTAGATGTTAAAGGTCTTTTTTCATGATAGTGCATTGATGGGCGTGTCCGGTCCATATCTTTGTCATTCATGCATGGATTTTAAAATAACTACGCATAAATGTGTGACACAGTAAGACGATGTGTCGCGCGCAAGACCCAGCTCCGTAGGTCAAAGGTCCTGAACTCGAACATCGGCCATAACTATTCATTTAAAGTGCCATTGGGGGCATGTGTCATCCTATGGAGACAGCTCTTGTTTTAATTTATTTTTGTAAATGTTAACAATGTAATGTGCATCGGTACATGAGTTTTCATGTATTATTATTAACTTGCGAGATAGATGATTTCACTTGTAATGTTGAATGAAATTATTAATAGTTGTAAAGGCCTCTTTTGATTTAATTCTACTTTAATAGGTTAAAGATGAGTTTGTCTTGATCACGAGAATCAGAAAATCCATTGAAGTACGCATTTTTTATCTGGGGTAGGAGTAGAGTAATGTAATTCTGTGCAAAGGGTAACAGGGTGTTGATTTTGTCGCATTCTCATATATCAAATATAATCTAAACATTAAGATCTGAGTTCTACACAGAAATTATTTCGCTAATGTAACAGAGTTTTAAAGGCTATTTTGATTTAATTTTACTAGGAAAAATAAAATAGTAGAGTTTATCCTAAAAGGAGGAGATACATGAAAAAATACTCAATTGCGCTATCTTGTGATTGGGGGGGTAGGGGTAGCGTAAGGTAATTTTACGCAAAAACGAATTCGGTGACCCCATAATTTTATTCCTTCAGTCAACAGAAAATAAAGTTTTCATGATCATGTTAGTTTTTATGCCCCTGGCATCTACTGATGCTAGACGCGGGAGGCATATAGTGATTGTCCTGTCCGTCCGTACGAGGTTAACCAAATGGGACCGTTTCGTCTAGCATCAATACCCCTCACTAGAATGACGTGATACTAATGCAGATGTAACCTGTGGCCATTCCTCATCTTCAGACATCACCTGACCTCAGTTTGACCTTGACCTCATTTTGGACTAAGGTTGCTTTATATGGGCCATCTCTTGGTTAATCAAATGGGACTGTTTCGTCGAGCATCAATATCGCTTACAAGAATGAATTGATACTAATACAGATGTAACCTGTGACCATTCCTCATCTTCAAACAACACCTGACCTCAGTTTGACCTTGACCTCATTTTGGACTTAGGTTGCTTTATATGGGCCATCTCTTGGTTAACCAAATGGGACCGTTTCGTCGAGCATCAATACCGCTTACAAAAATGAATTGATACTAATACAGATGTAACCTGTGACCATTCCTCATCTTCAAACATCACCTGACCTCAGTTTGACCTTGACCTCGTTTTGGACGTTGGTTGCTTTGTATCGACAAGGATGCCACCGGGGGCATCAAGCGTTTATTGAACGCAGCTCCTTGTTTGTCAAAGTCTGTCGTTTGGGTTTTACATGAGACCAGATTAATGCATACTTTTTATTCAAAACTAAACGTCTTATTTGTCGCTCTGACGTCACTTAAAGTAAATATCGACTTCAACTTCAAATTGATCTCCACAAATTTTACACCATTTCAAAGACATTTTTAAATGAAATTATGATGAGAAACAAGCAAATCGATACTTGTTGACTGAACAGATTGATTTAAGAAAACAGTCTGACAGACATGAAAACATGGTTCATCAAAAATGGACGTCAATGGTCGTGTTTGAAGGTTTGTAGAGAAAAAAGTTACAGAAATATCAAAAATATAAAATACGCATTATATGAGGAATATGCTGAATTTTACATTAAACAAAATTTCAAAACAGAATCCAAGAACTTCAAGTTAGGTGTATTCCACCTTAATTTATGTCAATGAAAAACCTCCAGTTTTGAGACCCCCAACTCCAGCTGAAAAATAGCAAACCTCCAGTTTTGGGATTCTGAACTTATCACATGTATGGAATTTTGATGAAACTTTACGCAAATGATCTCTGGGTAGCCCTTTTTCAAAGTTGTTCAAATAGTTACGGTTCATTGCACATATAGATCTTTTTGGTTAGAAATAGGTTTTCAGCTATCAGACTAAAAAAATCCTTTTCAGTTAGTAGAGCTTTGATATTTGGCATGTGATACAAGGGTTTGACTCTCTGCCATACTTGTCCAGATTATTGCCCTAAGGTCAAAAAAATGGCCATGCATCTGTGTCTGACATGTACATACTATAGGCTTTTACCTAAGAAACTTTGACAATCAATAATAGCTAGAGCCTTGATATTTTACTGTGATATCAGATTTGTAATTTCTACCTTAATTGTTCAATTAGGTTCAGAAATGTATGTGACATGTATATAATGTAGGCTAACATAGAAGAAACTTAAGTCTGTACTTATACAAATACACTTGAAGCCTTGTACACAGGTGAGCACTTTAGGGTCAATGACCCTCTTGTTCTGTCATATCTTTATTACTACTGCTTATATCTTACAGTAACTTCACATAAACATTGTCCAGTATACAAAGTATGTGCAGGGTCTGGGCCAATTATAGGTCAAGGTCTCTTAAAGGTGTTATAATAGGCTTATAATTTTTAAGGTTACAGTTTTTCAGCAACCTTTGTTTTTATGCCCCCGAAGGGAGGCATATAGTTTTTGAACCATCTGTCAGTCTGTCAGTCAGTCAGTCTGTCGGTCTGTCAGTCTGTCTGTCCGCAATTTTCGTGTCCGGTCCATATCTTTGTCATCGATGGATGGATTTTCAAATAACTTGGCATGAATGTGTACCACAGTAAGACAACGTGTCGCGCGCAAGACCCAGGTCCGTAGCTCTAAGGTCAAGGTCACACTTAGACATTAAAGGATAGTGCATTGATGGGCGTGTCCAGTCCATATCTTTGTCATCGATGGATGGATTTTCAAATAACTTGGCATGAATGTGTACCACAGTAAGACGACATGTCGCGCGCAAGACCCAGGTCCGTAGCTCAAAGGTCAAGGTCACACTTAGACATTAAAGGATAGTGCATTGATGGGCGTGTCCGGTCCATATCTTTGTCATCGATGGATGGATTTTCGAATAACTTGACATGAATGTGTACCACAGTAAGACGACATGTCGCGCACAACACCCAGGTCCGTAGCTCAAAGGTCAAGGTCACACTTAGACATTAAAGGTCATATCCATATCTTTGTCATTCATGCATGGATTTTAAAATAACTACACATGAATTTGTGACACAGTAAGACGACGTGTCGTGCGCAAGACCCAGTTCCGTAGGTTAAAGGTCCTAAACTCTAACATCGGCCATAACTATATATTCATTCAAAGTGCCATCGGGGGCATGTGTCATCCTATGGAGACAGCTCTTGTTCTGTCATATCTTTGTTACTATTGCTTTTATCTTACTGTAAGTTCAGATAAACACTGTCCAGCATACAAAAATTTCTTTTTAATACATATGTTTCTATATACAGTAACAAAAATGAATGTGTTTTCAGCAGGTTATTGCTTTCATGCACTGATTATCACTTATCGTCCTTGGCGGAAAATTCAATTCAGGGCCGATTATCACCTCCAAGCCTGCCTCTGTCATGTATTAACCTCTAAATAATCATCATCTGCATGTGTGGTTACAATCCCCGTAACTCTAATTGTATTTTTGACAGAATTATGCCCCTTTCATACTTAAAGTATTTTGGCAATCTTTGCTTGTTGGATATAACTTTAGTACAATATATAATGACTTGAAACTTAAAATCAATCTTTATCATCATCATAATCTGCTTCAGGGTAACAATCCTCATATCTGATTTGTATTTTTGACCAAATTATGCCACTTTCATACTTAAATAATGAGTTTCAAGTCATTACTGTCAAATCGCCGAATGGTGGAGCGCACTGTCTTACGGACAGCTCTTGTTCAAGTATTTCTTTAAAACTGTTGGCAACCCCTATAGTTGCCAACTAAAAGATCAACTTAATTATACCCCCACCAAACATGTTTGAGGTGGGTATATAGGAGTCAGTTTTGTCGCGTCCCGTCGCATCCCGTCCCGTCCCGTCCCGAAATCTATTATCTTAGTTATTACCAAATGGATTTGATTCAAACTTAAAATACATGTTCCACCTTATCACCCACATCATGTGACATAAGGTGCATAACTCTTGACACCAAGTTTTCATGAATTATGTCCCATTTTACTTAGAATTTAAGGTTAATTTTGTTGTATTTTCACTATATCTCAGTTATTACTAAATGGATTTGATTCAAACTTAAAATAGATGTTCCACCTCATCACCAACATCATGTGACACAAGGTGCATAACTCTGACACCATTTTTTTTATGAATTATGCCCCTTTTTACTTAGAATTTAAGGTTGATTTTGATGTATTTTCACTATATCTCAGTTACTACTGAATGGATTTGATTCAAACTTAAAATAGATGTTCCACCTCATCACCCACATCATGTGCCCACATCATGTGACACAAGGTGCATAACTCTGACACCAAGTTTTCATGAATTATGTCCCCTTTTACTTAGAATTTAAGGTTAATTTTGTTGTATTTTCACTATATCTCAGTTATTACTAAATGGATTTGATTCAAACTTAAAATAGTTGTTCCACCTCATCACCCAGATGATGTGACATAAGGTGCTTAACTCTGACATAATTTTTTTATGAATTATGTCCCCTTTTACTTTAAATTTAAGGTTGATTTAGATGTATTTTCACTATATCTCAATTATTACAAAATGGATTTGATTCAAACTAAAAATATATGTTCCACCTCATCACCCACATCATGTGACACAAGGTGCATAACTCTGACACCAATTTTTCATGAATTATGTCCCTTTTTACTTAGAATTTAAGGTTAATTTTGATGTATTTTCACTATATCTCAGTTACTACTGAATGGATTTGATTCAGACTTAAAATAAATGTTCTACCTCATCACCCACATCATGTGACACAAGGTGCATAACTCTGACACTAATTTTTCTTGAATTGTGTCCCCTTTTACCTAGAATTTAAGGTTAATTTTGATGTATTTTCACTATATCTCATTCTGATTGGCTTAGAGCCAAAGGGAAGTAACCTTTTTTTAACTTTTGTACTGAGTTTCTTCCCCTTAAATTCCAGGAATTAGTCTATTTTTAGAAATCCTATTTTTAGATTTTCAATATTTTAGGTATTTTTCTAACTTTTTTATTATAAGTCCTATGTAAAAAGTAAAAACATTTTTCTGTGGTAACATGGGTCGGTAAGACACTTTTTTAAATTCACTTTTAGTGTATCTCTAATATTAGAGATTTAATATATTTACTAGTATTACTATACTAGTATTATACTAGTATTACTTATATGTGGAAGCCCAGGATGAAGTACTCCAAAGTATTTTTAAGATTTCTTATGGTTGCCATTCTTCTGTGACAAGACCGTATGGTGGGGGTATGAGTCACTCCTGTGACAGTTCTAGTTGATTCAGTTCATAGGTAACTTGGCATGATAAACCAGTAAGTGAGACAAGAATTTGAAAATCTCTAGTTTCCGATTAGGTTTAAGATATTTTTAATTGTATATTTTTTGTCATTGCAGAATACAGTGATTACACCACCATGTGAAGAATTCAGTGAGTATGAGGTAAGACTTTAACTATAATATATCACTTGAAATTAATCATGATAAGGTTTTGTACTCATTCTCAGTACAATATTATATATGCATTATGCTGAAAAATGATACATGGTTTATTAAATGGTAACACAGTAATGAGTAAGATTTTGATTCAGGTAAAGGAGCATGGTTCTTCTCCAGTGGATTAGGGCAGACTTGATTAGACTTACAGATTGAATTTGTCTCTAGTTTAATGAGAATATGACTGAAAACTTTAGATTACTTCTTGATATATAAATATGTTTAATCTTCAAAAGGTTGAAGTTCCTCTAGAAAATACAAACCTTCAAGGAAGCAGCACATCATACTGGAGAGGAGATCATGGTGGTTACAGGGGAAGGGGTGGACCTAGATCAGGCAGATGATTGTAGTAAAAAGAGGTTTGATTTTAAATTAATCTAGTGTTAATGAATTTCAAAATGAAACAAATACTGGTTTCCAAGTAGATCACAGACTGAAATCGCTATTTTTATACGCCCGTTTGAAAAACGGGACGTATTATGGGAACGCCCCTGGCGGGCGGGCGGGTGGGCGGCGTCCACAGACCTTGTCCGGAGCATATCTTCTACATGCATGAAGGGATTTTGATGAAACTTGGCACAGTTGTTCACCATCATGAGACGGAGTGTCATGCGCAAGAACCAGGTCCCTAGGGATAAGGTCAAGGTCACACTTAGAGGTCAAAGGTCAAATTCAAGAATGACTTTGTCCGGAGCATATCTTCTTCATGCATAGAGGGATTTTGATGAAAGTTGGCACAATTGTTCATCATCATGAGAAGGAGTGTCATGCGCAAGAACCAGGTCCCTAGGTCTAAGGTGAAGGTCACACTTAGAGGTCAAAGGATACAAGAATGAAAACTTTGTCCGGAGCATTTCTTCTTCATGCATAGAGGGATTTTGATATAACTTGGCACAAATGTTCACCACCATGAGGCGGAGTGTCATGCGCAAGAACCAGGTCTCTTAGGTCTAAGGTCAAGGTCACACTTAGAGGTCAAAGGATACAAGAATGAAAACCTTGTCCGGAGCATTTCTTCTTCATGCATAGAGGGATTTTGATATAACTTGGCACAAATGTTCACCACCACGAGACGTAGTGTCATGCGCAAGAACCAGGTCCCTAGGTCTAAGGTCAAGGTCACACTTAGAGGCCAAAGGTCAGATACAAGAATGACTTTGTCCGAAGCATTTCTTCTTCATGCATGGAGGGATTTTGATGTAACTTGACACAATTATACATCATCATGAGACGAAGTGTCATGTGCAGTTCCCTTCTTTAGAATTACTTCCCTTTGTTGTTACTAAAATAGCTTATTTGTAAGTTTTTCATTACTAGTCGTAGGGAAAAATCGAGACCACTTTTCTGTAGTACAACATGCATGCTACATCCAATTTTGAGGTGTATTTTGACCAGTCTCTACCTGGTAAAGATTTTTGTGAGGACTTACATTTTTTTTTTTTTGATTTTTTTTTTTTTTTTTTTTTTTTTTTTTTTTTTTAAGATTAACTTCCCTTAGTTGTTACTATAAATAACTTATATTGTAACTTTTTTATAATTGAGCGTAGGGAAAAACCAAGACCACTTTTCTGTGGTACAACATAGATGTTACTTTCCAATTTTAGGTGTATTTTAAGGTATCTCTACCTGGTAAGGAGTTTTTTTGTGGACTAAGAAAAACAAAACACTTAGTTATTACAAAAATTACCACAAAATTAAAATTCCATTTGCAAATACAGGTGCTAGAGTAAAGAAATTTGCTGTGACGGGCGTATATTGTGACATTCTTGCACTCTGGTTTGCCAATAACATTCAAACAAAACATTTTAGCAAATGAAATTTTCACAGAAAAAGCTAGGTACTTCATTTACACCATGCAGTCTTCATATTACGCCTGCATTCAAAACATGATGTAGTTGAGGCCTCAAAAGGGGCAATTAATTCTAGTAATATTTCAGTTAGTTCATGTAGTTTTCCGGACCTTTTATTTTAACAGTAAAACTGTTGTAATCTCTCTGTAAAACCAAACATTTTCCATTTTTATACGCCCCTTTGAAAAACGGGAAGTATTATGGGAACGCCCCTGGCTATGGCGGGCGTTCGGGCGGCGTCCACAGACTTTGTCCGGAGCATATCTTCTACATGCATGAAGGGATTTTGATGAAACTTGGCACAGTTGTTCACCATCATGAGACGGAGTGTCATGCTCAAAAACCAGGTCCCTAGGTCTAAGGTCAAGGTCACACTTAGAGGTCAAAGGTCAAATTCAAGAATGACTTTGTCCGGAGCATATCTTCTTCATGCATAGAGGGATTTTGATATAACTTTGCACAAATGTTCACCACCACAAGGCGGAGTGTCATGCGCAAGAAACAGGTCCCTAGGTCAAGGTCACACTTAGAGACCAAAGGTCAGATACAAGAATGACTTTGTCCGAAGCGTTTCTTCTTCATGCATGGAGGGATTTTGATGTAACTCGGCACAATTATACACCATCATGAGACGAATGACCAATCTCTACCTGGTAAAGATTTTTGTGTGGACTTATAATTTTTTTTTGGATTTTTTTTTTTTTTAAGATTATCTTCCCTTAGTTGTTACTATAAATAACTTATATTGTAACTTTTTTATAATTGACCGTAGGGAAAAAACAAGACCACTTTTCTGTGGTACAACATAGATGTTACTTTCAAATTTTAGATGTATTTTAAGGTATCTCTACCTGGTAAGGAGTTTTTTTGTGGACTTAGAAAAACAAATGACTTACAATGATTTCTAAACAACCACAAAATTAAAATTCCATTTGCAAATACAGGTGCTAGAGTAAAGAAGTTTGCTGTGACGGGCGTATATTGTGACATTCTGGCACTCTTGTGTTATATATATTTAAAATTTAAACATAACACGATTAAGAAAGTATATTTCAAGAATTATCATATACTAGATTTGTAAAACACTCATTACAATTATGTCAAATTACAATTAAGTGACATTTGCAACATTGTGCTAAAAAAATGAACAACTTTCAGTATAACTAGCGCAGTAGCACCTTATCTCGACAGGTCTGTAACTTCGACATACTTATACAAGTGATAAGTATTAACAAGTCTAACTAATTGCTTTGTTTCATTTAACACTTTGATGACGTCAAAATGCACTGACGTCTTGAAAAAATCTTTGTCCAAAAACTGCATTTCTTATTGAAAGTTTTACAAAAAATTCCAAGAAACACAAAAACCCTTTTTACAGAAGTCGATAAGGAGCATACCTACAAAGTGGTAAAAGGGCAGTTTTAGTTTTACTAAATCCTGAATTGTATATATCTTAAACACCTAATCTAATGTTGTTTTTATGTCCCCGAAGGGAGGCATATAGTTTTTGAACGGTCTGTCAGTCTGTCCGCAATTTTCGTGTCCGGTCCATATCTTTGTCATCGATGGATGGATTTTCAAATAACTTGGCATGAATGTGTAACACAGTAAGACGACGTGTCCTGCGCAAGACCCAGGTCCGTAGCTCAAAGGTCAAGGTCACACTTAGACGTTAAAGGATAGTGCATTGATGGGCGTGTCCGGTCCATATCTTTGTCATCGATGGATGGATTTTCAAATAACTTGGCATGAATGTGTATCACAGTAAGACAACATGTCGCGCGCAAGACCCAGGTCTGTAGCTCAAAGGTCAAGGTCACACTTAGACATTAAAGGATAGTGCATTGATGGGCGTGTCCGGTCCATATCTTTGTCATCGATGGATGGATTTTCAAATAACTTGGCATAAATGTGTACCACAGTAAGACGACATGTCGTGCGCAAGACCCAGGTCCGTAGTTCAAAGGTCAAGGTCATGCTTAGACGTTAAAGGATAGTGCATTGATGGGCGTGTCCGGTCCATATCTTTGTCATCGATAGATGGATTTTCAAATAACTTGGCATGAATGTGTACCACAGTAAGACGACTTGTCACACGCAAGACCCAGGTCCGTAGCTCAAAGGTCAAGGTCACACTTAGACGTTACAGGTCATTTTTCATGATAGTGCATTGATGGGCATGTCCGGTCCATATCTTTGTCATTCATGCATGGATTTTAAAATAACTATGCATGAATGTGTGACACAGTAAGGCGACATGTCGCGCGCAAGACCCAGCTCCGTAGGTCAAAGGTCCTAAACTCTAACATCGGCCATAACTATTCATTCAAAGTGCCATCGGGGGCATGTGTCATCCTATGGAGACAGCTCTTGTTTGGTAATTGAATGTCCGGGTCATGCCTCTAGTCGGATTTGACCTTGATGCCGGGGATGTCGAAATTAGGAATCTAAATATCGTCATGCTCTAACTTTGACATGTTTTGATACGACTTGTATACTACTAAAAACAGTGGATTATTCGTAGACCTGTTGGGCGAGTGGTCTAGAGCGCCTCCTACATATTTATTTTCCGTTTGACGTGGAGGTTGTTGGTTCGAATCCCACTCTTCTCTATATATTTTTAGCTCACTTGTCACAAAGTGACAAGATGAGCTATTGCGACCGCTTGATGTCGTGCATTGTCAGTCATCCGTCGTCCGTCAATAATTTCTGAAAAAATCTTCTTGAAAACCACTGGGCAGAATTACACCAAACTTCACAGGAATGATCCTTGGGTGGCCCCCTTTCAAATTTTTTCAAAGAATTGAATTCCATGCAGAACTCTGGTTGCCATGGCAACCAAAAGGAAAAACTTTTACTCACTGTGATAAACTGACTTACCTTACACAGGTTCCATAACTCTATTTTGCTTTTTTACAAAATTATGCCCCTTTTTCGACTTAGAAATTTTTGGTTAAGGTTTTGTATGTAAGCTGGTATCTCAGTACCCACTAATGGGAATAGATTGAAACTTCACACACTTGGATTGTCATGATCTGACATGCACTGTGCAGGTCTGATAACCCTAGTTTGCATTTTTCAAAATTATGCCCCTTTTTTGACTTAGCAGTTTTTGGTTAAGTTTTTAGCTCCACTATTCGGAAAATAGGGGGCTATTCTACTCGCCCTGGCGTCGGCATCAGCGTGACCTTTCTTGGTTAAAGTTTTTCGGCAACCTTTGTTTTTCTGTCATATCTTTGTTACTATTGCTTATATCTTATTGTAAGTTCACATAAACATTGTCCAGCATACAAACAAAGTATGTGCAGGGGCTGGGCCCATTATACCCAAGGTCAAGGTCACAAAGTTGTTATAATTTTCATGTTAAATTTTTTCGTAAGCTTCATTTATAGATGTATCTTTCGTACTTTAAAAGATAATGACTTGAAATTAAAAATATTTCTTTATAATCATCATCTGCATGTGTGGTTACAAACCCCATAACTCTAGTTGTATTTTTGACAGAATTATGCCCCTTTTGTACTTTAAGTGTTTTTTTACAATCTTCGCTTCCTGGGTATAACTTCAGTGCAATATAAGATAAAGACTTGAAACTTAAAATGTATCTTTATTATCATCATCATCATCATCTGCATGTGTGATAACAATCCCCATAACTCTGATTTGTATTTTTGACCAAATTATGCCCCTTCATACTTAAATTTTTTAACAAACTTCTTTTTCTGGACATAACTTTGGTACTATATAAGATAATGACTTGAAACTCAAAATATATCTTTACCATCATCATCTGCATGTATGGTAACAATCCCAATAACTCTAATTTGTTTTCTTGTCAGAATTATGCCCCTTGGTATATCTTCCTTTTAAGTAGAGGTCTCTTAATGAGACATATTCATTTTACTGTCAAATCCCTGAATAGTGGAGTGTGCTGTTTTATGGACAGCTCTTGTTGTATGTAAGCTGGTATCTCAGTATCCACTGATGGGAATCGATTGAAACTTCACACACTTGTTCACTGTCATGATCTGCATTTTTCTACTTAACAGTTTTTGGTTAAGTTTTTGTATGTAAGCTGGTATCTCAGTATCCGCTTATGGGAAAGGATTGAAACTTCACACACTGGCTCACTGTCATGATATAACATGCAGTGCAAAGGTTCAGTAACTCTACTTTGCATTTGTTTTCAAAATTATGCCCCTTTTTCGACTTAGCAGTTTTTGGTTAAATTCTTATATGTAAGCTGGTATCTCAGTACCCACCGATGGGAATGGATTGAAATTTCACACACTTGTCCACTATCATGAGCTGATAAGCACTGTGAAGGTTCTATAACTCTGTTTCCAATTTTTACAAAATTATGCCCCTTTTTCGACTTCTGTATTCATTCAGTTGACAGGGCTGTTGAATAGTCGAGCATTGCTGTCCTCCGACAGCTCTTGTTGAGAATGTTTTTCTGTGAAAACTGGGTTACCTGACATCTTAAACTAGGTCACAAGGTCAGATCATCAACATCTCTGAAACTGATTGGTGGAAGATGACGAAACATGGCCTGGAAAATTATTCTAATTCATCAAGAAAATATTGTCGCCAGGGGGCGTGGTCACTTTTCCCAATATATTTATAGAAACTTCTAAAATATTCTTGTCGGAAATTCAAAATAATATCACAGACCACCTACAAAAAAAGTTCTTACTGGCAGCATAACTCAGGTAAGTGATCTAGGACCATCATGGCCCTCTTGTTTGATACATGTATACAGTATTTCCTGTATGCGTACAGTGGATACAGGAAACCCAGTTTCAAACTAATTTCACTGATATTTTCCATGCATGACAAAAGTCTTACCAAATTTGTTCAAGCAATCTGTGATACTCTGGTGAGCAATCTAGGGCTATCATTTACTCAGGTATAAACCACATTGTGACTTCTTGCAGATCATTGATTTGAAATAAGTCACAGTGAACTTTAAACAACTAAAACATTTTACAAAACTGTTTAAACAGTTTAGATATATAAGAATAAACTTGGGTGTGTATCAAGTTAGCTTCAAATCCTTAAAGGCATTGATTTGCTGTGTTGATCAATTTGAATTTACTAAATCTGTCCATATTTCTTTTACAGGTACATTTATGAAAGCTGCTGTGCTGGATAAGACCACTCATTTATTAAATGAATTATAACTTAGCTAAAGGACATATCAAGATTCTACTAGTGGCATTCAATAAGATGCTGGAGTTTAGAGACAACTTCAGAAACACTTGTCTTTATTGGACAATCATTTCTGGGTACAAAGGACTTGTGTATTTGTATATAGTACATGCCATTGATATGTTCAAATCTCAATGAATTATAGTGGTGCTGGCAAAATGATAGTTCTGGCTACAATAACTTAACTGACACTACTTTTTGTCCCCTGCCTTTTTTGAAGAAAAAAAGGGGGATATAGAAATAGGCTGCATCCTTCCATCCTTCTTCTGTCCATCCGTCACACTGTGTCCGGTCCATAACTTTGCCATCCATAAAGGGATTTTGAAATAACTTGGCATAAATGTTGTGCAAAGGACTCAGACCCATAGCTTCAAGGTCGAGGTCAAAGGTTAACACGGTATATTTCGTGTCCAGTCTCTGCCATTCATCAAGGGATTTTGAAATTACTTGGCACAAATGTTCCCATAATGAGACGACATGTCGAGCACAAAACCCAGACCCCTAGCTGGAAGGTCAAGGTCACACTTAGAGGAAAAGGTTAACAGGGTCTGTTTTGTGTCCAGTCTATAACTCTGCCATTCATCAAGGGATTTTGAAATTACTTAGCACAATTGTTCCCCACAATGAGAGGGCATGTCATGCACAAGACCCAGACCTCTAGCACTAAGGTCAAGATCATACTTGGAGGTTAAAGGTTAACTTGGTCTGTTCCTTGTATGTTCAATAACTCTGCCATTCATCAAGGGAATTGAAAATTACTTGGCACAAATTTTCCCTATTATGAGTTGATATGTCATGTGCAAGAACCAGGTCCCTAGGTCTGAGGTCAATGTCACACTTAGAGGTCAAAGGTCAAATTCAAGAATAACTTTGTCCGGAGCATTAAAATTTTTTCTTCTTCATGCGTGGAGGGATTTTGATGTAACTTGCCACAATGTTCAGCACCATGAGGCACCCTTGTTTTTAGCTCACCTGAGCAATGCTCAGGGGAGTTATTGTGATCGCTCAATATCTTGGCTTTTGCAGCCATATAGAGACTTCATTTATGGTTTGATTTGATACAAACTTGCAAAATATCTTTGACAACAATAAATATTGGATTCCATGATGATTCTTACAGAACCAATCATAGGTTCCGGAGATACAGCCCCTGATTGACCCCTATAAAAGCTGAAGTTTGGTAATTTTTACCTTGTGAACACGATGGAAGTGACATTTTATATTTGATTTTATCCACACTTAATCACAACTTAAGTCACAATTAGATCTTAGTTCCTTTTGAAAACCAGCTAGATTCCATCATTGGTTCTGGAGTTACTGTCCCTGACAGGGGCAGAATTTTCTATTTTAGCCCTTTCAGTCATATAGAAGTTTCATTTATGCTTTGTTTGATACAAACTTGCACAGAATGATTATCTTAATGATCTCTAGGCCTAGATCAATATTGGGTCATGTCTGGTCAAAAACTAGGTCATCAGGCAGTATCAAAGGAAAAGCTTGTCAACAACTTAGAGGCCGCATTTATGACCTTGTCTTCATGAAACTTGGTCAGAATGTTTATCTTGATGATTTTTAGGCCAAATTTGGAACTGGGTCATATTGGGTCAAAAACTAGGTCACCCAGTCAAAGGAAAAGCTTGTTAACACTCTTGTTCATTTGATGTGCATGAAACTTGGTCAGAATGTTTGTCTGCATGAAGTATCGAATGAATATTTGTCTGGGTCATGTGGGGTCAAAAACTAGGTCATCAGGTCAAATCAAAGAATAAGCTGGGGGCACATTTTTGATTCTTCATAAATTTTGGTCAGAAATGTTTATCATGAAGTCTTGGAAGATTTTAAATCTGGGTCACATGGGGTAAAAAACTAGGTCACTATGGTTCTGGGACAATCTGTGTATGAAAAGAATTGGAACCACTGCCTTACCCTTGCATGATCAAAAGAGGCGACTAATAGGGTCTTAACACTTGGTTTTGCTGTAATTCTGTGATTCCAGCAGGTATGCAAATTTTGATTCTATACCTCGTGTTTATTTCGATGTAAATGAGATGTGAAACCAAAATTTGTAGTCCTGTTTGGCGCCATATAACCTATACTGTTGGTGTGCCGTAAAACCCAAATAAATAAATAACTAGGTCACGTCATAGGAAAAGCTTGTATACACTAGAAGTCACTTTTTTTGCTCCAATCTTCCCAAAACTTTGTCAGAATGTTTGTTTTCATGAAATTTTGGACAAGTTCTAATCAGGGTCATGTGAGGTAAAAAAACAAAGTCACTAAGTCAAATCTAAGAAAATGCTTGTTGACACTCTAGAGGCCACGTTTTTTTGTCCAGTCTTAATGAAAATTGGTCAGAATATTTGTCTCCATGAAATCACTAGGTAAAACATGTTTACAGTGTTATGGTGTGTTACACAGGTGAGCGACCTAGGGCCCTCTTGTTTCTCTTTATCTCTGTAATTACTTGATGGATTTGTTTTAAACTTTAACTGTAAAGTTATTCCTCATCATCACCCACATCATATGACACAAGGAACATAACTCTCACACCAATATTTTGTGAATTATTCCCCCGTTTTACTTAGAATTTCAGGTTGAAGTTTTGATGCACTTTCACTCTCTTAATTATTACTAAATGGATTTGATTCAGACTGAAAGTAGTTGTTCCACATCATCTCCCACGTCAATATGACACAAGGTCTATGACTCTGGTACCAATATTTAATAAATTATCCCCCACTTAGAATTTCAGGTTAAAGTTTTGATGCACTTTCACTCTATCTCAGTTATTACTAAATGGATTTGTTTCAAACTTAAAATTGTTGTTCAGCATAATCAGTCACGTCATATGAGACTAGAACCATAACTCTTGCATCAATATTTGATGAATTATCTCCCCTTTTTATTTAGAATTTCAGGTTAAAGTTTTGGTGCACTTTCACTCTATCTCAGTTATTAATTCAGGGATTTAATTTTGACTTAAAATAGTTGTTCCACCTGATCACCCACATCATATGTCACAAGGTCCATAACTCTGGCACCAATTTTTCATAAATTATGCCCCCTTAGTATTTAAGGTTAATTTTGATGCATTTTCGCTATATCTTAGTAATTACTAAATGGATTTGATTCAAACTTAATCAACATAATCAGTCATGTCATATGAGACTAGAGCCATAACTCTTGCACCAATATTTGATGAATTATCTCCCCTTTTTTATTTAGAATTTCAGGTTAAAGTTTTGGTGCACTTTCACTCTATCTCAGTTATTACTACATGGATTTGATTCTGACTTAAAATAGTTGTTCCACCTGATCACCCACATCATATGTCACAAGGTCCATAACTCTGGCACCAAGTTTTCATGAATTATGCCCCCTTTTACTTAGAATTTAAGGTTAATTTTGATGCATTTTCACTATATCTTAGTAATTACTAAATGGATTCGAGTCAAACTTGAAGTAGTTGTTCCACATCATATGACACAAGGTGCATAACTCTTGTACCAATATTTTACGAATTATACCCCTTTTTTGCATAGAATTATACTTATTTAGTGTTTTGATACACTTTATCTTTATCTCTCTTATAACTTAATATTTTTCACACAGACTCATGCTATTGTGCAGTATCTTCTTCCAACATTGGAGTCATTAAACACTCCAGCTTCCTCAGAATGTGCCCAGTTCCACTATCCAGCACCGAAATAATTGAGCGTGCTGTCTCCTGTGAAGCTATTGTTCATGCATTGGTGTGTATTTTATTTCATATTACTCGAAATAAAATAGGAACATGTATCATTCTTTGTTTTATTTATCTCATTATTACACTGTTAAATATTTTAAGTTCATATAATGTAAAACATACATACTGTAGAATCTGGTAAATAGGCAAATATGCGCTTACAGCATATTCGAATATTAGCGCATATCAAAAGTAAGTGCATAGTTATGGCCTTACCATTATTCCATGTGGGATAATAAGCACTGTAATTTCGTCTCGAAAGTAGGCACATATCTGATTACTGGTAAACAAACAACAGATGCAGCAAAAAGACGTACCAGTAATTAACGGTATTATACCTTGATAATTGTTTATCATAAATATAGGCGACAAGTGTTCTTACCTGTTGAACAGTCAGTGGGTGTTACAAGATTTTAACAGTGGTGTGGGAGACATATTGACTTACTCCAGTCTGTGTGTGTGTCTGTCTGTCACAAAGCTTGTCCATACACTTCACTCAAACATTTCTCATCTGATCTTCACCAAACTTGAACAAAATGTGTTTGACCATAAGACCTCGGCCAAGTTCGATAACTAGCCAAATTGGTCCAGGGGTATTGGAGTTACGGCCCTTGAATTACCGAAAAATCGGCCTTTTTACTCTTGTCCGCACTCAAAGTCAAACATTTCTCATCCAATCTTCACCAGACTTGAACAAAATGTGTTTGACCATGAGACCTCGGCCAAGTTCGATAACTAGCCAAATCGATCAAGGCATTTTTGAGTTACGGCCCTTGAATTACTGAAAAATCGGCCTTTTTACTCTTGTCCGCTCTCTAAGTCGAACATTTCTCATCTGATCTTCACCAAACTTTAAAAAAGGTGTTTGCACTTAAGACCTTAGCCAAGTGTTTGCACTTAAGACCTTAGCCAAGTTCAATAACTAGCCAAATCTGCGCAGGCACTTTCGATTCATGGCCCTTGAATTACTGATTGGATCCACTACTCCTGACCATCTAACTGGATCTACTTGTCTAAACCATCTAGAGAAACTAGACATTTTTCATAGGGACAGTGTTGTGGGAGACATGCGCTTTTCGCAAAAGCATCTCTAGTTGTTTACGATAATCATACATTTTGAAAAAAACTTTAAAAAAAGTGTTTGCACTTAAGACCTTAACCAAGTTCAATAACTAGCCAAATCTGTGCAGGCACTTTTGATTTATGGCCCTTGAATTACTGATTGGATCAACTACTCCTGACCATCTAATTGGATCCACTCGTCTAAACCATCTAGAAAAACTAGACATTTTTCATAGGGGCAGTTGTGGGAGACATGCGCTTTGCTCAAAAGCATCTCTAGTTGTTTAAGATAATCATACTTTTTGAATAGAAAATGTTTTCAGTAAATGAAAGTAAAAGTTTGAATACCAGAAAAGTTGTTTGCATTGTCATAACAGTTAAATAAATCATTCTTTTGTAAATCTGTGAAAGCAATATCATACATGCCATATCTCCCGCTGGGAGACTTTTTCTCCCGTATTTTCAGTATATCTCCCGGTCTCCCGCCGGGACATAAAAACCTCCCGTAAAAAAATAAATTCTGAAAAAAAGTCCTCTGTCGAAAAATCGTATCTCAGACCCAACGTAGACCTTTAGAAAATACTTGAAATTCAATATCAAGTAGCCCGGAAATACTCTTCAAACATAATTTTGATAGTTGTCTATAATCCCTAGCTTGTTTATCGAGAGATACACGCCTGAGGCATTAATTATCTTACCAGCTACTGTCACCATCTGCAAACAATTAACCATTTAATCTTATCCGTAGGCAATTGTAAACATGTGCATGCGAGATTTTAGACTGATTCAGTAACATCAAAGTCACTGACCTGTAGTTTTCAAAACAATATGTAAACCAGTCTTAAAATTACGTCATTTTACCGCCACATGCCAAAGTGTACTTTCGTTTTCGCTGACCTCAATATTTATCGAGCTATCAGAGGATGAGACAGGTTAGTGTTAACACCCAGTTTATGCTTCTCAATTTTAAATACTTGCAAAACATGCAAACAATCAACCATGATTTAACAAAAATTGGTGAGTAAATGTCAGACTACAAAGAATTTCGGACAAACATGAATTCGGATAAGTGAATTTTATGAAATGAATTGCAATTCATACTGCCCGAAGAATTGACTACCATTCCTTTGTGATATTGTCATGTTGCAATAATAAACGGGAGAAGAATTCCCAGTTTAAATACATGTAGTTTTAATCTAAATATGGACAATCCAGCAAAAGAATGGCTTTCTTTCTTGTTTTAACAACTTCATTTCTGAAAAGAATTGCCTGCCCTTAAAAGACTGTTTTGACATCATATCTCCGCAATCTTTTGAGAATTGTATGCTTAAACATGTCAAAAAGATCACTCTCTCCAGATGCAGAAGCATCAACACATAAAGCAAAATGAAAGTTCCTGGTTCAATCTTTCATGGAATTCTGAATTTCATTGGAATAAGTAAAGAGCTATAAGTAATAATCATACATTCTGTACACAACTGTTGGCTCCACTCATCAATTCAATATAGAAAACTTGATGACTTTTTCAAGAAAACGGCAATTTAGCGCATAAAAAATGAGCGAATAAAAGTCTCCCTTATTTTTACCCAAATCTCCCTTAAAAAAAGCCCTGTTGAGGCAAATCTCCCTTATTGACCGTCTGAAAATATGGCATGTATGCAATATGGATAAAATGCTATAATCTTAGTGTTGAACAACAACTGAATAGTCTGATAGATTGAACAAATTATGTATGTTCATTATGGTTCATTACTGGTAAACAAATATTTTGCAAAAATGGTTAGGAAAAGTATCAATATTTATAAACATTCAATCAAAAAAACATGCATCTAGCATGACTAATCCTTACCCTGGAAGACATAAATAACATTTAAAACCAGTCTCCTTAGATGCTGCCGAGGTATATTCATTTACATAAAATAAAGGGAGGTCATTTGTCATAAATTCGGTCAAAAGTTATCTACCTTGATTGTCCAAGTCCATCTGATGGCATAAATGAAATTTCAAATCGGTATCTTCATTGGTTACTGATTTGTTTGTTTGTTTTGGGTTTAATGCCATTTTTTAACAGAATTTCAGTCATGTAACGGCAGGCAATTAACTTAACCAGTGTTCCCAGATTCTGTACCAGTACAAACCTGTTCTCTGCAAGTAACTGCCTACTTCCCAACACGAATTATCAGAGATGGGGGACGAATGATTTCAGACACAATATCTTTTATCAAATCGTCGCAAAGAACATATGCCCCACCTGCGGATCAAACTCGCGACCCAATGATCCGTAGACCAACGCTCTTCCTACTGAGCTAAGGGTGCGGGCTCATTGGTTACTGGCATACACCCATTTTAATTTGAAACAAAGGGAGGTAATTTGACATAAAATCAGTCCATAGTTATCTACCCGGATTGTCTCAGTCCAACTAATGACAATAATGAAATTTCAAATGAGTCTTATAAGTACTTACTAAGATAAACTCATTTTTTTTATTAAAATCGGGGGAGGTAATCAAATATTGGTATATGCAAGTAGATGATACAGAGTACAAGCCTTTACAACAATATACTAGAAAAGTATTCATATTTGATAACGTTCAATCAAGAGGTATCTAACATGACTATATCTTATCATGGAAGACATAAATATCATTTCAAACCAACCTTATTAGAAGTGGCTTAGGTATATTCATTTACATAAAATATAAAGGGAGGTAATTTGTCATAAATTCAGTCATAGGCTATATACCAATAAAAGAAAATTGTTCTTTGTTTCATATAAAATTCAGCTACTTCAGAACAATTTTGTTACAGATTCTAGATTTTCACTCCGCATTTTCCACAAGATATCCATACATTTGCTTCAATAAAACGAAAAGAAAAGGCGTGTTGAATAGTATGCAGTGAAATGCAAGTCAACTGAAGTCAGGTACCCTCATATTGCCGCATTTCAGAAAGCGGTCTGCAGAATAAAAAGCCCTACTTTCGTTTTCAAGTAAACAACTCGAAAACATGCGAATATCAGCATGAAAAGTGTCGTAATTTATGTAAAATTCATTCCACGTGTAAAATAATGCCCATTTGGTCCCGGATTTATGCGCAAATGCGCGAAAAATGGAAAAATTAGAATCTTTTTATTAGGGACTTCTTTCGACTACACCGCGGAAGCACATTTTTGACCGAATTACTGCATTATAACCTATAATATGTATCTACACTGATTGTCCAAGTCCACCTGATGGCATAAATGAAATTTCAGATCAGTATCTTCATTACTTACAAAGATATACCCATTTTAATTTGAAACAATGGGAAGTAATTTGACATAAAATCCATCCATAGTTATCTACTCTGATTGTCTCAGTCCAACTAATAACAATAATGAAATTTCAAATGAGTCCTATAAGTACTTACTGATATAAATCTATTTTGATTAAAATCAGGGGCGGTAATCAAGTATAAAATAAGTGCATAGTTATCTACACTGATTGTCTAGGTCAACCTGATGACGTACATTAAGTTTCAAAACCACTACCATCAATAGTTGCAGAGATACAACCTTTTTATGGGTAAGTGCTGACTAACCTCAATGTGTGATCTTGACCTTCAAGCTATGGGAACCGGTATCTTATTATGTCCCCCCCCCCACACAAACACACTCGGGGGAAGACGTATTGTTTTTGTCCTGTCCGTCCGTCCTACTTCATTTCAGATCAATAACTGGAGAAAATTATTTTATCTAGAACCTTCAAACTTAATAGGGTTGTAGGGCTGCTGGAGTAGACGACCCCTATTGTTTTTGGGATCACTCCATCAAAGGCCAAGGTCACAGGGGCCTTCATAGGATGATTGGTCATGCAGAGTAGATGACCCCTATTGATTTTTGGGTCACTCTGTTAAAGGTCAAGGTCACAGGGGCCTGAACATTGAAAACATTTCCAATCAATAACTTGAGTACCACTTGACCCAGAATGTTGAAACTTGATAGGGTGATTGTACATGCAAAGTAGATGACCCCTATTGATTTTGGGGTCACTCTGTTAAAGGTCAAGGTCACAGGGGCCTTGACATGGAAAACTGTTTCCGGTCAGTAACTTGAAAACGACTCGACCCAGAATGTTGAAACTTCATAATGACTGGTCGTGCAGAGTAAATGACCCCTATTGTTTTTGGGGTCACTCTGTTAAATGTCAAAGGGCAGGACCTCTTTTCACCCCAGGGGCATAATTTGAACAAGTTTGGTAAAGGACCACAAGGCAATGTTATATACAGAATACTAAAAGCCTAAGCCTTGCAGTTTCAGGCAAGAAGATAACTTTTTTCCTATACAAGTCTATTTAAAACCTGAGACCCCCGGAGTAGGGCCTCTTTTCACCCCAGGGTTATAATTTGAATACTTTTTGTAGAAAACTACAAGGCAATGCTACATACCAAATATCAAAGGCCTAGGTCCTGTGGTTTTAGACAAGAAGACTTTTAAATTTTTTTCCTATATAAGTCTATGTAAAACTTGTAACCCCTGGGGCAGGGCCTCTTTTCATCCCAGGAGCACAATTTGAATAATATCATAGAGGACCAGATGATGTCACATGCCAAATATCAAGACTCTAGGCCTTGCGGTTTTGGACAAGAAGATTTTTATTGATTTTCCCTTCGGTTGCCATGGCAACCAGAGTTCTGCAAGGAATTCAATTCTTTGAAAAATTCTGAAAGGGGGCCACCCAAGGATCATTCCTGTGAAGCTTGGTGTAATTCTGCCCAGTGGTTTCAAGAAGATTTTTAAGAAAATGTTGACGGACGGACGACCGATGATGGACATTGAGCGGTCACAAAAGCTCACCATGAGCCTTAGGCTCAGGTGAGCTAAAAAAAAGTATTGTAGGAAAACCAGGAAATACAGTAATCTGTATATGTAGTGAAAATTGGCTAAGTTCAACCAAGGACTATGACCTTGACCTTTGAGCTAGTAAAATGGTTTTTGCGCATGACAAATGGTCTATCTATGCTTATCATTTGTGTCAAATTATTCTGAAATCAGACCATGCATGTCAAAGTAATGGCCCGGACATGAACACCACCATTTCCCAAACACACACACATCTAGGGTCCAATTTTATGGCGGGGGCATAATCAGGGGTGTAAAATTCCACTTGCCCGTTTGCACTGGCGAGTTAAAGTCTGAATAGGACAAGTGGACCTCACTGTATACTCAAGGGATCGGGCGAGTGGTTTTAACGAAATTCAGAAATTACATCTCGAAAAACATCAAACTTTGAGATGGTTCAGTTGCTACTTTGATTGACTGGAATTTACTTGCGAATTGTAAAGATATCAAAATGTCATGCTGGTAATTTTGCATTCCGATAGCAAGTGCAACCAATCGTAATACCTAATTTACATCGCCGTTACTTTTGTTTATCGACACGTACACAAAAAAAGCGCGTAGTGCATTCATTTTTTAACATTATTGCTTCAATTTTTCAACACCCCTTGAGAAGTTATACAATTTGAATTCTATAAAGATTTCAATAAAATATCGATGGAAATATAAGCAAATTTGTATAAAAACATTCGAATTTTCATATAATCATTTGTTAAATTTAAAACAGCGCAATCTTAATTACTTATTTCTTTTTAAGAGAAAATAAGTGATACATACTATGGGCATAAAATTCAGACTTTTGACCAGAACAAAAAACAGAATAAAAAAAATCTTAAATAATGAAAAAGCGGCAGAATTTAAATACATTGAGTAAAACGATTTTTTTTGGTAAAAAAGGTTTCTGTTAGTGCGGCAGAATAGGTTACGTGACCTCGTGGAGGTAAATAGAAATGTGGTTTTAAAATAAAACAAAATGATGTTGTTGCGGTTTTTAATAAGCTTTAAATGAATCTTTGTACATGTAATTTTTTATAAAATATTCTTCTCAAACCATATATGTAAATTCCTTGAGGGCAAATAGGTCACAGAGGTAGGATATTATTTCCACTGTTATCGTTTGAGACATTTACTTGTCAGTTTATAGGCGATATTGCACATTCGCTTTTAATATGAAATTAAGGAAGAAACTTGTTTACTGATTTCTGCTTCTCATCAATTTAAAGAATCGAGGTGGTACGATCAGACAGTGATGTGTCACACTGCGCGAAAATTGTAATATGACGTAATGCCATGACAATCTCGTGCAACAATACCGCTTTGATCTCCACTTCAGATGTCATGATACCGACACACTTCTTTTAGCTCTTTGATAGGATGTTAACTGATGATGAAAACAAGGCCAATTACTTAGTTTATCGACAGAATAATTACTGATGATTGTCAACATTTTTTTCGCTTTCAAGACTGGTAGGTGAATGATTATTGTGTCCATATTTTTAGGACACTTTTCAAAATTATTATTTCGGGAAGTAAGTCTTGAGAAAATGATAATAACTGATAAATAATACTTTCCTGACACTCTCGGAAACTATGGTAGGGGTTAGGCTGTGATTATTATTACTATCGATGCAGTTATTACCGACAGCAACTTGATGGTGGAGATGACAAGATTAGTGAAAGAAAAAGAAAAATGTCTGGTGTGAAAAGGAAATTTAAGAGTAACAAAAATGAATAATCAAAAAGGAAACGTAGTGTACAAGCTATGTGTTATATTTCAAATTTGCTTGTTGTACATAATCCTTCTTCCATAAAACGTGACAGTATTAAAAATGTCAATTATTAGAGCGAGTGACTGTTCACTGAGGACAAGCAGATTTTAATAGCTACTAGTCCTGCAGAGCAAGTGGTGTGAAAAAGAATTTTACACCCCTGATAATAAAAATATGTGTACATAGGACACTGGTGCCCCAACTCCTGTTACTATATGCATATTTCTGACTGTCAAGGGTCATAACTGTGGTCTTGCTTGGTGAAATCACAATTAAAACACCAGGTGCCCAACTTCACATGCTGAATAACAATCTTGTGAGGTTTGACAACTCAAATATATCTCAGATTGCAAAACACAGTTGAAATCCGGATGGACAAGGGTCAATTAAGTGCCCTTCTCCCTAAAAATATATGATCATAAACTCATTCAATGTTCACTTATCGTTTTTGATATAAAGTATGTAGAGATTGCCAGCTTTTTAAATTGTTTTATATTTCTATTCAATTAAGGCATGATGACCAACTTGGTCAAAACTTTGAACAGAGTTCTTACTGTAAGCAGTTTCATCACTTTACACAAAATGTAAAGGTTGAGTTCACTCTATATGTTATGTTGTAGAGTATATACCACTGGAGAAAGTATGTTGATGTTGCTGAAACTTTATCTCGTCCTCTAATGATGACACTGATGTTGATGATGATATGAAATGCATTGGAAGATATCCTACTCTTCCACTTGACCAAACCTGAAGTAAAATTTAAAAACTAAAAGTATTTAAACAAGATGATCATTGGCCCTAATGCACTCACCTGTGTACAAGGCTTCAAGTGTGTTGTAATGGTACAAGTACAGAGTTAGGTTTCTTCTATATACATGTCTCACACATTTTTTAACCTAGGGCAATAATTTGAATAATTACAGTAGACAGTTCAACTCTGATATCATAACGCCAAGTATCAAGGCAGCTATTATTGATTTAGGGAAGAAGATTTTCATAGTTTGCCTATAGTAAGTACAGGTCACACACAGGCGCATGGCCATTTTTGACCTTAGGGCAGTAATTTGGTCACCGCACCTTCTGGCAGCCACGTTTTTTACGAATCAGAAAAATTTGAACATTATTTGTAGAAGGTCACACAAGGACAATTTGTGTAAAATTATTCTAAAACTAGAAGGTGTTTTGTCACAAAAACATATTTCTTCCCCCTATGTATACCTTTAGCACTGGCAGCCATTTTGTGCAGCGAGGCAGAACATGTCGTCGATATGCACAATTAGGCTTGGTTTGGTACTGATCACTCCTGTGAAGTTTTGCCAAAACCTGTATGTATGGTAACAGTTGGATTGGCCACCCAGCAAGTGCCCCCCACCATTTGAACCAAGCTGAATGATGATGATGATAATCAAGTATGATGAGGATCCATGTCTATTTTTAGATCTAGCAGCCCCTAAAATTGGCCAAGAGAACATCTAACAAGAGCTTTCCGTAAGACAGCATGCTCCACTTTTCAGCAATTTGACAGTAAAATGAATTTATGTCTCAATAAGAGAGGAAGATACACCAAGATATAACAAGAGATCATAGAACTTGAAATGCACCCCCACCCCTCTTGATGCACTCAGTAATTGCACATGGAACAGAAATTATTTGGTCACTGTACACAAAAGTTCTACTGTTCTGGTGACCTTGACCTATTGGCCTCAAACCAATAGGGGTCATTTGATGGTCATGATCAACCTCCCTATCATGTTTTGTGATTCTAGGCCTAAGCATTCTAAAGTTATCGTCCAGAAACTATTTAACTGTTCTGGGTCAATGTGACCTTGACATTTTGCCTACTTACCTCAAGATTAATAAGGATCATTTGCTGGTAATCACCAACCTCCAAATCAACTTTCATGATCCTAGGCTTAAGCATTTTCAAGTTATTGTCCTGAAACAGTTTAATTGTTCCGGGTCACTGTGACCTTGACCTGACCTCAAAATCAATAGGGGTCATCTGCTGGTCAACTGCCTTATCAATATTCATGATCCTAGGCCCAAGCGTTCTTGAGTTATAGTCAAGAAACGGTTTAACTGTTCTGGGTCACTGTGCCCTTCACCTTTGACCTACTGACCTCAAAATCAATACAGGTCATCTGCTGGTCATGATCAACCTCCCTATCAACTTTCATGATCCTAGGGGTTAGAGACCACCAATTGTTTTCCCATAGACTTACATTGTAACATTATGGCGTCTACGGCCTTCCATACATCGAAACATGTATATCTAATTACAAGTTTCTCAAGAACTATCTTAGTTCTACCAAAATATCGGACGAAAAACATATGAATAGTGATACTTTATTTGAGTAATTTTCGTGTGAATGAGATGACCCCCTGTTTACATCATTGACATGGCGGGAGAAATTCGTTTGATAAAACTTTTTTTCAATACACATAAAATGTAGCAAATTTTGTCAAAATGTATAATAAAATACTGTAAATGCAGTGGAAAAATATCAATTTTGAAAAAATAATCACTTCCTGGGTTTGTTTACATGACTGACCAATCAGAATGCACAGACGTTACCTTATTCCCAGGTATACACTTACCTCATTCCCAGTAAGTTCCCTGTACTTTTTTGAATTGGTGGTCTCTGACCTAGGCCCAAGCGTTCTCGAGTTATCATCCGGAAACCATGTAACTTGTCTGGGTCAATGTTACCTTGACCTCTGACCTACTGATCTCATAATCAATAGGGGTCATCTGCTGGTCATGACCAACCTCCCTTATCAATTTTCATGATTCTAATCGCAAGCATTCTTGAGTTATCATCCGGAAACTGTTTAACTGTTCTGGGTCACCGTGACCTTGACCTCTAACCTACTGATTTCAAAATCAAAAGGGGTCACCTGCTGGTCATGAGCAACCTCCCCATTAACTTTCATAATCCTAGACCCAAGCGTTCTTAAGTTATCATCGGAAACGGATTGGCCTACATACCGACCGACCAACAGACATCTGCGAAACAATATACCCCTCCTTCTTCAAAGGGGAGCATAAAAAGACCCTACTACTCAGAGGGGTTAAAGGTAAAGTATGGAATGTGTACTGATGCTGATGGTAAAGATATAATTTGGGTTTCAAGTCATTATTTTATATAGTACCAAAATTTTGTCCAGGAAACAGTTTGTCAAAAATTTAAATATGAAAGGGGTATAATTTGGTCAAAAATACAAATAGAGTTATGGGGATTGTTACCAAAGATGCAGATGAGGATGATAAAGATATATTTCAAGTTTTAAGTCATTATCTTATATTGTACTGAAATTATATCCAGAAAACAAAGATAGCCAAAAAAACTAAGTATGAAAGGGGCATAATTCTGTCAAAAATACAATTAGAGGGATTGTAACCACACATGCAGATGATGATTATAAAGAAATATTTTTAATTTCTAGTCATTATCTTTTAAAGTACCAAAGATACGTCTACAAACGAAGAAAAAAATTCAACACAAAAACAATTCCAAGTATAACAACTTGGTAATCTTGACCTTGGGTACAACTGGCCCAGGTCCTGCACATATTTTCTTTGTATGCTGTACAATGTTTATGTGAAGTTACAGTAAGATGTAAGCAATAGTAACAAAGATATGACAGACAAGGCAGTCTGAAAGACAGCTAAATCCCCCGCCACTGGTATGGATAGTGAAAGGGTAAACATTTGACCTTGAGCTGTCACCTTGACCTTGAACTGACATAGCTAACCCATGAATTCTGCACATCATGTAGAGCAGGTGATCATTTGACCAAAGTTTCATGAAAATTTTAAAAGGGGTTTAGGAGATACAGAGCTCAAACCTTTGACCTTGACCTTGAGTTGACATGGCTGACTCGTGAGTTCTTGATGAGGTAATCATTTGCCCCAAGTTTGACCCAAATCCTTTAAGGGGTTTAGGAGATACAGAGTGGAAGGCTCAAACCTTTGACTCTAAGTTGTGACCTTGACCTTGTGCCAGCATGGCTGACTAATCAAATCTGCATATAGTCTTGATGAGGTGATCATCTGACCCAAGTTTTATAAAATTCCTTCAAATGGTATAGGAGATAAACAGCTAACACGAAATGGAAGGCTAAAACCTTTGACCTTGAGTTGTGACCTTGACCTTGAGTCAGCATGGCTGACTCATGAGTTCTGCACATCGTCTTGGATAGATGATCATTTGACCCAGGTTCATATGAATCCTTCAAGGGGATTAGGAGATACAGAGTGGACACAAAATGGAAGGCTCAAACATTTGACCCGGCATTGTGACCTTGACCTTGAGCCAACATGGCTGACTCATGAGTTCTGCACATTGTCTTGATGAGGTGATCATTTGACTCAAGTTTGATGAAAATCCGTTACAAGGTTTGATAAGGCTAAAACCATGCTGGCTGTGTTCCTATATCGAGGGAATATATTAAATTTTTCGCTAGAGCATAGACGGATTTGCTTATTCTTTATCACTGATCTATCTTTGGCACGCCAACTTATCTAAATAGGAAGAGCACAGATCTACAGGCCGCAGGGTCGTGAGTTAGACCCTTTAATTGTGCAAGGCATATGTTCTCCCTGACTTGACATTGTGTCTGTAATCGTTCGCATTCCACCTCTGATTCATGTGGGAGAGATGTCAGTTACTTGCGGCGAACAGGTTTAGCCATTACATAACTGAAATACCGCTGTAAAAATGGCGTTGAAACCCAAAAAGAAACAAATTATCCATCTTTATTACTTTTTCATAAGTTTAAAGATACTATTGGCATATGTTTTATGATATGTGAACTATAATTTTGCTTTAAAATGATGAAAATAGGCCTAATGGTAATCAAAAATGTATAGCATATTTTCGCATTAAATATCGTTACTTTTCGCAAATTGATTCTGGCACTATTAAAAAGATATTTACTGTTTAAAGCAAAGTTATGTATAATTGTTCATATGAAATATAATGCCAATAAAATCGATAGACAACTTACCCAGAAATACCAAATTATTAGAGAAGTTATTTCTTGTATATAAGAGTGGTGAAATAGTTAAAATAGGAGGAAAATGCAAATAGTTTAAAGCTTATTTTCGCACTCTTTTAAGTTATTTTCGTATTCGAATTTGACGCAAGTAAATTAAAATACTGGTTATGTGTTTATAATCGGTGAAAGATCATTTATCTTTCGTTTGAAAGTGTGTACTTACAGGATTAATATAGTATCAATATATAATCAAATTAGATATAAACTAGAGTTGTCACAGGAGTGACGAATCATACCCCCAAAATATGGCCTTGTCACAGAACTAAGCCAATGTCTAAGCCAAACTTGCTTGACCTTTGACTTACTGACCACAAAATCAATAGAGGTCATCTGCTAGTCATGATCAACCTCCCTATGAAGTTTCATGCTCCTCCGCCCAAGCGTTCTCAAGTTATTGTCCGTAAAAGGTTAAAACGACCTTTGACCTTTGGAACTCAAAATCAATACGGGTCATCTGCTTGACATGACTGACCTCAAGATTAAGTTTCCTGATCCTAGTCCCAAACATTCTAAAGTTACTGTCCGAAAACTGTTTAAATGTTCCGGGTCACTGTGACCTTGATCTGTGACCTACTGACCTCAAAATCATTAGGGATCATCTGCTAGTCATAACTAACCTCCCTATCAATTTTCATGATCCTAGGCCCAAGCATTCTCAAGTTATTATCCGGAAACAATTTAACTATTCTGAGTCACTTTGACCTTTACCTTTGACCTACAGACCTCAAAGTCGAATTTGACCTGCATTTCATGATGTTACACCTGTGTACCAAAATTTATGGTCCTAGGCTTAAGTGTTCTCAAGTTATCATCCGGAAACCATTTAACTGTTCCGAGTCACTGTGACCTTGACCTTTGACCTACAGACCTCAAAGTCGAACTTGACCTGCATTTTATGTTACACCTGTGTACCAAAATTTATGATCCTAGGCCCGAGCATTCTCAAGTTATCATCCGGAAACCGTCTAATTGTTCCGAGTCACTGTGACCTTGACCTTTGACCTACAGACCTCAGAGTCGAACTTGACCTGCAATTCATTATGTTATACCTGTGTACAAAAAATTATGATCCTAGGCCCAAGCATTCTCAAGTTATCATCCGGAAACCGTTTAACTGTTCAGGGTCACTGTGACCTTGACCTTTGACCTACTGACCCGAAATTCGAATTTGGCCTGTATTTTCTGATGTTACACCTGTGCACCAAAAATTATTTAAATCGGTCAAGCCTTTCTTGGAGTTATCATCCAGAAACCATGAAAACCAACGGATCGACCGACCAACCGCCAAGCTCACTCCTATAACCTTAGGACGGCCAGCACATATTCATGCAACCTCGCCAGGTATATGTATGTTTTTGACAACACAGAAAATGACGTCACTCGACCTTCAGCTACTTCTGGAAGTAAATAAAATGAAAGTAGAAATGCTAAACTTGAAAACGAAAGCCGCATTTTGATTCGTAGTCAGGGGTCACGCGCAGGGGTCAACCCGTCTAAATGTATGCGCGTGGACTCTTTTTTTTTTTTTTTGCTATTGGGGAGCCAATTTTCAGCACTTTATTATGAATTGAAATTACCTGGACTTTAGTACAGCATGTCAGCTTTTAATCTATGAAAAAGTATTTGAGTTCTGGATAAACACAAATCCCACAGGGGTCCGTAACGGACCAAGGGTACATTGATAATTTTGGAACTTCATCAAATCGCTCAAAATGTCATTTTTGATGTTGTCTGAGAGTGTCAGTATATGCCTCAGATGTAAGATTTAACCGTATTTGAAAGCTGCAGACCTAGACATTTCAGAAATATTTTCAAAATAAGTTTCGTGTAATAAATGTTGTTTCTACGGAAGCGTGAAAGGGCCATCAGACGCTTATACGTTTTAGTACGTTAAGGCTGCTGAAAGGATATACACCCCCCCACCCCAACTTCGTTTTGTGGGGGTATAATCAAAACAAAATGATGTAACTTATTTTCGTAATCATTTCTCATTTTTGTACTGACAGGGTATTAATTCTAACAAGAGGACCATGATGGTCCTGAATCGCTCACCTCTTCCCACATGACCCAGTTTTGAGTATGACGTCGTTTTTTTCTATTATTTGACATAGTGACCTAGTTTTTGAGCTCATGTGACCCAGTTTTGAACCTGACCTAGATATTATCAAGATAAAAATTCTGACCAATTTTCATGAAGATCCATTGAAAAATATGGTCTCTAGAGAGGTCACAAGGTTTTTCTATTATTTGACCTATTGACCTAGTTTTCGAAGGTACGTGACCCTGTCTTGAACTTTACCTAGATATCATCAAGGTGAACATTCTCACTAATTTTCATGAAGATCTCATGAAAAATATGGCCTCTAGAGAGGTCACAAGGTTTTTCTATTTTTATACCTACTGGCCTAGTTTTTGACCGCACGTGACCCAGTTTCGAAACTGACCTAGATATCATCAAGGTGAACATTCAGATCAATTTTCATGAAGATCCATTGAAAAATATGGCCTCTAGAGAGGTCAAAAGATTTTAATAATTTTAGACCTACTGACCTAGTTTTTAACCGCAGTTGACCCAGTTTCAAACTTGACCTAGATATCATCAAGATGAACATTCAGACCAACTTTCATACAGATTGAAAAGTATGGCCTCTAGAGAGGTCGAAAGATTTTTCTATTATTTGACCTACTGACCTAGTTTTTTAAGGCACGTGACCCAGTTTCAAACATGACCTAGATATCATCAAAGTGAACATTCTGACCAATTTTTATAGAGATCCATTCACAAGTATGGCCTCTAGAGAGGTCACAAGGTTTTTCTATTTTTAAACCTACTGACCTAGTTTTTGACCGCACATGACCCTGTTTCGAACTTGACCCAGATATCATCAAGATGAACATTAAGACCAATTTTCATACAGATCCCATGAAAAATATGGCCTTTAGAGAGGTCACAAGGTTTTTCTATTATTTGACCTACTGACCTAGTTTTTGATGGCATGTGACCCACTTTCAAACCTGACCTAGATATCATCAAGATGAACATTCAGACCAACTTTCATACAGATCCCATGAAAAATATGGCCTCTAGAGAGGTCACAAGGTTTTTCTATTATTTGACCTACTGACCTAGTTTTTGATGGCACGTGACCCACTTTCGAACCTGACCTAGATATCATCAAGGTGAACATTCTGACCAATTTTCATGAAGATCTCATGAAATATATAGCCTCTAGAGAGGTCACAAGGTTTTTCTATTTTTAGACCTACTGACCTAGTTTTTGACCGCACGTGACCCAGTTTCGAACTTGACCTAGATATCATCAAGCTGAACATTCTGACCAATCTTCATGAAGATCTTGTGAAATATATGGCCTCTAGAGAGGTCACAAGGTTTTTCTATTTTTAGACCTACTGACCTAGTTTTTGATGGCACGTGACCCAGTTTCGAACTTGACCTAGATATCATCAAGATGAACATTCTGACCAAATTTCATAAAGATCCCATGAAAAATGTGACCTCTAGAGTGGTCACAAGCAAAAGTTTACAGACGGACGGACGACGGACACTGCGCGATCACAAAAGCTCACCTTGTCACTTTGTGACAGGTGAGCTAAAAAGGTACATTGTATTATAAAGTGAACACTATGTAGCCATATCTTACTTTTATCAGTTTAAAGCAGTAATCTATTGCAAATGCAAGGAAAGAAAAGAAGGCATGGGTAATTGTTGTTTTCGATAATTGATCCACTCATTGGTAATGCCCCTTAAGCTTTAGATTGGCTGAACGGTTCTCGATACGCGTGTCCAGATAAGGTATTATTTGATTGGACGATCACAAAATTAACAGTTTGTGAACTGTTAGTGTCACAGCAGTGTATAAACAAGAATGCATGGAAATTTATTGCAAGCGCCACTTAATAGTCACCCCAAAATCAATAGGGGTCATTTAATCTGCATGTCCAATCATCCTATGAAGTTTCAACATTCTGGGTCAAGTGGTTTTCAAGTAACTGACCGGAAATGGTTTTCCATGTTCAGGCCCCTGTGACCTTGACCTTTGATAGAGTGGCCCCAAAATCAATAGGGGTCATCTACTCAACAAGTCCAATCATCCTATGAAGTTTCAACATTCTGGGTCAGATGATTCTAAAGTTATTGATCGGAAATGGGTTTTACATGTTCAGGCCCCTGTGACCTTGACCTTTGATGGAGTGACCCCAAAAACTATTTGGGTCATCTACTTTGTAAGTCCTATCACCCTATGAAGTTTAAATGTTCAACCCCCTGTGACCCTGACCTTTAATAGAATGAAAACAAAATCCATAGAGGTCATCTACTCTGCATGACCAATCATCCTATTAAGTTTCAACATTCTGGGTTAGGTGGTTCTGAAGTTATCAATACGAAATGCTTTTTCGTGTTCGGGCCCCTGTGACCTTGACCTTTAATGGAGTGACCAAAAAATCTATAGGGGTCATCTACTCTGTAAGTCCTATCATCCTACGGAGTTTAAAGGTTCTAGCTCAAATGGTTCTCCAGTTATTGATCGGAAATGAAGTGTGACAGATGGACGGATGGGGCAAAAACAGTATGTCTCCCCCAGTGGGATGTTTCTGAGCAAGTTTGGTGAGGATCTGCAAAATGGTTCCTGAAAATAAAACCCTTATAAAGTTTTTGCTACTTTTAGCTCTGGTGGCTCCTAACACAAGTCAAGTGGAATCATTTAGAAGAGGAACTACGAGGATGCTACAGACGATGTTTTGTGATGATCCGTCCAGTGATTCAACAGTTTAAGTGGTTAAACTTTTACCTATTTTTATCTCTGACTACCCCTAAAACTTGTCAAACAGAACCATTTAAACACCAGGGTAAAAGTATAAAAGGCAGACAAGCTCAGAAAATGTCTACTTTTCAGCTGAACACAGTGATGTGAACAACAGAAAACTGATACATTTTTTCTAAATATCTCTGCTTTTAGTGAACTTTATTTTCTGAAATTTGGAACATATGTTCTCTAGTATGACAGAATTCAGTGTGTAAAATTTTGTAAATTTTTATCAAGTAATTACTGCCTTTCTGAAAAAAAGTTTTTTGTTGTCTGCTAGAAATTCAAATTTACCTCTACTTGCTAAAGCCAGCCCCCATAAAGGTTATGACCTCCCTTTCAGCCAATAACAGAATAGGGAAGTTTACATGAGTAACATCTTTATCTGACAGATGGCGGGAGATGAAAAAATAACTCCATTCAGCATTTAGATAAAGAAAAGAAATAAAATCTTCTGCTTTTTCTATAAACAAGCTAGATTTACTCCATAAATGATAATTCACTTTCTGATTTAACCTTCAAAATAATCCCCCGCATCCCTGTATTGCGCACATCACAGTAATTAGCTACGCCACCTGAAAGCTGTAGATAAAAGTGATTTATATCTAGTTCCCAAAACATTGGTTGACCCATTAGGTTAGAAGGTAATTTGACTTCCTTGAGTATTGACCTACTTCAAACAAATGAACAGTAACTGTATAATTTGAAACTGTTACAGTTAAAATATATAGCTCTTTCAACCAGATGAGTATTTTTGGTATACTGAAATAAGTACTAGTAAAATTAGCAGGTCTGATTACTCTAAGTACCCTACTTTATAAAATGGGGGTATTCTGGTCACTGTGATAAGCTGAACTAAAACATTCCTAGGATACTTAGTCACCAGGTGTATGTTTTTAGTGCAGCTTGTTAGAATTTACATGCATATTAAATATGGATATCAGAGCCAGTAGTTTCAAAATTCAATTTCTGGGAGATGTAAAAACAAATATTCAAACATTCATTATGTAATACACATACTGACATATATTGTTATAACTTTGAGAGATTCAAAAATTCTATGGAATATGTTTCAAAGAATTGTGTAAGTAAGCATAAATATTTCCACATTTTAATATTTATTACATGAAATGCTAATTCCTGTGTACCATTGCTCTGATACTGATACAAAAGCAAAGTTAAGTTTAAACTTCTTAACTTCATCCAGTCATGTAAATTATTAGTATTTCAACAATGAAAAATATTTGTAGATACCCTTGTAGATACATAGGCTTTTTAATTTGTAGATGAGTATTTACTACAATTTATTCAGATCTGAAAAATATACAAAAGCACACGTGGCTCTGTTTACTAGAGATAGTTTCAGTGTTATCACCCATCATCTGTCAGATAAGCCCAGCCTACTCTCTAAATATGCTTAATGGCTTTACCACCGCAATATCAGCCAGGTAGGACCCGGCGTTTAAACAAAATTCTGGCCAAAAGTTTCAGAGAAGATGACGTTTAAAATGTTGATGACAGACCACAGATGCCAGACCATCTGCCAATAATAACTCACTCAAGTAACAAGAGGGTCATGATGACCCTGAATCGCTCACCTGAGTGATATGAGCTACATGTTTCAAATGTCAAACTGATGATCTTAAGAAATATTTTTGGAAGATTTTCCGATGTACAATCAAGTAACCCCTGGGGCGGGGCCAATTTTACCCTGGGGGTCATGATTTGAAAAAAGTTTGTAGAAGTCTACTAGGAAATATTACATATCAAATATCTAAGATCTAGGCCTTCTGGTTTATTTTAAGAAAAGTTTTGAAGATTTGGGGGGGGGGGTCAAGATTTGAACAAATTTTGTAGAGATCCAGTAGGCAATGCAACATGTCAAATATCTAAGCTCTAGGCCTTCTGGTTTATTTTTAATAAATTTTGAAGATTTTTCTATGTACAATCAAGTAACCCCATGGGGTGGGGTCAATTTGACCCAGGGGTGGGGGTGTCATGATTTGAACAAATTTTGTAGAAGTCTACTAGGCAATGCTACATGTCAAATATCTAAGATCTAGGCCTTCTGGTTTATTTTAAGCAAATTTATGAAGATTTCTCTATGTAAAATCAAGTGACCCCTGGGGCGGGGTCAATTTTGACCTGGGGGGAACATGACTTGAATAAATTTTGAAGAGGTCCACTAGGCAATGCTACAAGTGAAATATCTAAACTCTAGGCCTTCTGGTTTATTTTTAGAAAAATTTTGAAGATTTTCCTATGTAAAATCAAATGACCCCTGAGGCGGGGTCAATTTTGACCCAGGGGTCGTGATTTGAACAAATTTTGTAGAGGTCCACTAGACAATGCTACATGTGAAATATCAAAGCTCTAGGCCTTCTGGTTTTTTTTTTTAGAAAAGTTTTGAAGATTTTCCTATGTAAAATCAAGTGACCCCTGGGGCAGGGTCAATTTTGATCCCGGGGTCATGATTTGGACAAATTTGGTAGAGGTCCACTAGGCAATGCTTCCCACCAAATATCTAAGCTCTAGGGCTTCTGATTTTTGAGAAGAAGATTTTTTAAGATTTTCCTATGTAAAATCAAGTGACCCCTGAGGCGGGGTCAATTTTGACCCCGGGGGTCATGATTTGAACAAATTTTGTAGAGGTCCACTAGACAATGCTACATGTGAAATATCTAAGCTCTAGGCCTTCTGGTTTATTTTTAGAAAAGTTTTGAAGATTTTCCTATGTAAAATCAAGTGACCCCTGGGGCAGGGTCATTTTTGATCCCGGGGTCATGATTTGAACAAATTTGGTAGAGGTCCACTAGGCAATGCTTCACACCAAATATCTAAGCTCTAGGTCTTCTGGTTTTTGAGAAGATTTTTTAAGATTTTCCTATGTAAAATCAAGTGACCCCTGGGATGGGGTCAATTTTGACCCAGGGGTCATGATTTGAACAAATTTGGTAGAGGTCCACTAGGCAATGCTTCACACCAAATATCTAAGCTCTAGAGCTTCTGGTTTTTGAGAAGAAGACTTTTAAAGTTTTTCCTTTCGGTTGCCATTGCAACCAGAGTTACGCATGGAATTCAATTCTTTGAATAATTTTGAAAGGGAGCCACCCAAGGATCATTCCTGTGAAGTTTGGTGTAATTCTGCCCAGTGGTTTTCAAGAAGAAGATTTTTTTTACAAATTGTTGACGGACGACGCACGACGGACATCAAGCGGTCACAATAGCTCACCTTGTCACTTCGTGACAGGCGAGCTATAAAGTAAGCATGGCACAGTTATAGTTCTTGTACAAATCACTTCCTCTCACAGTCATCTGTCACTGTTACCCAGTTAAACTGAATCCATTCTTGAGTTATGCACCAGTGTTATGAAGGGTGTATGGGTATGGAAGATGATAACTGATCCTTTGCAGACAAGTGACTGAAAATAAGACTTGTGCCATTAAATAACCATAATATATTCAGCTGCTGATGTGGACTTAGTGTACTTGGTAAGTTTATACTTACAACAATGAGTAAGGCCCCTTTACTATAGTTTGGTTGAAACTGTACAAACTCTGCCGTCTCTCCATCTAAACCCTTCACCACACCACTGCAAACAATGTATTGTATTATACATACTTGAAACATGTAACAAGAGGGTCATGATGACCCTTTATTAGAGTCAGTGTACCCGGTTTCGCACACATTTCCTAAGAATACCTTCCTATCTAGCTAAAAATTATTACATTTGAATTTACCTCTAGATGTTTTAATAAACACATTTATTCCGGTTTGAAACGCGCTACTTTCACTTCCCACTACAATGACGTCATACCTCTTAGTGTACTTGATTCGGATAACATATATTGACCAGTTGTTGCATTTAAGTGTACCCGGTTTCGCACACCCTGATATTTATAGAACTCAGTGATAACAATGCAGTTACTCAACAGAAAAATATTAATTAACTTTTTAACCATTTATATAATTCAATTTAAACATGTATTTTCCAATAAAACATCAGAAACTGAAATTTAAAAGCAGATGAAATTGAAAGCTAGGTACCAAACCCTATTTTTACTTCTAAAAGCAGAAAAGGCTAAAACAGCTGAATACATGAAACAAAAATAAACAATAGAAGCTGTTGAATCACAAAAGACCCCAACAAGTCTAATTATTCGATTAAGTTCTCTGTTTTAATAAAAACGTAAAGCAAACAATCAAGTTGAAGGCATTTTGCAGGTTGGGAGAACTTCAATAACTGTTGAAATAGATTTCATTTAGGTAAAGTAGTAGGCAAATACTTACCTGTATGATGGAATAGTGATTTTTCAATTTATTTTGCACCTTGTTGTTGTTTGCATAGTCATTATTTTCATGAAACTTAATATTTTTCAGCTGACCTACTGGTCTCAATTGATATTGTTATTGTTTTCGTCTGCTCTTACCAGAACGAGGCTCCAGTGGGGAAGGACCCCTTGTGTCAAATTATGTAGGGAATAACCCACTTTCGTGAAATATTAACAAAGAATTGTTGAATTTTCTGCTTTATTCTCACTAAGTACATGAATTTACTGGGTGTGCGAAACCGCGTACAGTGCGAAACCGGGTACACTGACTCTACCTCCTTTTGTCTACAATGATAAAATCCCATTACCTGAGAAAGAGATATTTTGACTACCAAAAACATTTTCAACCTTTCTGACACATGGCCAAGCAAAAGTGACTGTCAGGTCATGTGACCGTGCTGATATCTTGAATGTCATATAAAGGCAAATAACTGCTTCAATTTTTTAGCCAAATCATGAAATGATTGCATCCCTTGTACACATATCGCAGTGACGTCACTATTCAATGTGTACACAGGCGATACAGATGACAGTAACTGCTAAGAATTTAAAACATTTTAGAAACTGTTTTATGTACTTAATTTTGTTTGGTATAATAAAATAAATATCATATGGCAGGGAGTGCAACACTGATATTGTCAACCCTCGAAACAGAATGACACCACTCGGCTTTCGCTTCAAGTGACATTCTGCCCTCGAGTTAACAATATCAATGTCACACACGTTGCATATCATATTTATACAATGTGGCTCACCTGTTAAACTTGGCCTTGGCAAACTTGGCCTTGGCATCATCAAGATAAACATTCTGGCCAAGTAACATAAAGATAGGCTCATCAATGTGGCCTCTACTGGCCAAGTAACATGAAGATAGGCTCATCAATGTGGCCTCTACTGGCCAAGTAACATGAAGATAGGCTCATCAATGTGGTCTCTACTGGCCAAGTAACATGAAGATAGGCTCATCAATGTGGCCTCTACTGGCCAAGTAACATGAAGATAGGCTCATCAATGTGGCCTCTACTGGCCAAGTAACATGAAGATAGGCTCATCAATGTGGTCTCTACTGGCCAAGTAACATGAAGATAGGCTCATCAATCTGGCCTCTACTGGCCAAGCAACATGAAGACAGGCTCATCAATGTGGCCTCTACTGGCCAAGCAACATGAAGACAGGCTCATCAATGTGGCCTCTACTGGCCAAGTAACATGAAGATAGGCTCATCAATCTGGCCTCTACTGGCCAAGCAACATGAAGACAGGCTCATCAATGTGGCCTCTACTGGCCAAGTAACATGAAGATAGGCTCATCAATCTGGCCTCTACTGGCCAAGCAACATGAAGACAGGCTCATCAATGTGGCCTCTAATGGCCAAGTAACATGAAGATAGGCTCATCAATGTGGCCTCTACTGGCCAAGCAACATAAAGACAGGCTCATCAATGTGGCCTCTACTGGCCAAGCAACATGAAGACAGGCTCATCAATGTGGCCTCTACTGGCCAAGCAACATGAAGACTGGCCAAGTAACATGAAGACAGGCTCATCAATGTGGCCTCTACTGGCAAGAGGCAACTGGCCAAGTAACATGAAGATAGGCTCATCAATGTGGCCTCTACTGGCAAGAGGCAACTGGCCAAGTAACATGAAGACAGGCTCATCAATGTGGCCTCTACTGGCCAAGCAACATGAAGACTGGCCAAGTAACATGAAGACAGGCTCATCAATGTGGCCTCTACTGGCAAGAGGCAACTGGCCAAGTAACATGAAGACAGGCTCATCAATGTGGCCTCTACTGGCCAAGCAACATGAAGACTGGCCAAGTAACATGAAGACAGGCTCATCAATGTGGCCTCTACTGGCAAGAGGCAACTGGCCAAGTAACATGAAGATAGGCTCATCAATGTGGCCTCTACTGGCCAAGTAACATGAAGATAGGCTCATCAATGTGGCCTCTACTGGCCAAGTAACATGAAGATAGGCTCATCAATGTGGTCTCTACTGGCCAAGTAACATGAAGATAGGCTCATCAATGTGGTCTCTACTGGCCAAGTAACATAAAGATAGGCTCATCAATGTGGCCTCTACTGACCAAGTAACATAAAGATAGGCTCATCAATGTGGCCTCTACTGGCCAAGTAACATAAAGATAGGCTCATCAATGTGGCCTCTACTGGCCAAGTAACATAAAGATAGGCTCATCAATGTGGCCTCTACTGGCCAAGTAACATGAAGATAGGCTGGCCAAGTAACATAAAGATAGGCTCATCAATGTGGCCTCTACTGGCCAAGTAACATAAAGATAAAGATAGGCTCATCAATGTGGCCTCTACTGGCCAAGTAACATAAAGATAGGCTCATCAATGTGGCCTCTACTGGCCAAGTAACATGAAGATAGGCTCATCAATGTGGCCTCTACTGGCCAAGTAACATGAAGATAGGCTGGCCAAGTAACATGAAGATAGGCTCATCAATGTGGTCTCTACTGGCCAAGTAACATTAAGATAGGCTCATCAATGTGGCCTCTAATGGCCAAGTAACATGAAGATAGGCTCATCAATGTGGCCTCTACTGGCCAAGTAACATGAAGATAGGCTCATCAATGTGGCCTCTACTGGCCAAGTAACATGAAGATAGGCTCATCAATGTGGCCTCTACTGGCCAAGTAACATAAAGATAGGCTCATCAATGTGGCCTCTACTGGCCAAGTAACATAAAAATAGGCTCATCAATGTGGCCTCTACTGGCCAAGTAACATTAAGATAGGCTCATCAATGTGGCCTCTACTGGCCAAGTAACATTAAGATAGGCTCATCAATGTGGCCTCTACTGGCCAAGTAACATAAAGATAGGCTCATCAATGTGGTCTCTACTGGCCAAGTAACATAAAGATAGGCTCATCAATGTGGTCTCTACTGGCCAAGTAACATAAAGACAGGCTCATCAATGTGGTCTCTACTGGCCAAGTAACATGAAGATAGGCTCATCAATGTGGCCTCTACTGGCCAAGTAACATGAAGACAGGCTCATCAATGTGGCCTCTACTGGCCAAGTAACATGAAGATAGGCTGGCCAAGTAACATGAAGATAGGCTCATCAATGTGGCCTCTACTGGCCAAGTAACATAAAGATAGGCTCATCAATGTGGTCTCTACTGGCCAAGTAACATAAAGACAGGCTCATCAATGTGGTCTCTACTGGCCAAGTAACATAAAGACAGGCTCATCAATGTGGCCTCTACTGGCCAAGCAACATGAAGACAGGCTCATCAATGTGGTCTCTACTGGCCAAGTAACATGAAGATAGGCTGGCCAAGTAACATGAAGATAGGCTCATCAATGTGGTCTCTACTGGCCAAGTAACATGAAGATAGGCTGGCCAAGTAACATGAAGACAGGCTCATCAATGTGGTCTCTACTGGCCAAGTAACATGAAGACAGGCTCATCAATGTGGCCTCTACTGGCCAAGCAACATGAAGACAGGCTCATCAATGTGGCCTCTACTGGCCAAGTAACATAAAGATAGGCTCATCAATGTGGTCTCTACTGGCCAAGTAACATGAAGACAGGCTCATCAATGTGGCCTCTACTGGCCAAGTAACATAAAGACAGGCTCATCAATGTGGCCTCTACTGGCCAAGTAACATGAAGATAGGCTGGCCAAGTAACATGAAGATAGGCTCATCAATGTGGTCTCTACTGGCCAAGTAACATGAAGATAGGCTCATCAATGTGGCCTCTACTGGCCAAGTAACATGAAGATAGGCTGGTCAAGTAACATGAAGATAGGCTCATCAATGTGGCCTCTACTGGCCAAGTAACATAAAGATAGGCTCATCAATGTGGCCTCTACTGGCCAAGTAACATGAAGATAGGCTCATCAATGTGGTCTCTACTGGCCAAGTAACATAAAGATAGGCTCATCAATGTGGCCTCTACTGGCCAAGTAACATAAAGATAGGCTCATCAATGTGGCCTCTACTGGCCAAGTAACATGAAGATAGGCTGGCCAAGTAACATGAAGATAGGCTCATCAATGTGGTCTCTACTGGCCAAGTAACATTAAGATAGGCTCATCAATGTGGCCTCTACTGGCCAAGTAACATGAAGATAGGCTCATCAATGTGGCCTCTACTGGCCAAGTAACATAAAGATAGGCTCATCAATGTGGTCTCTACTGGCCAAGTAACATGAAGATAGGCTCATCAATGTGGCCTCTACTGGCCAAGTAACATGAAGATAGGCTCATCAATGTGGCCTCTACTGGCCAAGTAACATGAAGATAGGCTCATCAATGTGGCCTCTACTGGCCAAGTAACATGAAGATAGGCTCATCAATGTGGCCTCTACGCCAAGTAACATAAAGACAGGCTCATCAATGTGGTCTCTACTGGCCAAGTAACATAAAGATAGGCTCATCGATGTGGCCTCTACTGGCCAAGTAACATGAAGATAGGCTCATCGATGTGGCCTCTACTGGCAAAGTAACATGAAGATAGGCTCATCAATGTGGTCTTTACTGGCCAAGTAACATGAAGATAGGCTCATCAATGTGGCCTCTACTGGCCAAGATAGGCTCATCAATGTGGCCTCTACTGGCCAAGTAACATGAAGATAGGCTCATCAATGTGGTCTCTACTGGCCAAGTAACATGAAGATAGGCTCATCAATGTGGCCTCTACTGGCCAAGTAACATGAAGATAGGCTCATCAATGTGGCCTCTACTGGCCAAGTAACATGAAGACAGGCTCATCAATGTGGCCTCTACTGGCCAAGTAACATGAAGATAGGCTCATCAATGTGGCCTCTACTGGCCAAGTAACATGAAGATAGGCTCATCAACGTGGCCTCTACTGGCCAAGTAACATAAAGATAGGCTCATCAATGTGGCCTCTACTGGCCAAGTAACATAAAGATAGGCTCATCAATGTGGCCTCTACTGGCCAAGTAACATGAAGATAGGCTCATCAATGTGGCCTCTACTGGCCAAGTAACATGAAGATAGGCTCATCAATGTGGCCTCTACTGGCCAAGTAACATGAAGATAGGCTCATCAATGTGGCCTCTACTGGCCAAGTAACATAAAGATAGGCTCATCAATGTGGCCTCTACTGGCCAAGTAACATGAAGATAGGCTCATCAATGTGGCCTCTACTGGCCAAGTTCTCTACTGGCCAAGTAACATGAAGATAGGCTCATCAATGTGGTCTCTACTGGCCAAGCAACATGAAGATAGGCTCATCAATGTGGTCTCTACTGGCCAAGCAACATGAAGATAGGCTCATCAATGTGGCCTCTACTGGCCAAGCAACATGAAGATAGGCTCATCAATGTGGCCTCTACTGACCAAGCAACATGAAGATAGGCTCATCAATGTGGCCTCTACTGACCAAGCAACATGAAGATAGGCTCATCAATGTGGCCTCTACTGGCCAAGGAACATGAAGATAGGCTCATCAATGTGGCCTCTACTGGCCAAGTAACATGAAGATAGGCTCATCAATGTGGCTTCTACTGGCCAAGTAACATGAAGATAGGCTCATCAATGTGGCCTCTACTGGCCAAGTAACATGAAGATAGGCTCATCAATGTGGCCTCTACTGGCCAAGTAACATGAAGATAGGCTCATCAATGTGGCCTCTACTGGCCAAGTAACATGAAGACAGGCTCATCAATGTGGCCTCTACTGGCCAAGTAACATGAAGATAGGCTCATCAATGTGGTCTCTACTGGCCTAGGCTCATCAATGTGGCCTCTACTGGCCAAGCAACGTAAAGATAGGCTCATCAATGTGGTCCCTACTGGCCAAGTAACGTGAAGATAGGCTCATCAATGTGGTCTCTACTGGCCAAGTAACGTGAAGATAGGCTCATCAATGTGGTCTCTACTGGCCAAGTAACGTGAAGATAGGCTCATCAATGTGGCCTCTACTGGCCAAGCAACATGAAGATAGGCTCATCAATGTGGCCTCTACTGGCCAAGCAACATGAAGACAGGCTCATCAATGTGGCCTCTACTGGCCAAGCAACATGAAGACTGGCCAAGTAACATGAAGACAGGCTCATCAATGTGGCCTCTACTGGCCAAGCAACATGAAGACAGGCTCATCAATGTGGCCTCTACTGGCCAAGCAACATGAAGACAGGCTCATCAATGTGGCCTCTACTGGCCAAGTAACATGAAGACAGGCTCATCAATGTGGCCTCTACTGGCCAAGTAACATGAAGACAGGCTCATCAATGTGGCCTCTACTGGCCAAGTAACATGAAGACAGGCTCATCAATGTGGCCTCTACTGGCCAAGTAACATGAAGACAGGCTCATCAATGTGGCCTCTACTGGCCAAGTAACATTAAGACAGGCTCATCAATGTGGCCTCTACTGGCCAAGTAACATGAAGACAGGCTCATCAATGTGGCCTCTACTGGCCAAGTAACATGAAGACAGGCTCATCAATGTGGCCTCTACTGGCCAAGTAACATGAAGACAGGCTCATCAATGTGGCCTCTACTGGCCAAGTAACATGAAGACAGGCTCATCAATGTGGCCTCTACTGGCCAAGTAACATTAAGACAGGCTCATCAATGTGGCCTCTACTGGCCAAGTAACATGAAGACAGGCTCATCAATGTGGCCTCTACTGGCCAAGTAACATGAAGACAGGCTCATCAATGTGGCCTCTACTGGCCAAGTAACATGAAGATAGGCTGGCCAAGTAACATGAAGATAGGCTCATCAATGTGGCCTCTACTGGCCAAGTAACATGAAGATAGGCTCATCAATGTGGCCTCTACTGGCCAAGTAACATGAAGACAGGCTCATCAATGTGGCCTCTACTGGCCAAGTAACATGAAGACAGGCTCATCAATGTGGCCTCTACTGGCCAAGTAACATGAAGATAGGCTCATCAATGTGGCCTCTACTGGCCAAGTAACATGAAGATAGGCTCATCAATGTGGCCTCTACTGGCCAAGTAACATGAAGACAGGCTCATCAATGTGGCCTCTACTGGCCAAGTAACATAAAGATAGGCTCATCAATGTGGCCTCTACACTGTTAACAAGCTTTTCCTATGATTTATGTGGTGACATAGTTTTTGACCCTAAATGATCCCACATGCCCAAGTTTCAAACTTGGCCTAGGAATCATCAAGATAAACATTCTTACAAAGTTTCAAGAAGACAGGGTCATAAATATGACCTCTAGTGTTAACAAGCATTTCCTTTGATTTGACCCGGTGCCCTAGTTTTTGACCCTACATGACCCAGTTTCAAACCTGGCCTAGAGAATATCAAGATGAACATTCTGTGCAAGTTTGTATCAAATCAAAGCATAAATGAAACCTCTATATGGATGAAAGGGCCAAAACAGAAAATGTAATTTTGACCCTTTTGCGGGTAGTAACTCTAGAACCCATGATGGATGGAAACTAGCTGGTTTTCAAAAGGAACTGATATCTTATTGTGACTTAAGTTGTCAGTAAGTGTGATTAAAAATTGAATGTAAAATGTCACTTCTATCATGTTCACAAGGTAAAAAATAACAAATTTTGGCACTTTCAGGGGTCAATCAGGGGCCTTAACTCTGGAACCTATGATTGGATCTGACTGATTTATCATGGAATCCAAGATCTATTGTTGTTAAAGATATTTTGAAAGTTTGTATAAAATCAAACCATAAAATCTCTATATGGCTGCAAAAGCCAAATAACAAAATTTGGCCCTTTAAGGGATGATGGGATCTGGCCAGTTTTCGAAAGGAACTGAGATATTATGCCTATATACGTTGTGTGCGAATTTGATTAAAATCAATTGCAAAAGGTGGTCTCTATCATGTGCACAAGCCAAAATCGCTAATTTTGGCCTTTAAGGGGCCATAACTCTGGAACCCAACCTTGGATCTGGCCTGTTTTCGAAAGCAACTGATATATTATGCCAATACAAGTTGTGTGCAAGTTTGAATAAAATCAGTGACAAAATGTGGTCTCTATCTTATTCAAAAGAAATTGTGAACGGATGACACTGGACGCGGACAGAAAAAGGGCGATCACAAAGCTCACCTTGTCTCTATGTGAAAGGTATAGCTAAAAGTAATAAGAATTTAAGCATAAATGTAAATAAAACTTGATAAATGATCTGAACTATCAACATTCATTCTATAATATCTGTATACAAAACCAGTATGTGGCAATAAGTAAATTTCAGGAAAAGGCAGCGGTATATGAGCAGTGTGAAACACAACTGCCAAGCAGACTGCAGGTTTTGAATATCTGACCAGTCAAATTGCTGGTACTTTCACTCAGTGAGAATATTTGACCACAGTCACACTGCTGGTACTATTTCCCAGTGAGAATATTTTACTACAGTCCAACTGCTGGTACTATGTAACCACAGTGAGATTATTTGACCACAGACCAACTGCTTGTACTATTTCTCAATGAGAATATTTGATCACAGTCACACTGCTGGTACTATTTCCAAGTGAGAATATTTTACTACAGTCTTACTGCTGGTACTATTTCTTAGTGAGAATATTTGACCACAGTGAGATTATTTGACCACAGTCACACTGCTAGTACTATTTCCAAGTGAGAATATTTTACTACAGTCCAACTGCTGGTACTATTTCTTAGCGAGAGTATATGACCACAGTGAGATTATTTGACCACAGTCCAACTGCTGGTACTATTTCTCAGTGAGAATATTTGACCACAGTCACACTGCTGGTACTATTTCTTAGTGAGAATATTTGACCACAGTGAGATTATTTGACCACAGTCACACTGCTGGTACTATTTCTCAGTGAGATTATTTGACCACAGTCATACTGCTGTACTATTTCTGAGAAAATTTTACAACAGTCCAACAGCTGGTAAGATTTTTTAGTGAGAGTATATGACGACAGTGAGATTACTTGACCACAGTCGAACCGCTGGTACTATTTCTCAGTCAGAATAATTGACCACAGTCATATTGTTGGTACTATTTCTTTGTGACAGTATATGACCACAGTGAGATTATTTGACCACAGTCAAACTGCTAGTACTATTTCTCAGTGAGAATATTTTACTACAGTCCAACAGTACTGCTGGTACTATTTCTTAACCATAGTGAGAATATTTTACCACAGTCTAACTGCTAGTACTATTTCCCAGTGAGAATATTTTACTACAGTCCAACTGCTGGCACTATTTCTTAGTGAGAGTATATGACCACAGTGAGATTATTTGACCACAGTCCAACTGCTGGTACTATTTCTCAGTGAGAATATTTGACCAGTCACACTGCTGGTACTATTTGTCAGTGAGAATATTTGACTACAGTTACACTGCTGGTACTATTTGTCAGTGAGAATATTTGACTACAGTCACACTGCTGGTACTATTTGTCAGTGAGAATATTCTACTACAGTCCAACTGCTGGTACGATTTCTTAACCACAGTGAGAATACTTTACCACAGTGAAAAACTGCCGGTACTTTTTCTTGAAGAGATCTTTTATTTCAGGTGAACTGTTGTGCTATTGCTCAGTGAGAATATTTGAACACAGTCACTGCAAGCAAGCTTAAAATTACTTTTTGCAGTATGGAGAAGCATGACACACATTGCTATTTCACTTACCAAGGAGTTACTTCCAACAAAGGGTATAACTTTGTTCTGAACACAGCTATATAATCACAGTTGCCTGAAACACAAACACACAATACGTCTGATAAACACACATCAACATCTGAAATATAACACAAGGTCATATTTGGAAGTTTAAGTGAGATTATCAAATGGTGTTGAACTGGGCTCAAATGCAGAAGAGCATGAATCATAAATACTGGGTAAGTTTTAACAAAACTTTCAGTGAACTCATACCTCCTACCAAAAGGAAAAGATTCAGTTACTAATCAAAACCCATTTTTCAATATTCAACAATGATGACAATGACGCCAGCTACCCAGAAACATTGATCTATATGCAAGCTACCTATTTTAATACTTTGGTTATAATTCCAATAACAATAATGAACCAGAGCTGCTTTTGAGAAAAGCGCATGTCTCCCACAACTGCCTAATCATCTGAATAGCAGTATATGAGTCAACCATGCACCACGACCTCAACTGCCATATCTGACATTCCGTGCTTTGATTATAAAAAAACAAGTTTCAAGAGCCATAATTCCGAAGTGCCTGGGCGGATCTGGCCAGTTATCGAACTTGGCCGAGGACTTATTGGCAAACACTTTTCGTTTAAGTGTTGTGAAAATAGGATGAACTAGAGTTGTCACAGGAGTGACGAATTATACCCCCACAACATGGCCTTGTCACAGAACTAAGCCAATGTCAAAGCTGAACTTGCTTGACCTTTGACGTACTGACCACAAAATCAATAGAGTTCATCTGCTAGTCATGATCAACCTCCCTATGAAGTTTCATGATCCTCCGCCCAAGCGTTCTCAAGTTACTGTCCGTAGAAGGTTTAAATGACCTTTGACCTTTGGAACTCAAAATCAATACGGGTCATCTGCTTGACATGACCAACCTCCAGATTAAGTTTCCTGATTCTAGTCCCAAGCATTCTCAAGTTATTGTCCGAAAACTGTTCCGGATCACTGTGACCTTGACCTGTGACCTACTGACCTCAAAATCATTAGATGTCATCTGCTAGTCATAACCAACCTCCCTATTAATTTTCACGATCCTAGGCCCAAGCATTCTCAAGTCATCATCCGGAAACTGTTTAACTGTTCCAAGTCACTGTGACGTTGACTTTTGACCTACTGACCTCAAAGTAGAACTTGACCTGTATATCATGATGTTACACCTGTGTACCAAAATTTATGATCCTAGGCCCAAGCATTCTCAAGTTATCATCCGGAAACCATTTAACTGTTCCGAGTCCCTGTGACCTTGACCTACAGACCTCAAAGTCGAACTTGACCTGAATTTCATGATGTTACACCTGTGTACCAAAATTTATGATGCTAGGCCCAAGCGTTCTCAAGTTATCATCTGGAAACTGTTTAAACTTTTCAGGGTCACTGTGACCTTGACCTTTGACCTACTGATCCCGAATTCAAACTTTACCTGTATTTTCTGATGTTACACCTGTGTACCAAAAATTATCTAAATAGCACAATATTATTTTAATAGCACAAAAAACAACATCTAAGCACAAAAAGACATTCAGTCCTTACAGTTACATTTTACAATCACTTACTATACAAAATATTAGGTCTGTTTTAAGGAATATCATAATATATCTACGACTATCAAACTTTACAATAAACAGACAGAATAGCCAAAGAAACCCACTCACTTCAAATCCAATAAAAATAGATATCTTGATATTCATTTTGAACGTCTTAAAAACCATAAAAAAAAAATCATATAGTTGTAACAATTCAATTTTATTCTTTACTATGAGCAAAAGTTTAGCAATATTTAATACTCTTTCTGACATTTTGCATTGTTGACTTTCAAAAATCTTTTTTAAACGATGCAATTTTGTTTTTTCATGAACTGGTGCAATCTCACAGAAAGGGTCACCCGTGACATTACTACAACATTGTTAATTACCCGCCCGCTTAGCTCAGTAGGGAGAGCGCCAATCAACAGATCATGGGGTCGCGAGTTTAGTCCCCGGGCTGGGCATGGGCCTGTCTTATCAAGATACTTACGAGAATTTTTCTCGTATCTTTCTCGTAAGTCTCTCACAATGTACTCGTAAATCTGAATGGTGTCTTATGAAAATTATTGTAGCTACGATATCGTTTCCACATAAAATCCTCGTAACTTTACGAGAGGGTCAGGGGTCTCATAAATATTTTCGATATCGTAAGTAAAATGGCGGCATCCACGAGGAAACTTTTCTGTTGAAAATACTGCAGATCCTTCTGCAGTAAAACTTAATTTTCCATGTACATGTTACACAACAGTGGATAAACTACGTCATCGATCATACCAGCACGTGCTTTGGGTCAGTGCGACATAAAGCATAAGCGAGTGTTAAAGAAAATATTGAGCACATACTTATATTTATCATCGCTGTTTCCTGTGTTAACAGATCAGCACAATTGAAGGGACATTCTGGTAAAACTTCATTTCAATTAATTATTGTAGAAATATTCGTTATTAGGTATAATTTTATTAGTATCCAGAGACTCATTTTGTTATTTGGGGTCCACTTGTACCCCATTTACTTTGTATCAGTGTTGTTTTTTTATCAGCAATTGAATGCGCATGAGACTTGATTTACAAGTTTTAATATAAAAAGATTAAATAGTCATCTATGATCTATAATCGATACGGACAAATGTACAAATGAAGGGTATGTTTGACAGTCTATTGCAGTAATATTGCAGTAATATGAACATAATGTTTACTGGAATATAAAGTCAAGGAATTGTCTTGCTCTCCAGTAAATTAACTGAACGCCTAGCCTGCATGATAGCCGTCAGGAAACTGGATGCCTAGTCGGTCCTCTAGGGGTTTTGTAGTTGGCTTGAAATATTGATTTGACTTAGGCCTATTTGTGATAACATATGTCATGCAATTTAATTTACAAATGAAACATTCTTATCACACAAATTTGGCATCATAGTTTATTTTAATCTCTTTAAAACTTAATGTTGCAGAATGCCAGAAGATATAATAGACAACAAGTTCTCATCGAACACGAAATGCCCCCCTTGGTGCATTCAGTAACTGCACAAGGAACAGAAATTATTTGCTCACTGTAAACAAAAGTTCTTCTTTTCTGGCTCAATGTGACATTGACCTTTGACCTATTGACCTCAAAATCATCAGGGGTCATCTACTGGTCATGATCAACCTCCCTACTAAGTTTAGTGATCCTAGGCCCAAGCATTCTCAAGGTATCGTCCGGAAAGGGATTAACTGTTCCAGGTCAATGTGACCTTGACCTAAGTTTGTTTTAACCATCTATCTTTCCGCCGAAGAAAACTTTTATAAAATATGCTTATTAGATAAGATTTATTACATGCTCAGATTATGCTGGTTGTTTTGTTACTAAAACAGTGCCCGTTTTTTTACACAACGTTAAAAAAATATAGACTGCGTCACTGTAATCAGTTACAAGATAGTTACCAGGATTGCGATATGTGGACTTACGAGAACCTTGATAACACGGTTTGCATGAATCATAAATATTCTCGTAAATCTGAACTTACGAGAAATGGACCTCGAAGGTTTCTCGTAAAGTTACGATGTTGATAAGACGGCCCCCATGTTTTCCATGATGATTTGATAGAAATTGTGTCTGAAATCATTGGACCTCCACCTCTGTTTTATGTGGGGAAGTTGACAGTTACTTGTGGAGAACAGGTTTGTACTAGTATAGAATCCAGGAACACTGGTTAGGTTAATTGCCTGCCATTACATAACTGAAATACCTTTGAACAAGAGTGCCAGAATGTCACAATATACGCCCGTCACAGCAAATTTCTTTACTCTAGCACCTGTATTTGCAAATGGAATTTTAATTTTGTGGTTGTTTAGTAATCATTGTAAGTCTTTTGTTTTTCTAAATTCACAAAAAAACTCCTTACCAGGTAGAGATACCGTAAAATACACCTAAAATTGGAAAGTTACATCTATGTTGTACCACAGAAAAGTGGTCTTGGTTTTTCTCTATGGTCAATTATAAAAAAAGTTACAATATAAGTTATTTATAGTAACAACTAAGGGAAGTTAACCTTAAAAAAAAAAAAAAAAAAAAAAAAAAAAATTGTAAGTCCACACAAAATGTTTACCAGGTAGAGATTGGTCAAAATACACCTCAAAATTGGATGTAGCATGCATGTTGTACTACAGAAAAGTGGTCTCGATTTTTCTCTACGACTAGTAATGAAAAAGTTACAATATAAGCTATTCATAGTAACAACAAAGGGAAGTAATTCTAAAGAAGTGAACTGCGCATGACACTTCGTCTAATGATGGTGTAAAATTGTGCCAAGTTAATCAAAATCCCTCCATGCATGAAGAAGAAATGCTTCGAACAAAGTCATTCTTGTATCTCACCTCTGGCCTCTAAGTGTGACCTTGACCTTAGACCTAGGGACCTGGTTCTTGTGCAACTCTGTCTCATGATGGTGAACATTTGTGCCAAGTTATATCAAAATCCCTATATGCATGAAGAAGAAATGCTCCGTACAAGGTTTTCATTCTTGTATCCTTTGACCTCTAAGTGTGACCTTGACCTTAGACCTAGGACCTGGTTCTTGCGCATGACACTCCACCTCGTGGTGGTGAACATTTCTGCCAAGTTATATCAAAATCCCTCCATGCATGAAGAAGAAATGCTCCGGACAAAGTTTTCATTCTTGTATCCTTTGACTTCTAAGTGTGACCTTGACCTTAGATCTAGGGACCTGGTTCTTGCGCATGACACTCAGTCTCATGATGGTGAACAACTGTGCCAACTTTCATCAAAATCCCTCCATGCATGTAGAAGATATGCTCCGGACAAAGTCTGTGGACGCCTCCCGTCCATCCACCCGCCAGGGGCGTTCCCATAATACGTCCCGTTTTTCAAACGGACATATAAAAATGGTGTTAAACCCAAAACAAACAAAAAAGAAACATTATTTTTCTTTCTTTTTAAAATGTATAGTGTTCATAAATATTCTGACATGAAAGTCACAGCACATGTCCACTTCAAGCTGATGATATAAGTTTTATTTCAATCAGATGGAAACTGTTTGAGAAGTTGAGCACACAATGACAAAAAAGACTGACAGACCAACTTTCTATGAGCAGACATTTATTCAGTATTTCTTTTATTACAAAAGAGTGTGTGTTTTTGGTTTAGTGTCTTTTTCAACAATTTTTCAGTCATAAAAACAACACTGTCTACCTGTAGCAGTTAGTGCAATGCCCAACTAAATAGTGCCGCCTTAGTGGCATGATACCCCTATCAGTTGTAATATACCGACACTGGGCCAGCAGCAAGTAAAGGTACTATCAAAATTGCAAAATAAAATGAATGCAGATGTAAACAAGAGGGCCATGAAGGCCCTGTATCACCTACCTGACCTATTGACCTAATGATCATCAAGCTTAACATTCTGACTAAGTTTCATGAAGATACAGTCATAAATGTGGCCTCTAGAGTGTTAACAAGCTTTTCCTTTGATTTGACCTAGTGACCTAGTTTTTGACCCCACCTGACCCAGATTTAAACTTGACCTAAAGATCATCAAGCTTAACATTCTGACTAAGTTTCATTAAGATATGGTCATAAATGTGGCCTCTAAAGTGTTAACTACTTTTTCCTTTGATTTGACCCGGTGACCTTGTTTTTGACCCCACCTGATCTAGATTTGAACTTGACCTATAGATCATCAAGATTAACATTTTGACCAAGTTTCATTAAGATATGGTCATAAATGTGGCCTCTACAGTGTAAACTAGCATTTCCTTTGATTTGACCGGGTGACCTAGTTTTTGACCCTACATGACCCAGATTAAAACTGGACCTTGAGATCATCAATATTAACATTCTGACCAAGTTTCATGAAGATACAGTCTTAAATGTGGCCTCTACAGTATTAACAAGTTTTTCCTTTGATTTGACCTGGTGGCCTAGTTTTTGACCCTAGATGACCCAATATCGAACTCGTCCAAGTCTTTATTGAGGATAACACTCTGACCAAGTTTCATTAAGATTGGGCCAAAATTGTGACATCTAAAGTGTTAACACGCTTTTCCTTTGATTTGTCCTGGTGACCTAGTTTTTCATCCCAGATGACCCAATATCGAATTCATCAAAGATTTTATTAAGGGTAACATTCTGACCAAGTTTCATTAAGATTGGGCCAAAAATGTGACCTCTAGATTGTTAACAAGATTTCCTTTGATTTGACCTGGTGACCTAATTTTTGACCCCAGATGACCCATAATCGAACTTGTCCAAGATTTTATTAAGGGTAACATTCTGACCAAGTTTCATTAAGATTGGGCCAAAAGACCCAATATTGAACTCGTCCAAGATTTTATTGAGAGTAACATTCTGACCAAGTTTCATTAAGATTGGGCCAAAATTGTGACCTCTAGAGTGTTAACAGTCAAACTGTTGACAACGGACGACGGACACAGGGTGATCACAAAAGCTCACCTTTGAGCATTTTGTGCTCAGGTGAGCTAAAAATAGCCTATTTTAACTTTCAGTAATCCTTTATATGGTGTATTCAAGTGAAATGAACTAGTTACCTTGAAAGACAACAGCCAGACGTTCTCCATGTGAATCCCAAGACATGTGTTGAATAAGTCCGCCAACCCTACAAGAACTAGAGCTAACAATGAAGTTGATGAATGTACCCACCCATCCCACCCCCCGCATACACTGACACAGTACATTGCAATTTGATGCACACAAGACTGCAAAATTATGTACAGTATGTATATAGATTCTATGTATAGTAAGAACAAGAGGGCCACGAAGGCCCTGTATCGCTAACCTGACCTATTGACCTAAAGATCATCAAGATTAACACTCTGACCAAGTTTCATTAAGATATGGTCATAAATGTGGCCTCTAAAGTGTTAAATAGCTATTCCTTTGATTTGACCCTGTGACCTAGTTTTTGAACCAACATGACCAAGATTCGAACTTGACCTGAAGATCACCAAGATTAACATTCTGACTAAGTTTCATGAAGATACAGTCATAAATGTGGCCTCTAGTGTGTTAACAAGCTCTTCCTCTGAAATGACCTAGTGGCGTAGTTTTTGACCCCACCTGACCCAGATTTAAACTTGACCTTTAGTTAATCAAGCTTAACGTTCTCACCAAATTTCATTAAGATATGGTCATAAATGTGGCCTCTACAGTGTAAACTAGCTTTTCCTTTGATTTGACCCTGTGACCTAGTTTTTTATCCCACATGACCAAGATTCGAACTTGACCTAAAAATCATCAAGATTAGCATTCTGACTAAGTTTCATGAAGATACAGTCATAAATGTGGCCTTTAGAGTGTTAACAAGCTTTTCCTTTGAAATGATCTAGTGACCTAGTTTTTGACCCCATCTGACCCAGATTTGAACTTGGCCTATAGATCATCAAGATTAACATTCTGACCAAGTTTCATGAAGACACAGTCATAAATGTGGCCTCTACAGTGTTAACAAGTTTTTCTTTTGACTTGACCTGGTGACCTAGTTTTTGACCCCGGATGACCCAATATCAAACTCATCCAAGACTTTATTGACGGTAACATTCTGACCAAGTTTTATCAAGATTGGGCCCAAATTGTGACCTCTAGAGTGTTAACAAGCCTTTCCTTTGATTTGACTTGGTGACCTAGTTTTTGACCCTTGATGACCCAGTATCGAATTCATCCAAGATTTTATTAAGGGTAACATTCTGACCAAGTTTCATTAAGATTGGGCCAAAATTGTGACCTCTAGAGTGTTAACAAGCTTTTCCTTTGATTTGACCTGGTGACCTAGTTTTTGACCTCAGATGACCCAATATCGAACTTGTCCAAGATTTTATTGAGGGTAACATTCTGACCAAGTTTCATTAAGATTGGGCCAAAATTGTGACCTCTAGAGTGTTAACAGTCAAATTGTTGACGCCGCCGACGCCGACAACACCGACGCCGCTGCAGACGGACGACGGACACAGTGTGATCACAAAAGCTCACCTTGAGCACTTTGTGCTCAGGTGAGCTAAAAAACAAAGTCCCATAATTCTGCAGAATATTTTTCTGAAGAACCTAACATGCACCATACATAAGTAAGGTTGTCACTGATCACTTGTGTGCAGATTCATTAAATAGTGTGACATGATTTGAGAGATTAGGCGGGCACAAGACTGTATATGCAGACTCTATGTATACAGTATAGTAACAAAAATCAAAGTCCCATAACTCTGAAAAAAAAAATCTGAAAGAATCTAACATGCTTCATACACAACTACTGTTGTTACTGATCACTTGTGTGAAGTTTCATTAAATTTTGTCAAGGAGATGAGGAGAGTTGGTGCACACAAGATTGTGTGTATGGACAGACAGATAGAAAGACGGACGAACAGATGGACAGATGACTGAAATGATATAGGGGGCCATTTCTTTTGTTATTTTCTTTTGTTGTATACGGAGCCCTGGCCCTATAATTTATTGTTAACGGATTGAAGCTATTGATCTCTTTTGTTCTCTTTACAGTTAGATGGCTCTCTCTATCTTTTAAGTTGCTCGGACGGACGGACGGACAGACAGAACCTGAAACCAGTATACTCCCCCTTACAACTTTGTTGTTTGGGGGCTACAAAAATGCATTTACAGGGTTCCATTTGTCTTTGCAATAAAAAATATCTTGTCCTTTTAAGTTTTAAGACACTCAGATTTAATTTATTATAAAGTTGTATAGTGACTTTCAACAGGAGTTCCCAATGATAGAAGGTCATAATGACCCCTTTATGTTTGGCTGTCAGATCATTTTCAATTTTAAGGGAGTCACTTTTCATAATCATTATTCACTGTTAAAACAAAACATAAACAAGCAAATTCAGTGAATTGGTAATCCCACAAAGTGGGATAAAGATTTCATCCTTTCTGGTGCAAAGTGGGATAAAGATTTCATCTTTTTTGGTTTCTGTCATTTTCTATCTACATGAAGCACATAAATGCAACTGTATTTCGGTCTCTTTGGTATCTACTCATTCCTTCTAATTTACTGATAGAAAACATTTTTTCTATATTTAGTAACAATGACCTTGACCCAAACTACCCAAAACGAAACAGAAATATTGGTCTCTATGAAGGCTTAATATTTACCAGGTTTAATTTGCTTGCCTCATTCTATAGTTAGACCCAAGCAAGACAAAATCCAATCAAAACCATGACCTCCATGCAAGCTTCCTAAATTCTGAGTTTTTGCAGTACCTTATTTCTTACTGAACATATCAAGCAATTTTTCTATGAGTAACAGTGACACTGACCTCCAAGAAAGATATATATATATATATATAGAGAGAGAGAGAGAATAATCATATCACAAAGCCAAAAATGGACCTTAGAAAGCCATTTATTTACAGAAAACAATACCGGTATCATTCACCTAAGTAATATAAGCTAGATGTTTCAAATGTCAAACCAATGCTAAAATATTAAGAAAGTATGTCAGGAGGTCATATTCATGGTCATTAAAAGTCAGTGTTTAGATCGGTGTGCAAAACTGTATATGTCATCCAAATTTCAAAGCAGTATTTTAAACAAGAGGCCATGATGGCCTAATATCGCTCACCTAAGTTTAGTTGCTTGCTTAAACAAATTTCTTTGATTAAGCTTCACTAACAAAAACCAAATGAGTAGGTCATGGTAAAGATTATTCAAGACAACTATTGAAATCTGTTTAAAAATTAAACTGGTGGTCCAAATTTCTTTGCTGTAGCTTCAAAAACAAGAACATAGGTCAGTAGTTCAGGGTTAAGAATATTCAAGATGAGTACTGAAATCAGTTTTAAAAGTTATAAATGTGGTCCAAATTTCTACACTGTACCTTCAAAAACAAGAAAGTAGGTCACTAGGTCATGATTAAGATAATTCAAGATGAATATTGAAATCTGTATCAAACATTATGTTTGTGGTCCAAATTTCTTTGCCCTACTTCAACAACAAGCAAGTCTATGTAAAACAAAGGACCACCTGGGTGTGGCCAATATTGATCCCAGGGTCATGATTTGAACAATCTTAGTAGAGAACCACTACAACATAACACATACTAAATATCTAAGCTCTGGGCCTTATGGTTTAAGACAAGAATTTTATAAAGGTTTTTCCCTGTACATGTCTATTTAAACTATGTGCCACACTGGGGCGGGGCCATATTTGTCCGCAGGGGGATAATTTGCACAATCTTGGTAGAGGACCACTAGATACATACCAAATATCAAAGCCCTAGGCCATGTGGTTTTGGACAAGAAGCTTTTCAAAGTTTTTTTCCATATATAAGCTTATATAAACTATGTGAGCCCCGGGGCCGGGCCATATTTGACCCTAGGGAGATAATTTGAACAATCTTGGTAGAGGACTACTAGATGATGCTACATACCAAATATTAAAGCCCTAGAACCTGTGGTTTTGGACAATAAGATTTTCAGTGTTTTTCCCTATATAAGTTCTGGCAATTTGACTGGTTATCGAACTTGGCCGAGATATAATGCCCACAAACATTGTCAACAAGTTTGGTGAAGATCAAGTTTTTCGAGTAATTCAAGGGCCATAATCCAAGAGTGCCTATGGCGATTTGGCTGATTATCAAATCTGGCCGAGATATTATGCCCACAAACATTGTCAGCAAGTTTGGTGAAGATCAGATGAAAACTGCTTGATTTAGAGAGTGGACAAGGCTAAATTCGCAGTTTTTCATGTAATTCAAGAGCCATAAAAGTGCATCACAACTTGAACCTGAAATTATAGTAAAATGGGTGCATAACTAATAGCATTTTGGTGCCAGCATCAAGAACATTGTGACATATGAGGTGGATGACCATGTGGAACAACCATTTTAAGGTTGAATAAAATCCATTTAGTAACAACAGAGAAAGAGTGAAAAAGCATCAAAATTAAATTGAAACTAGAAAATGCTTTTGTAAAAAAGCGCATGTCTCCCCCAATGTAAAAGTTCTATAGGCAAGAAGTCAATAGGGGTCAGGAGCAAAAGTCAAAGAGACACTGATGGTTGGCTGCAATAGGGATCATCTACTTGGCATGTCCAGTCATCCCGCTAAATTTCAACACTCTTGGCCTAGTGGTTCTCAAGTCACTGTTCAGGCTCCTGTGACCTTGACCTTTAATCAAGTGACCTCAAAATAAATAGGGGTCATCTACTCTGCATGTCCAATCATCCTATTAAGTTTCAACATTGTAGGTCAAGTGGTTCTCAAGTTATTTCCAAAAAATGATATTACATGAACAGGCCACTGTGACCTTGACCTTTAATAGACTGACCCCAAAATCAATAGGGGTCATCTACTCTGCATGTTCAATCATCCTATGAAGTTTCAACATTCTGGGTCAAGTGGTTCTCAAGTTATTGATCGGAACTGGTTATCAATGTTCAGGCCTCTGTGACCTTGACCTTTAACGGAGTGACCCCAAAAACAATACGGGTCATTTACTCTGCATGAACAATCATCCTATGAAGTTTCAACATTCTGGGTCGAGAGGTTCTCAAGATATTGATTGGAAATGGTTTTCCATGTTCAGGCCCCTGTGGCCTTGACCTTTAACAGAGTGACCCTAAAATCATTAGGGGTCATCTACTCTGCATGACCAATCATCCTATGAAGTTTCATCATTCTGGGTCAAGTGGTTCTCAAGTTACTGACCGGAAATGGTTTTCAATGTTCAGGCCCCTGTGACCTTGACCTTTCACAGAGTGACCCCAAAATCGTTAGGGGTCATCTACTCTGCATGACCAATCATCCTATGAAGTTTCAACATTCTGGGTCAAGTGGTTCTCTAGTTATTGATCGGAAATGGCTTTCCATGTTCAGGCCCCTGTGACCTTGACCTTTGATGGAGTTACCCCAAAATCAATAGGGTCATCTACTCTTCATGAACAATCATCCTATGAAGTTTCAACATTCTGGGTCAAGTGGTTCTCTAGTTATTGATCGGAAATGGTTTTCAATGTTCAGGCCCCTGTGACCTTGACCTTTGACGGAGTGACCTCAAAATCAATAGGGGTCATCCACTCTTCATGGCCAATCATCCTATGAAGTTTCAACATTCTGGGTCAAGTGGTTCTCTAGTTATTGATCGGAAATGGTTTTCAATGTTCAGGCCCCTGTGACCTTGACCTTTGACAGAGTGACCCCAAAAACAATAGGGGTCGTCTACTCCAGCAGCCCTACAACCCTATAAAGTTTGAAGGTTCTAGGTCAAATGGTTCTCTAGTTATTGCTCGGAAATGAAGTGTGACATACGGACAGACGGACGGACAGACGGAAGGACGGACGGACTGACAGGGCAAAAACAATATGTCTCCTGGGGGAGACATAATTCTAGGTAACAAGAGGGTCATAGACCCTAAAGCGCTTACCTGTATACAAGGCTCAAGTGTGTTTGTATAACGTAATGGTACAAGTACAGAGTTAGGTTTCTTCTATTTTATCCTATATTATATACTTGTCACATACATTTTTTAACCTAAGGCAATAATTTGAACAACTGCAGTAGACAGTTCAACTTTGATATCACACATCAAATATCAAGGCTCTAGCTATTACAGATTCAGAGAAAAATATTTTCAAAGTTTCTTGTATCTTATAAGCCTAGAATAAGTACATGTAACATACAGGGGTGTTACAATTTTTGACCTTAGGGCAATAAGTTGGACAATAATGGTAGCGAGTCAAACCCTTAAATCACATGCCAAATGTCAAAGCTCTAGAGAAAAAGACTTTAAAAGTCTCATAGCTGAAAACCTATTTTTAACCGAAAAGACCCATATGTATAATGAACCAGAACCATTTGAAAAACTTTGAAAAAGGGCTACCCAGAGATTATTTGTGTAGTTTCATCAAAATCCATCCAGTGGTTTTAGAGAAGTTGTTTAAAGAAATTGTTGATGAAGAGTGACTATGCCCTCTGGCAGCATGATTTTTTATGAATCAGAAAAATTTGAACAATTATTGTAGAAGGTCACACAAGGACAATTTGTGTGAATTTTTTTTAAAATTGGGTTAACAGTTTTATACAAGAAGATTTTCTAAGTTTCTACTATATACATATAGAGAAAAGTGACCATGCCCCCTGGCAGCCATGGTTTTTGACGAATTGAAATAACTTGAACAATCTTGTTAGAGGGTCATTCAAGAAGGGAGTCAAACATGAAGTGTTGTTGTGGGAGTCTTTATGAGAGGAGTTGTTGTGGCAGTCAAAATGGTGGAAAATGATATTCTTTTGTGGAGAATTTTCTTAAAAATTTGTAAGTGTAACTTTGTTTGCAGTTTGGAAGCTCAACAGTCAAGAACAAGATTCCAGTAAGTGCCATTTTTAACGCACTTTAAAATATGTGCTATCTGTGAACAAGTGCTGTCAGTACAAGCACACTCGACTATTCGAAGAATTGATGGAAGTATGGGATCAAAATATTACCAGTGATTTTCAGAGGAGAAAAAAAGATTAGATAAAACAATGTACCTGCATTTTGTGGATTTAGATGAGTCTTGCCCTATATGGCAATGTGTCCGAAAAAAGACCATAACTGAGCTAAAGTCCTTGTCCTAGGTATGTAGACTATGATGGTAAACAAGTGGTCAAAGTTTCAAAGCCATATGACAAACAGGTTAGGCAAAATTTGGACTGGTATGAAAAACATAACTGATTATCAAGTCCAAAAAGGGCCATAATTAAGTCAAAATAGTTGACAGAGTTATGTACTTTTGACTACAGATGGGAATCATGACAATTAACAAGTGTTAAAAGTTTCAAAGCCACATGTCAAATAGCTTTGACAAAATGTTGACTTGTATGGAAACTGAACCAGTTTCTAAGTCCAGAAAGGGCCATAATTCAGCCAAAATACTTGACAGAGTTATGTACTCTTGCCTACAGATGGAAATCTTGATGATAAGCAAGTGTTTAAAGTTTCAAAGCCACATGTTAAATAGTTTTGACAAAACATGGACATGGACAAAAACTGAACTAATCTCCAAGTCCAAAAAGGGCCATAATTCAGCCAGAATCCTTGACAGAGTTATGTACTCTTGCCTACAGATAGAAATCATGATGATAAACAACTGCTCAAACTTTCAAAGCCACATGTCAAATAGTTATGACAAAACATGGACTTGTACAAAAATTGTACCAATTTCTAAGTCCAAAAAGGATCATAATTCAACCAAAGTAGTTGACAGAGTTATGATCTCTTGCCTACAGATAGAGACTGTTATAATAAACAAGTGATAAAAGTTTCAAAGCCATATGTCAAACACTTTACACAAAATGTGAACTGGTACGAAAAACTTAACCAAGATTGCTAAGTTAAAAGGGGCCATAACACAGCCAAAATCCTTGATAGAGTTATGTACTCTTGCCTAAAACTGGACATGGTGATGGTACACAAGTGTTGAAAGTTTCAAAGCTTTATCTTAAAAGACTTTGTCAAAATGTGGACTGGTATGAAAAACTTAACCAAAGTGTGACATTGATGCCGACGCAGTGGTGAGTAGGATAGCTCTACTTACTCTTCAAGTAGTCGAGCTAAAAAGGGCCATAATTCAGCCAAAAGAGTTGACAGAGTTAGGTAATCTTTCCTACAGACGGAAAGCATGATGATAAACAACTGTTCAAAGTTTCAAAGCTTGTCTAGAAATAGAGACTGTTATAATAAGCAAGTGATAAAAGTTTCAAAGCCATATGTTGAACACTTTACACAAAATGTGAACTGGTACGAAAAATTTAACCAAGATTTGTAAGTTAAAAGTGGCCATAATTCAGCCAAAATCCTTGATGGAGTTATGTACTCTTGCCTCAAACTGGACATGGTGATGGTACACAAGTGCTGAAAGTTTCAAAGCTTTATCTCAAAAGACTTTGTCAAAGTGTGGACTGGTACGAAAAACTTAACCAAGGTGTGACGCTGATGCCGACGCCATGGTGAGTAGGATAGCTCTACTTATTCTTCGGATAGTCGAGCTAAATATTGCTTTTCTGGTGAAATGCAGGACTAGTACAAATGATAGCAGGACAAGTGAAAATTCTTGGCAGCTCGTCCTGCAGAACGAGTTGCTCTCAAAGCCTGGAGTCCTCTCGAGCCCTGCACTTGTTCCATCCTACGGTGGCCATATTTTTAATGGAAAAGGAACTTGGTAGTGGCTCACCAATGGAACATTCCTGTGAAATGACTTCAAAATTGGGACAGCGGTTTGTGAAGAGGATATTTTAAAAAATTTCCTTTTGGTTGCCAAGACAACCAGACTTTTACATGGATGTCCTTGGCTTAAAGAATCTAAAAGAGACCATCTAAAGAACAATCCTGTGAAGTTTGCTTGACCTGGCATAGTGATAAGGAGGTTCTTAAAGAAATTGTTGATGACCACAGGCTGATGGGCATCCAAGATCCTAAAGGGAAACCATGAGCACTTCTTGCTTAGATGAGCTAAAAGGTTCATAGCCTGACATTGAAATTATTTAACACTAGTCAATATTCAACAATGTTGCATTTTCCTAAATACATACTTAACAGATGAAGAATCTCCAATTTGTAAATCTGTTTCTGACAGGTCAACAGTGGCCATTGCTGTTTGGGATCCAAAGATCACAGGTTTCTTTTCATCTGACACTTCAGAGAATGTTAGAGAATATATTACAGGGTGGTTTTCTGTTGCAAATAGCAGAATATTTCCTTTAGGACTCCAACAAGCTGTCTGAAAATAAAGCATTCATTAAATTTATGTTTATGCAGTTTGTGTCTTTAGTATATAAGTTGATTAAGTGAATTAAGTATTTCCATGCAATACAAAGTTCTCTACTGGAAGGCTACTACAAGTACTAATTTTCTCTACTGCAGTATAACATAATGATTTGGTATCTGTCAATGATGTATAAACAATATTGTACTATATATACAATATGTTATAACACAACAATTAGATTAAAGTTATATATATATATATATATATATATATAATACAGTTGCCGATTGCTTATGATCAAGTGTGTCCGAGAATGCTACAGTTGTCTGCTCAAAATAAAAACAAAAATAATGACTGCATGCAGAAAACCAATATGTCAAATTGTGACCATGACCTTGATGCAAGAGATCCAGGTCATTGACCCAACACACCCTTGGGATTAGTTGAACATATGTTTAAACTTATTTCAAAATCCCTCACACGTGCCAAACAGATATAAAAAACTAGAAATGTGTCCATGGGATACATGCCCCCACTACATGACATTAAAATGACAATTTTTTCCCAGGTCAGGGGCCATAACTCCTACAATACTGAATGAATCTGGACGCAAAACCCCAGGTGCACAACTGCACATGCTGACAAACACTCCTGTAAACTTTGGTGACTCTAGGTCAAATACTTTTGGAGCTACGCGCAACACAACATTAAAATGACCAATTTTAACTAAGTCAGGGGCTATAACTCCTACAAGACTGAATGAATCCAGACACAAAACCCCAGGTGCACAACTGCACATGGTGACCAACATTCCTGTAAACTTTGGTGACTCTAGGTCCAATACTTTTGGAGCTATGCGCGACACAACATTAAAATGACCAATTTTTTACTAAGTCAGGGGCCATAACTACTACATGACTGGATTAATCCGGATGCAAAACCCCAGGTGCACAACTACACATGCTGACCAACATTCCTGTAAAGTTTTGTGACTCTATGTCATATACTTTTGGAGCTAGGCGCAACACAACACTAAAATGACCAATTTTTACAAAGTCAGGGGCCATAACTTCTACATGACTGAATGAATCCAGACGTGAAACCCCAGGTGCACAACTACACATGCTGACCAACATTCCTGTGAAGTTTTGTGACTCTACGTCAAATACTTTTGGAGCTAGGCGCAACACAACATTCTCGGAAGGACGGACGGAAGGAAGGACGGTCGGACGGACAAGGACAAATCTATATGCCCCCCCTCTAAAGTGGGGGCATAAAAATCACACATCATTTTGTGACCTTAACTTTGACCTGACAGACCTTGGTCATAAATGCAACACACCTTCTCAATATGATCTGTGCCAAGTTATATCAAAATCCCTCTATGCATGAAGAAGAAATGCTCCAGACAAAGTTATTCTTGTATCTAGCCTTTGGCCTCTTAAGTGTTACCCTGACCTTAGACCTAGGGACCTGGTTCTTGCACATGACACTTCGTCTCATGATGGTGAACATTTGTGCCAAGTTATACCAACATCCCTGTGAAGTATCATCAGAATTGGCCAGGTGGACTAGAAAGAGATGTTGTTTAAAGGAAAGTGGAAGGATGGACGGACGGACTCTGCACAGTGAGCGATCACAAAAGCTAATAAGCGAAATAATTCAGTAAGTAGGCAAGCTAGGGTTATGTTTCATTGCATTGCAAATTAACAAATTTTGGCCCTTTAAGGGGCCGTAGCTCTAGAACCCATGATGGGATTTGGCCAGTTTTCGAAAGGATCCGAGTTATTATGCCAATACAAGTTCTGTGCAAGTTTGATTAAAATAGATTGCAAACTGTGGTCTCTATTGTGTTCACAAAAAATTGTGAACAGACCACAGACAACGGACGGACGACAGATGCCGGACAAAGGGCGATCACAAAAGATCACCTTGTCACTACGTGACAGGTGAGCTAAAAAGAGGGTCAGTAGGTCGCATTCCACATGACCAAGATTCGAGTTTAATTGCTTGCTTGAAAAAATTTCTTTGCAAAAGCTTCATGACCTAAAGATCATCAAGGTTAACATTCTCACCAAGTTTCATGAAGATACAGTGATAAATGTAGCCTCTAGAGTGTTAACAAGCTTTTCCATTGATTTGACCTGGAGACCTAATTTCTGAATCCACTTGACCTACATTTGAACTTGACCTAAAGATCATCAAGATTAACATTCTGACCAAGTTTCATAGAGATATTATCATAAATGTGGCCTCTAGAGTGTTAACAAGCTTTACATTTGATTTGACCCGGTGACCTAGTTTTTGAACCCACCTGACCCCAGAATTAAACCTGACCTAAAGATCAAGATTAACATTCCGACCAAGTTTGATTATGGTATGGTCGTAAATGTGGTCTCTAGAGTGTTAACAAGCTTTTCATTTGAATTGACCTGGTGACCTAGTTTTTGACCCCACATGATCCAGATTCAAACTTGACCTGAAGATTATAAAGATTAACATTCTGACCAAGTTTCATGAAGAAACAGTCATAAATGTGGCCTCTAGAGTGTTGAAAAGGCTTTTTCTTTTATCTGACCTGGTGACCTAGTTTAAGACCCCAGATGAACCAATTTCGAACTCATCCAAGATTTTATTGAGAGTAACATTCTGACCAAATTTCATTCAGATTGGGCCAAAATTGTGACCTCTAGAGTGTTAACAGTCAAATTGTTGATGATGACAGACGGATGACGGACACAGAGTGATCACAAAAGCTCACCTTTGAGCACTTTGTGCTCGGGTGAGCTAAAAATCTTCATGGAGGACCATTAGATGATGTCACATGTCAAATATCAAGGATCTATACCAGAGTTCTGCATAGATTTTAATTCTTTGGGCACTTTTGAAAGGGGGCCACTCAAGGATCAATCCTGTGAAGTTTGGTGTAATTCTGCCCAGTGGTTTTCAAGAAGAAGATTTCTCTAGAAATTTATGACAGACGGACGATGCAAGACGGACACCAAGCGGTCAAAAAAGCTCACCTTAAACCTGTGGCTCAGGTGAGCTAAACAAGAGGGCCATAAAGGCCCTGTATCGCTCACATGACCTATTGACCTACAGATCATCAAGATAGTTTCATTAAGATATGGTCATCAATGTGGCCTCTAAAGTGTTAACTAACTTTTCCTTTGATTTGACCTGGTGACCTAGTTTTTGACCCCACATGACTCAGATGCGAACTTGACCTATAGATCATCAAAATTAACATTCTGACTATGTTTCATAAAGATACAGTCATAAATGTGGCCTCTAGAGTGTTAACAAGCTTTTCCTTGGATTTGACCCAATGACCTAGTTTCTGATCCCCCATGACCCAGATTCGAAATTGACCTAAAGATTATCAAGATTAACATTCTGACTAAGTTTCATGAAGATATAATCATAAATGTGGCCTCTAGAGTGTTAACAAGCTTTTCCTTTGATTTGACCCAGTGACCTAGTTTTTGACCCCACCTGACCAAGATTTGAACATGACCTATAAATCATCAAGATTAACATTCTGACCAAGTTTCATTGCGATATGGTCATAAATGTGGCCTTTAGAGTGTTAACTAGCTTTTCCTTTGATTTGACCTGGTGACCTAGTTTTTGACCCACCTGACCAAGATTTGAACATGACCTATAAATCATCAAGATTAACATTCTGACCAAGTTTCATAAAGATACAGTCACAAATAAGGCCTCTACAGTGTTAACAACCTTTTCCTTTGATTTGACCTGGTGACCTAGTTTTTTACCCCAGATGACTCAATATTGAACTCATTCAAGACTTTATTAAGGGTAACATTCTGGCCAAGTGTCATTAAGATTGGGCCAAAATTGTGACCTCTAGAGTGTTAACAAGCTTTTCCTTTGATTTGACCTGGTGACCTAGTTTTTAACCACAGATGACCCAATATCGAACTTGTCCAAGATTTTATTGAGGGTAACATTCTGACCAAGTTTCGTTAAGATTGGCTCAAAATTGTGACCTCTAGAGTGTTAACAAGCTTTTCCTTTGATTTGACCTGGTGACCTAGTTTTTGACCCCAGATGACCCAATATGGAACTCATCCAAGATTTTTATGAGGGTAACATTCTGACCAAGTTTTATTAAGATTAGGCCAAAATTGTGACCTCTAGAGTGTTAACAAGCCTTTCCTTTGATTTGACCTGGTGACCTAGTTTTTGACCCTAGATGACCCAGTATCGAACTCATCCAAGATTTTATTGAGGGTAACATCCTGACCAAGTTTCAGAGTGTTAACAGTCGAATTGTTGACGACGGACGGATGACTGACGACGGACGACTGACGGACGACGACGGACACAGGGCAATCACAAAAGCTCACCTTGAGCACTTTGTGCTCAGGTGAGCTAAAAATGGGATAATTCATGAAATATTGATGCATCCATGATTTATGACCCTTGTGTAGTAACATGAAGGTGATGATGAGAAAAAACTAAATCAAATTCATTCAGCAACAGCAGAAATGTAGTGAACAGGCATCAAAACTTAATCCTAGGTGTAGAAACTGATGTGAACCCCGGGGCTGGTAGGATATCTCTCCATGTACTTCATACAGTCAAGCAAAAATTTTAATTTTTAACCAAAACTCATTGAAATGACCTTATGCTGTGACCATTTATGATATTAAGGAGAAGCGCCACTTCAGTTTTTCCAGTATTCAAAGCATCAACAAACAAGAGGACCATGATGGTCCTGAATCGCTCACCTCTTCCCACATGACCCAGTTTTGAGTATGACGTCGTTTTTTCTATTATTTGACATAGTGACCTAGTTTTTGAGCTCATGTGACCCAGTTTTGAACTTGACCTAAATATTATCAAGATAAAAATTCTGACCAATTTTCATGAAGATCCATTGAAAAATATGGTCTCTAGAGAGGTCACAAGGTTTTTCTATTATTTGACCTATTGACCTAGTTTTCGAAGGTACGTGACCCTGTTTTGAACTTTACCTAGATATCATCAAGGTGAACATTCTCACTAATATTCATGAAGATCTCATGAAAAATATGGCCTCTAGAGAGGTCACAAGGTTTTTTCTATTTTTATACCTACTGGCCTAGTTTTTGACCGCACGTGACCCAGTTTCGAAACTGACCTAGATATCATCAAGGTGAACATTCTGACCAATTTTCATGAAGATCCATTGAAAAATATGGCCTCTACAGAGGTCAAAAGATTTTTTAATAATTTTAGACCTACTGACCTAGTTTTTTGACCGCAGTTGACCCAGTTATCATCAAGATGAACATTCATACAGATCCCATGAAAAGTATGGCCTCTAGAGAGGTCACAAGGTTTTTTTATTATTTGACCTACTGACCTAGTTTTTTATGGCATGTGACCCAGTTTCGAATTTGACCTAGATATCATCAAGATGAACATTCAGACCAACTTTCATACAGATCCCATGAAAAGTATGGCCTCTAGAGAGGTCACAAGGTTTTTCTATTATTTGACCTACTGACCTAGTTTTTGAAAGCACGTGACCCACTTTTGAACTTGACCTAGATATCATCAAGGTGAACGTTCTGACCAATTTTCATGAAGATCTTGTGAGATATATGGCCTCTAGAGAGGTCACTAGGTTTTTCTATTTTTAGACCTACTGACCTAGTTTTTGAAGGCACGTGACCTAGTTTCGAACCTGACCTAGATATCATCAAGGTGAACATTCTGACCAACTTTCATGAAGATCCATTGAAAAATATGGCCTCTAGAGAGGTCACAACGTTTTTCTATTATTTGACCTACTGACCTATTTTTTGACGGCAAGTGACCCACTTTCGAACTTGACCTAGATTTCATCAAGATGAACATTCTGACTAATTTTTATGGAGATCCATTCACAAGTATGGCCTCTAGAGAGGTCACAAGGTTTTTCTATTTTAGACCTACTGACCTAGTTTTTGACCGCACATGACCCTGTTTCGAACTTGACCTAGATACCATCAAGATGAACATTCAGACCAACTTTCATACAGATCCCATGAAAAATATGGCCTTTAAAGAGGTCACAAGGTTTTTCTATTATTTGACCTACTGACCTAGTTTTTGAAGGCACGAGACCCAGTTTCGAACTTGACCTAGATATCATCAAGCTGAACATTCAGACCAACTTTCATACAGATCCCATGAAAAATATAGCCTCTAGAGAGGTCACAAGGTTTTTCTATTATTTGACCTACTGACCTAGTTTTTAATGGCACGTGACCCACTTTCGAACTTGACCTTGATATCATCAAGGTGAATATTCTGACCATTTTCATGAAAATCTCATGAAATATATGGCCTCTAGAGAGGTCAAAAGGTTTTTCTATTTTTAGAACTACTGACCTAGTTTTTGACCGCACGTGACCCAGTTTCGAACTTGACCTAGATATCATCAAGATGAACATTCAGACCAACTTTCATACAGATCCCATGAAAAATATGGCCTCTAGAGAGGTCACAAGGTTTTTCTATTATTTGGCCTACTGACCTAGTTTTTGAAGGCACATGACCCAGTTTCGAACTTGACCTAGATAACATCAAGGTGAACATTCTGACCAATTTTCATGAAGATCTTATGAAATATATGGCCTCTAGAGAGGTCACAAGGTTTTTCTATTTTTAGACCTACTGACCTAGTTTTTGAAGGCATGTGACCCAGTTTCGAACCTGACCTAGATATCATCAAGGTGAACATTCTGACCAATTTTCATGAAGATCTTGTGAAATATATGGCCTCTTGAGAGGTCACAAGGTTTTTCTATTTTTAGACCTACTGACCTAGTTTTTAAAGGCACGTGACCCAATTTCGAACTTGACCTAGATATCATCAAGGTGAACATTCTGACCAATTTTCATGAAGATCTTGTGAAATATATGGCCTCTAGAGAGGTCACAAGGTTTTTCTATTTTTAGACCTACTGACCTAGTTTTTAAAGGCACGTGACCCAGTTTCGAACTTGACCTAGATATCATCAAGGTGAACATTCTGACCAACTTTCATAAAGATCCCATGAAAAATGTGACCTCTAGAGTGGTCACAAGCAAAAGTTTACGGACTGACGGACGACGGACACCGCGCTATCACAAAAGCTCACCTTGTCACTTTGTGACAGGTGAGCTAAAAATGCCATCAAAGGTCATTTCTAGGCCTCTTTTTCACAACACTGGTACACTACCTTGATGACCAACTAAAAATTGCATGTTTATAGAATAAAGTGCTGTATTCAGCACACAGAACAGTGGTTAGGTTTACTGACAGCTGTACAAAACAAATATTGCTGTTATTTTGGCAAGAGTCCTCTAAAACTACATACATTTTTTTTTTAAACTCCCAACATAAAGATAATAATTCATTCTGTGCATTTAATATACCTTGCAAGGTCCAGTTGATGTTGACCATTTCTCACAGTTCCATGTTCGTGTTTCCCACACTCTGCAAATAAATATACAAGAGCGCTCGTTGTGTCAAGGATTTTGATTGGTCCCCAGCATTCCAGCATCCCTCCCTGCACTGCGTCCCTTATAAAAGGACGAGGGATCAGTTGCAACAATAACAACAACATACAATTTCTTTAAATAAAATCTGGAAAGTAGATCCCTCGGAAGCACCGAGAACAAGGCAAACAGTGAAAATTGCAGACACAGTTTGATTGAGTCTGTTCATGAGCAGTAATGGAAAACGCAAGATCAATCTTTAATTTTCCAAAATTTAGTCTAGCTCTGAAGCTTTAGGTACAAACAGTTTACCAAATTTTCTTTACTAAACTATCGCTATATTCTAAAATCGTGAAATATCGTAGATCTTTATCAAATAAGATTTTAGTAGAACTTTAATAAAAACTAAATGACTGAAAGTAGTTCTATGTAACTGGTCCACTGCTTTGTCTCCCTTTAATCTCCTCCGGGTTTATCAATTTACTATAGTATACGCTCATTAATAAAGAATATGTTACATTAAATTAAATAACATATAAAACTCTGTCTCATTTCTGTTATCTTCAGAGTGTAAGACCAGTTCCTCCATCATAGCCCATGTCATTAAAGGTGATGTTTCGAAATAGCTCACTTAGGGCCTTTACCACAAACTATTTATAGAAATGTTTTTTCTTAATCTGTGCTGTTAGTCAAAACAACTTTCACACCACTGGCTCACCTCAACTCGCTCGCTCAATTTTCTCCACTGGATTAGATCAACTGAAATAACTATTTAACAAGACTGACACAGAAATGATGTGATTTATTCAGCGAATATAGTGACTTATAGCACAGATTAAATATCCCGGTCACCTTGGCCCAGTGGTTAAGGCGTCCGCCTCGGGATCGGGAGGTCGAAGGTTCGAGCCCCATGGGGATCGTTGGTCCGGGGAATGTTTGTCATGGGACTCATTCCGAAATGGCCGGTTCGTGAGCCGCGAGCTAGTTAAATGAATGGTTACCGACTTCTATCCGCCTGGCGCCTGGCATAGTGGTAGGAGTTGGGAGATAATTGGTACGCACAATAAAGGTGTCTCATAAGCCAAATTGGCTGGCCCTTTCAGTAGGGGTGACACTATAATAAACAAGACCTTTACTTTTACCTTTTATCCCTAGTCCATCCTGTGTACATATTTGTTGGTAATCCAAAGGCTTAGGTGCATACAGAAGAAATGCTCAAGACAAAGTCATTCTTGTATCTGAGCTTTGGCCTCTAAGTGTGACCTTGACCTTAGACATAGGGACCTGGTTCTTGCACATGACACTCCATCTCATGGTGGTGAAAATTGTGCAAGTAATATTAAAATGCTTTTAAGGATTGTTGACTTACAGACTGGACAGGAAACAAGAGGGCAAACATGGCCGTAGGTCACTCACCTGAGTAATATACCATAACAGTGTAAACATGTTTTACCTAGTGATTTCATGGAGACAAATATTCTGACCAATTTTCATTAAGATTGGACTAAAAATCGTGGCCTCTAGTGTGTAAGTAAGGATTTACTTTGGTTTGACTTAGTGACCTAGTTTTTTACCCCATGTGAACCAGATTCGAACTTGTCCAAAATTTCGTGAAAACAAACATTCTGATAGTTTCGGGATTACTGGAGCAAAAAGGTGGCCTCTAGAGTGTATACAAGCTTTTCCTTTGATTTGACCTAGTGACCTAGTTTATGACCCCACGTAACCCAAATTTGAAATCAAATAGAAACTTTACGATAACAGATATTCTGACCAAGTTTTATGAAGAAAGAATCAACAAAAGGGTTTCTTGTTTCTAGAAATCCACAAGATAAACATTCTGACCATGTTTTGTGAAGACAGGGTCATAAATGTGGCCTCTAGGTTTTTAACAAGCTCTTCCTTTAATTTGACCTGGTGACCTAGTTTTTGACCCCAGATGACTCAATATCGAACTCATTCAAGACTTTATTAAGGGTAACATTCTGACCAAGTTTCATTTGGATTGGGTCAAAATTGTGAACTCTAGAGTGTTAACAAGCTTTTCCTTTGATTTGACCTGGCATGACCCAGTTCTGATACAGGCCTAGAGATCATCAAGATAATCATTCTGTGTCAGTTTGTATCAAATCAAAGCATAAATGAAACCTCCATATGGCTAAAGGGCCAAAATAGAATACAAGTTACTCTAGAACTTGTGATGGAATCTAGCCAGTTTTCGAAAGGAACTGAGATCTTATTGTGACATAAGTCGTGTGTAAGTTAGGTTAAAATCAAATATGAAATATCACTTCTATAGTGTTCACAAGGTAAAACAAGAGGGTCATGATGACCCTGAATCGCTCACCTGAGTAATATGAGCTACATGTTTAACATGGCAGACTGATGCTAAAAAATTAGAAAGTAGGTCAGTAGGTCACATTCATGGTCACTGAAAGTCGGTTTTAAGATCGGTGCGCAAAACTGTAAATGTCATCTAAATTTCAAGGTTGTATCTTAAAAAACAAGGAAGTAGGTCAGTAGGTCACAGTCACAGTCAACTGACCCCTATTCACTTTAGGTCATCAGGTAATTATAATTAAACATTCTAGGAAATATGCTCTGATAATTTTTGAAGTATTTATTCCTATGTAACTCATATAACAAGTGACCCCCCAGGGCGGGGCCTCTTTTCTTCCAAGGGGCATAATTTGAACAACTTTGGCAGAGGACCACAAGACCACGCAACATAACAAATATCAAAAGCCTAGGCCTTGCAGTTTCAGGCAAGAAGTTTTTTTTTTAAATTTCCTATATAAGTCTATGTAAAACTTGAGACCCCCCGGGGCAGGGCCTCTTTTCACCACAGGGTTATAATTTGAACACTTTTGGTAGAGAACCACAAGGCAATGCTACATACCAAATATCAAGGGCCTAGGTCTTGTGGTTTTAGACAAGAAGATTTTTAAAGTTTCTTCCTATATAAATCTATGTAAAACTTGTGACCCCCAGGGCAGAGCCTCTATTCACCCCAGGGGCACAATTTGAACAATCTTCACAGAGGACCATTAGATGATGTCACATGCATAATATCAAGGCTGTACGCCTTGCGGTGTTGGACAAGAAGATTTTTAAAGTTTTTCCTTTCGTTTGCCATGGCAACCAGAGTTCTGCATGGAATTCAATTCTTTGAATGATTCTGAAAGGGGGCCACTTAAGGATCATTCCTGCGAAGTTTGGTATAATTCTGCCCAGTGGTTTTCAAGAAGAAGATTTTTTTAGAAATTGTTGACAGACACACAACAGATGATGGACGACTGACGACAGACATTGTCACAAAAGCTCACCTTGAGCAAAGGCTCATGGGAGCTAATTAACAAATTTTTGCTCTTTCAGAGGTCAATCTGGGGGCCATAACTCTGGAACCTATGAATGGATCTGACAGACCCATCATCGAATACAAGATTTATAGTTGTTAAAGATGTTTTGGAACTTTGTATCAAATCAAACCATAAAAAATGAAGTCTCTTTATGGCTGCAAAAGCCAAAATAGCAAATTTTGGCCCTTAAAGGGGCTATGACTCTGGAACCCATAATAGGATCTAGCCAGTCTTTGAAAGGAATCAAGATATTTTGCCAATACAGGCTGTGTGCAAATTTGATTAAAATGTGGTTCCTATCGTGTTCACAAACAAAAAATAGCAAATTTTGGCTGTTTTAGGGGTCAATTAGGGGCCGTAACTCTGGAATCTTTGATTGGATCTGACAGATTCATCACGGAATCCAAAATTTATTGTTGTTGAAGATATTCTGCAAGTCTGTATCAAATCAAACCATAAATGAAGTCTCTACATGGCTGCAAAAGCCAAAATAGCAAAAACAGGAACCCAGAAATTATGCCAATACATGTTGTGAGCAAGATTGATTAAAGTTAATTGCAAAATGTGGTCTCTATTGCATTCACAAGCCAAAAATAGCAATTTTTGGCCCTTTAAGGAGCCATAATTCTGAAACCCATTATGGGATCTGGCCAGTTTTTGAAAGGAACCGAGACATTATGCAGGCTGCAATGGGGATCATCTACTTGGCATGCCCAAACATCCCAGTAAGTTTCAACATTCTGGGCTTACTGGTTCTCAAGTTATGAATTGGAAACCCTTTTCCATTTTCGGGCCCCTGTGACCTTGACCTTTGATTGAGTTACCCCAAAATCAGTAGGGTCATCTACTCTGCATGTCCAATTATCCTATTAAGTTTCAACATTCTGGGTCAAGTGGTTCTCAAGTTATTGATCGGAAATGGTTTCCACGTTCAGGCCCCTGTGACCATGACCTTTATTAGAGTGACCCTAAAATCAATAGGGGTCATCTGCTCTGCATGACCGATCCTCCTATGGTCAAGTGGTTCTCAAGTCATTGATTGAAAAGAGTTTTTTTATGTTCAGCCCTGTGACCTTGACCTTTGATGGAGTGACCCCAAAAACAATAGGGGCTATCTACTCTTTAAGTCTTATCACCCTATGAAATTTGAAGGTTCTAGGTCAAATGGTCTCAAGCTAATGACTGGAAATGGATTTCCCTTTTCTGTCCACTGCGACCTTGACCTTTAATAGAGTGACCTCAAAACCAGTAGGAGTCATCTACTCTGTAAGTCCTATCACCCTACGAAGTTTCAACATTCTGGGTCAAGTGGTTCTCAAGTTACTGACCGGAAATGGATTTCCATGTTCTGTTTGCTGCGGCCTTGACCTTTGATGGAATGACCAAAGATCTATAGGGGTCATTTACTCCGCATGTCCAATCATCCTATGAAGTTTCAACTTTCTAAATCAAGTGGTTCTCAAGTTAATGACCGGAAATGGTTTTCCTCGTTCAGGCCCCTATGACCTTGACCTTTAATACAGCGACCCTAAAATCAACTGGGGGTCATCTACTCTGCATGTCCAATCATCCTATAAAGTCTAAACATTCTGGGTCAAGTGGTTCTCAAGTTATTGATCGGAAATGGTTTCCATATTCAGGCCCTTGTGACCATGACCTTTATTAGTGACCCTAAAATCAATAGGGGTCATCTGCTCTGCATGACCGATCATCCTATGAAGTTTCAACATTCTGTGTCAAGTGGTTCTCAAGTTATTGATCGGAAATGGTTTTCTATGTTCAGGCCCCTGTGACTTTGACCTTTATTGAAGTGACCCCAAAATTAATAGGGGTCATCTACTCTGCATGGCCAATCCCCTGGCGCCAGATCAGAAAGAAAATACCTCTGTACATGTTATACCCTACCCCTAGGTATTCTATAAGAACCGTGGTCATGAAGGGGAAAATTTACTAACCCGTTTCAATCGCACATTTCATACTTAACACACACGCAGTCCAGTAAATGTGTACTATGGATATCAAACATGTGGTGATTTATCTTCCATTGTGTCCCAGTCACATTTCTTCAATACTTCTTATCTTACAAAAACAACACGTAGTTTATAGTTATTTCAACTTTACACAAAAAACTTGCTTGACCTTCCCTGGTGAAGTTCCGTTCTAGATTACAAAACCATTCTGATTTGCTGTTGTGAAAACGTATGTCAATCGTCATTTTACTACACGTGTTCGCTGAAATGTGAAAATGCAGCATAAATGTGCAAAATGAATAAAATAAACAGAACAGATGCAGACCAATGTACGATTTTAAATCAAAGATCATATACAAGATGAATTTCATTCATCATTTCCAGTTTTAGTGTAAAATTGTATTTTTTTTTATTCTGTTTTTGTTTGTTTACATTTCCCCAAACATGTGCACACTGCCGTGACCTCTAGACTGGATGTTCATTAGGGAAGTCAAGCAAGTTTTTTCTGTAACGTTGATGAAAGCATAAAATATGTTGATAATTTCAGCAATATGGAATATTGAGACAAGGTGACTGGTGCACGATGGAAGATAAATTATCGCTTGTTCAATATACTAGGTACCCATTCACCGAACTGCGAGTTTAAGTTGAGAAATTTACGATTGAAATTGGTTAGTATATTTTCCCGTTCATGACCATGGTTCTTACAGAATACCTAAGGGTAGGGTATAACATGTACAGAGGCATTTTCTTTCTGATCTGGCACCAGTGGGCCAATCATCCTATGAAGTGTCAACAATTTGGGATAATTATTGATCGGAAATGGTTTTCCATGTTCAGACCGCTGTGACCTTGATCTTTATTGGAGTGACCCCAAAAACAATAGGGGCTGTCTACTCCATGAGTAAGCCCTGCCACCATATTAAGTTAGAAGGTTCTAGGTCAAATGGTTCTCCAGTTATTGATCAGAAATGATGTGTGAAGGACGGACAGAAGGATGCCGGACAAAATGCGATCACAAAAGCTCACTCTGTCACTATGTGACAGATGAGCTAAAAAGCCCTTATGGCCTTTGACTTCCAAGAGTCAGCTAAGGGCCCGGGTTTTGCGCAGGACACGTTGTGTCATCCAGGGGAATATTTGTGTCAACTGTTATTTAAATCCTGTTTTGCATGACAGTTATAGAACAGACAGGAAAAAAATCTTATTGACCTTTGATCTCCAAGTGTAACCTTGACCTTTAAGCTAGGGTTCTGGGTATTGCTCATGACACGTCGTCTCACCATGGGGTACATTTATGCCAAGTAATATTGTTATCCCTTGATGGATGACAGAGTTCTGGACCGGACAGGACAAAAAAACCTATTGACCTTTGACCTCCAACTGTGAACTTGACCTTTGAGGTAACGGGTCCGGGTTTTGCGCACCACACATTATCTTAATATGGAGAACATTTGTGCCAGGTAATATTAAAATCCCTTCATGGGTGGCAGTTATGAACCGCACAGGAAAAAAGCCCTGTGTACATCTGACCTAAAATTGTGACCTTGACCTTTGAGTCTGGGGTCCTGGTTTTGCGCAAGATAAGTAGTCTTATCATGGGGAACATTTGTGACAAGTAATATTAAAATCCATTAATGAATAACGGAGTTAAGGACCAGACATGAAATTGCAGATGGACGGAAAAGCGCAGTCCTATAGTCCCCCGACATTGGTTTGTAAACCAGTAGGGGACTAAAACACATGTATTGTACTTTAACATATAAAAGGAAAGTAACTCATATACAAAACAAGAGGGTCCTTAAAGTGCTCACCTGTGTACAGGGCTTCAAGTGTGTTTTTATAACGTAATGGTACAAGTACAGAGTGTTAGCCTATATTATATACCCGTCACACACATTTTTGAACCAAGGGCAATAATTTGAAAAATTAAGGTAGACAGTATAACTCTGATAACACAAGCCAAATATCAAGGCTCTAGCTTTTATTGATTCAAAGAATTATGTAAGTACATGTCATACACAGGGGCATGGACCTTTTTGATCTTAGGGAAATAATTTGGACAATTATGGTAGAGAGTCAAACCCTTATATCACAAGCCAAATATCAAAGCTCTAGAGAAAAAGATTTTAAAAGTCTGATAGCTGAAAACCTATTTTCAACCAAAAAGACCCATATGTTCAATAAAACGGAACCATATGAACAACTGTCAAAGAGGGCTACCAAGAGATCATTTAAAACAAGAGCTCGTCGAACATGAAATGCCCCCCTTGATGCATTCAGTAATTGCACAAGGAACAGAAATTATATGCTCACTGTAAACAGAAGTTCTACCATTCTGGTTTAATCTAAGTTTTTCCCTATATAAGTCTATACGAACCATGTGACCCCTGGGGCGGGGCCATATTTGACCCTAGGGGAATAATTTGAACAATCTTAGTAGAGGACCACTAGATGATGTCATATACAAAATATCAAAGCCCTAGGCTCTGTGGTTTTGGACAAGATGTTTTTCAATTTTTTTCCTATATAAGTCTATATAAACCATGTGACCCCCAGGGTGGGGCCATATTTAACCCCAGGGAAAAAATCTGAACAATCTTGGTAAAGGACCACTAGATTTTGCTACATACCAAATATCAAAGCCCTAGGCCCTATGGTTTTGGACAGGAAGATCAGAAACTGTTCAACTGTTCCTGGCCAATGTGACCTTGACCTTTGACCTAATGACCTCAAAATCATTAGGGGTCATCTGCTGGTCATGGCCGACCTAACTATCAATTTTCCTGACACTAGGCCCAAGCGTTCTTGAGTTATTGCCCGGAAACCATTTTACTGTTCCTGGTCACTTTGACCTTGACTTTTGACATACTGACCTCAAAATCAATAGGGGTCATCTACTGGTGATGATCAACCTCCCTATCAACTTTCATGATCCTAGGCCCAAGCGTTCTTGAGTTATCATCCGGAAACGGATTGGTCTACATTCCGACGGACCGACCGACCGACATCTGCAAAACAATATACCCCTCCTTCTTCAAAGGGGGGCATAAATATGTAAAGATTCATTTGGAACAAAGGGAGGTAATTTGACATAAATCCAGACCATAGTTATCTACCCTGATTGTCTCAGTCCAACTAATGACACAGGGCCGTCGCCGGGAGAGCAGGAGAGGGGGTTTCCTCCTCTCGTAAAGGGGGTTTGGGGTGTCTCCCCTGAGAAAATTTTAAGATTTGGGATGCCCGTAAGTACATTTTCCTTGCATCTTGAAAGCATTTTCCATTAAGATTTTCAGTCAATTTTATAACAGTTTTCAAGGATAACTATCCGACATTTGCGCAATGAATGTTGATGTATTTCACTTCTGAGTGTCAGCCAATACAAAAGAAAACTAATATTTCGACCCCTCTGTGAGTCTCATCAGGCGGTGGTATTAATTATGAAGGCTTTATCAAGATTCGAACTTGACAACTTGCCGTCTATGTGAGCAGCCATACACACATGACAATAAGCGAGGTCATTAGTTTCATCGTAATGCAACCACGATCTATTGGTGAACAATGAAGGCTGAAAACTTCTGTTCACTGGATTTTTCTGATCAAAGATGCGTTTCGGAAATTTAAATGTCTTAGGTTGATTTGGAATTTCAGATATGTCCATTTTGCAGCAATACGTTAAGCAACAAGTTAAGCATACAGTTTCAGAATTTAGAGTAGATAGAAACGAAGTTTATATTGTTTTATAGTTGATATGTATGTCAGCATTTTATTTGATTTAAAGCAATTATTTAAGATAATTCAAAACTAGAACTGTCACAGGAGTGACTCATACCCCCACCATACGGTCTTGTCACAGAAGAATGGCAACCATAAGGAATCTTAAAAATACTTTGGAGTACTTCATCCTGGGCTTCCACATATAAGTAATACTAGTATAATACTAGTATAGTAATACTAGTAAATATATTAAATCTCTAATATTAGAGATACACTAAAAGTGAATACAAAAAAGTGTCTTACCGACCCATATTACCACGGAAAAATGTTTTTACTTTTTACATAGGACTTATAATAAAAAAGTTAGAAAAATACCTAAAATATTGAAAATCTAAAAATAGGATTTCTAAAAATAGACTAATTCCTGGAATTTAAGGGGAAGAAACTCAGTACAAAGGTTAAAAAAAAGGTTACTTCCCTTTGGCTCTAAGCCAATCAGAATGAGATATAGTGAAAATACATCAAAATTAACCTTAAATTCTAGGTAAAAGGGGACACAATTCAAGAAAAATAGTGTCAGAGTTATGCACCTTGTGTCACATGATGTGAGTGATGAGGTGGAACATCTATTTTAAGTCTGAATCAAATCCATTCAGTAGTAATTGAGATATAGTGAAAATACATCAAAATTAACCTTAAATTCAAAGTAAAAAGGGGCATAATTCATGAAAAATTGGTGTCAGAGTTATGCACCTTGTGTCACATGATGTGGGTGATGAGGTGGAACATCTATTTTAAGTTTGAATCAAAACCATTTTGTAATAATTGAGATATAGTGAAAATACATCAAAATCAACCTTAAATTAAAAGTAAAAGGGGACATAATTCATAAAAAATTTATGTCAGAGTTAAGCACCTTGTGTCACATTATCTGGGTGAAGAGGTGGAACAACTATTTTAAGTTTGAATCAAATCCATTTAGTAATAACTGAGATATAGTGAAAATACAACAAAATTAACCTTAAATTCTAAGTAAAAGGGGACATAATTCATGAAAACTTGGTGTCAGAGTTATGCACCTTGTGTCACATGATGTAGGCACATGATGTGGGTGATGAGGTGGAACATCTATTTTAAGTTTGAATCAAATCCATTCAGTAGTAACTGAGATAAAGTGAAAATACATCAAAATCAACCTTAAATTCTAAGTAAAAAGGGGCATAATTCATAAAAAAAATGGTGTCAGAGTTATGCACCTTATGTCACATGATGTGGGTGATGAGGTGGAACATCTGTTTTAAGTTTGAATCAAATCATTTAGTAATAACTGAGATAAAGTGAAAATACAACAAAATTAACCTTAAATTCTAAGTAAAAGGGGACATAATTCATGAAAACTTGGTGTCAAGAGTTATGCACCTTGTGTCACATGATGTGGGTGATAAGGTGGAACATTTATTTTTAGTTTGAATCAAATCCATTTGGTAATAACTGAGATAATAGATTTCGGGACGCGACGGGACGGGACGCGACGGGACGCGACAAAACTGACTCCTATATACCCCCCTCAAACATGTTTGGTGGGGGTATAATAATTAGAAGAAATTAGCTTTCGGTTAGTTTTGTTTTATTGTACCACAAAAAAACAATTATTTCCATTTTTTTTTTAAACATACGACTATTTTTTTTCCATCAAAGCAATTAATATAAGATTTATCAGATAAGCGTTTAATTATGATTAATCCAATCAAGCAGGGTCGATCCTTTTGAAGTTTTCACACCCCGCGGGCAATCATGACAGATACCGCTCGTTGCAGATAATTAGCAAGGCAATATTTCGGCACTTTTAATCTAAGCAAAAGCTGAAATTTTATACGAAAAGAAAAGGTACGGCCGATATCATGCTCGGCCAAAAAAATGGTTCGGCCATGGCCTGACCGGCCGGACCGCCCGCAACAGCCTTGTGACAATAATGAAATTTCAAATGAGTCCTATAAATACTTACTGAGATAAATCCATTTTTATTACAAGAGGGCCATAAAGGCCCTGTATCACTCACCTGACCTACTGACCTAAAGATCATCAAGATTAACATTCTGACCAAGTTTCATTAAGATATGGCATAAATGTGGCCTCTGAAGTGTTAACTAGCTTTTCCTTAGATTTGACCCGGTGACCTAGTTTTTGACACTACATGACCAAGATTCAATCTTGACCTAAAGATCATCAAGTTTAACATTCTGACAAAGTTTAATGAATATACAGTCATAAATGTGACCTCTAGTGTGTTCATAAGCTTTTCCTTTGATTTGACCTAGTGACCTAGTAACAGTGTTTTGACCCTACTTGACCCAGATTTGAACTTGACCTATAGATCATCAAGATTAACATTCTGATCAAGTTTCATTCAGATATGGTCATAAATGTGGCCTCTAAACTAACTTTTCTTTTGATTTGACCCGGTGACCTAGCTTTTGACCCAACATGACCCAGATTCAAACTTGACCTAAAGATCATCAAGATTAACATTCTGACTAAGTTTCATGAAGATACAGTCATAAATGTAGCCTCTAGTGTGTTAATAAGCTTTCCCTTTGATTTGACCTTGTGACCTAGTTTGTGAACCAACCTGACCCAGATTTGAATTTGACCTATACATCATCAAGATTAACATTTTGACTAAATTTCATTAAGATATGGTCATAAATGTGGCCTCTACAGTGTAAACTAGCTTTTCCTTTGATTTGACCTAGTGACCTAGTTTTTTAACCTACATGAGCCAGATTCAAACTGGACCTTGATATCATCAAGATTAACATTCTGATCAAGACTCATGAAGATACAGTCATAAATGTGGCCTCTACAGTGTTAACAAGCTTTTCCTTTGATTTGACCTGGTGACCTACTTTTTGAACCCAGATGACCCAATATCAAATATTTCCAAGACTTTATTGAGGATAACACTCTGACCAAGTTTAATTAAGATTGGGCCCAAATTGTGACCTCTAGACTGTTAACAAGCTTTTCCTTTGATTTGACCTGGCGACCTAGTTTTTGACCCCAGATGACCCAATATCGAACTTGTCCAAGATTTTATTGAGGGTAACATTCTGACCAAGATTCATTAAGATTGGGCCAAATTTGTGACCTCTAGAGTGTTAACAAGCTTTTCCTTTCATTTGACATAGTGACCTAGTTTTTGACCCCAGATGACCCGATATTGAACTCATCCAAGATTTTATTGAGGGTAACATTCTGACCAAGTTTCATTAAGATTGGGCCAAAAATGTGACCTCTAGAGTGTTAACAGTCAAATTGTTGACGACGGACGGACAACGGACACAGGGTGATCACAAAAGCACTTTGTGCTCACCCTCACCTTTCAGCATTTTGTGCTCAGGTGAGCTAAAAATCAGGGGAGGTAATCATGCATTGGTATATGCATGCAGAACATACAGAGTACAAGCCTTTACAACAATATATTAGACAAGAGGGCCATGAAGGCCCTGTATTGCTCACCTGACCTACTGACCTAAAGATCATCAAGATTAACATTCTGACCAAGTTTCATTAAGATATGGTCATAAATGTGGCCTCTACAGTGTTAAACAGCTTTTCCTTTGATTTGACCCGGTGATTTAGTGTTTGACCCCACATGACCCAGATTCGAACTTGACCTAAAGATCATCAAGATTAATATTCTGACTAAGTTTCATGAAGATACAGTTATAAATGTGGCCTCTACAGTGTTAACAAACTTTTCCTTTGATTTGACCTAGTGACCTGACCTAAAGATCAAGATTAACATTCCGACCAAGTTTGATTATGGTATGGTCGTAAATGGGGCCTCTAGAGTGTTAACAAGCTTTTCCTTTGAATTGACCTGGTGACCTAGTTTTTGACCCCACCTGACCCAGATTCAAACTTGACCTAAAGATCATCAAGATTAACATTCTGACTAAGTTTCATGAAGATATAGTCATAAATGTAGCCTCTAGAGTCTTAACAAACTTTTCCTTTGATTTGACCCTGTGACCTAGTTTTTAACCCCACATGACCCAGATTTGAACTTGACCTATAGATCATCAAGCTTAACATTCTGACCAAGTTTCATTAAACTATGATCATAAATGTGGCCTCTACAGTGTAAACTAGCTTTTCCTTTGATTTGACCCAGTGACCTAGTTTTTGATCCTACATGACCCAGATTCAAACCGGATCTTGAGATCATCAAGATTAACATTCTGACCAAGTTTCATAAAGATACAGTCATAAATGTGGCCTCTACAGTGTTAACAAGCTTTTCCTTTGATTTGACCTGGTGACCTACTTTTTGACCCCGGATGACCCAATATCAAACTCGTCCAAGACTGTATTGAGCGTAACATTCTGACCAAGTTTCATTAAGATTGGGCCCAAATTGTGACCTCTAGAGTGTTAACAAGTCTTTTCTTTGATTTGACCCGGTGACCTAGCTTTTGACCCCAGATGACCCGATATCGAACTCATCCAAGACTTTATTGAGGGTAACATTTTGACCAAGTTTAATTAAGATTGGGCCCAAATTGTGACCTCTAGAGTGTTAACAAGCTTTTTCTTTGATTTGACCTGGTGACCTACTTTTTGACCCCACATGACCCAATATCGAACTCATCCAAGATTTCATTGAGGGTAACATTCTGACCAAGTTTCATTAAGATTGGGCCAAAATTGTGACCTCTAGAGTGTTAGCAAGCTTTTCCTTTGATCTGACCTGGTGACCTAGTTTTTCACCCCAGATGACCCAATATCGAACTTGTCCAAGATTTTATTGAGGGTAACATTCTGACCAAGTTTCATTAAGATTGGGCCAAAATTGTGACCTCTAGAGTGTTAACAGTCAAATTGTTGACGACGCCGACTGACGACGGACAAGGGACACAGGGCAATCACAAAAGCTCACCTTGAGCACTTTGTGCTCAGGTGAGCTTAAAAGTAAGTAAAAGTAGAAATTTTTTACCAAAATAGCAAATTTTGGACCTTTAAGGGGCCATAACTCTGGAACCCATGATGGGATTTGGCCAGTTTTTTAAATGAACTGAGATATTATGCCAATACAAGTTGAAGTTAACTGCAAAATTGTTCTATCGTGTTCACAAGCCAAAATTAGCAAACTTTGGCCCTTTAACGGGCCATAACTCTGGAATCCATTATGTGATCTGGCCAGTTTTCAATAGGAACCAAGACATTATACCGAAACAAGTTGAGTGCAAGTTTGATTAAAATCAAATACAAATGTGGTCTCTGTCGTGTTCACAAGGAAACTGTGAACGGACGGACGGATGGACGGACGGACGAAGAGCGATCACAAAAGCTCACCCTGTCACTATGTGACAGGTGAGCTAAAAAAACAAAGTCCCGTAACTCTGCAATTTTTTTTCTTAAAGAATCTAATTTGCACCATGCACAACTAGGGTTACTACTAAGGCCATAATAAATTAATTCCTAGATTATCATCCAAATTTTGTTTAAAAAGGGGGCGAAAGGGGGTAGAATTTTATTTTTTATTTTTAAAACAACTGTACGCAGGTGTTCCACTTGACTCAGGAGTAGGGATTTTGACTCTTGAAATTAGCAAAAGTGTACATACAAACTCCTAGGATTTCAGCTGAAGGGTCCTTTTTATCAACATGAGATATATTTCAGTTTACACTCACAAAATCAAACCTTTTATATTCAAAATGGCAGCTATTAAATTTATATATGTAAATCGAACCCCTTAGTACAAGTAAAGAAAAACGGCAAAAACAGAATAAAGTAAAAAGAAACTTGTAGACTTTCCTTTTTACTCTCATATTACATTTTATCAACGATTCAAAATTTCATTTAGTAGATGGATCGACCTACGTTTGTAATGAACCAGCTTTAGTTTTGATCGACTAACAAACGCTTGTATACAGGTGGTTTCGCCATGATTTTTCCGAGCTTTATGATCTAGACTGCCCGAAATAAAGTCATTGTATAGGTCCGGTAACGAGTTAGCATTGGAACAATTGCACACAAACCAGTCTTTGAGAGTTATTTCACATTGAAAAACCACTACGATTATGAAAACCATAGCGAAAGTTGTTATTTTACAACAATGCTCTTCAACCGAAGGAGCACGAGTTTAATTTGGGACACGCTTTATCACGTTTATTTTGCGGCAGCATTAAAACAAATATACGGGACCCTTCCGCGGTTCGTACATTTTTTTTGAGAGAGAGAAATAAAAAAGGTCGGAGTGGCATAATAAAGAGGGAGTAGGCGGGGACGACAATTTAGGAATTAATGTCCTAATCACTTGTGTGAAGTCTCATTAAATTGTGTGCATGGGTTCAGGAGATTTAGCGCGCACAAAACTGCATATGCAGACTCTATGTATATAGTAAAGTAACAAAAAACAAGAGCTGTCACTAATGGTGACAAATCCCCACGCAGCGCCTTGACCTTTGACCTGGTGACCTTGACCATTGACTTGGTGACCTTGACCTTTGACCTTGTGACCCCAAACTCAATAGGGGTCGTGTACTCAATAAGTACTATTAGCATGTCAAGTATGAAGGTCCTGGATGCAGTGGTCCGCCTTCATGCAAAAAGTTAACGTTGCCTTCATGCAAAAAGTTAACATTGTGACGAACGAACAGACGGACAGTTGAAAACTAATATGCCTCCCTTCGGGGGCATAACATAGTCCCCCTGCATGCACTGACACTGTACATTGCAATATGACGCACACAAGATTGCATATGTGGACTGTATGTGTATAGACTCTATGTATGTAGTATAGTTACAAAAATCAAAGTCCAATAACTCAGTAAAATATTTTTCTGAATTAACCTAACATGCACCATGCACAACTACTGTTGTTACTGATCACTTGTATGAAGTTTCATTAAACTGTGTCAAGGGATGAGGAGAGATTGTGCGCACAAGATGGTGTCTACAGACAGACAGACAGATAGACATACGAAAGGACGGACAGACAACCTGAAACCAGTATATTCCCCCTTACAACTTTGTTGTTCAGGGGGTACAAAAAAGAACCTGACCTTGACCTTTGAGCTAGGGGTCTGGGTCTTGCGCATGACAAATCAACTCATTATAGGGAACATTTGTAATGTAATATTAAAATCCCTTGATGAATGGCAGAGTTATTGACCGGACAAGAAACAGATCATGTTAACCTTTAACCTCTAAGTGTGACCTTGACCTTAGAGCTAAGGATCTGGGTCTTATGCATGACATGTCATCACATTATGGGGGACATTTGTGCCAAGTAATTTCAAAATCCCTAGATGAATGACAGAGTTATGGATCGGACATGACATATAGCCTGCTAACATTTTACCTTTAGGTGTGACGACCTAGAAGCTAGGGGCCTGAGTCTTGTTTATGACATGTCGTCTAATTATGGGAAACATTTATTTCAAGTTATTTCAAAATCCTTTCATGGCTGGCAGAGTTATGGACTGGACACAGTGTGACAGATGGACGGAAGGACAGAGGATGGACGGGAGGATGCAGCCTATTTCTATATCCCCCTTTTTCCTTGGAAAAAGGTGGGGGATAAAAAGGCAGGGGACAACAAACCTATCAAACCTGAAAACATTAGACGGAGTTGCTGAAAACAGTTTACTGCCATCTGGAGACCATGACACTAGTGACACACCTCCGCCCCCAAATCTACGCAGTGGTGTACATGTCTCCAAGGCAACATCCCAAGCCATCATGGCTGTATCAACCGGAGATGCTGACATCAATATGCGTCCATCTGGACTCCATGAAAGACTAGTTACTGGACTGTGGCCACTCTCTTGTAACACTTGCACTGAACTTGATGAGGGTCTAAAAAAAACAACAGAAACATCAAATCAGATGTTGCCCTCTTAAATAATTTCACAAACCCTCTTATAAAATTATACTTGGGGTAAGACATTGGGGAAATGATGTGATATGACAATCTCAAACATTAAGATTTTAAAGTTTCCACTATATTATACAAAGGGTAAAGTGACCACACCCCCTGGTGGCAACAGAATCAGAATCACTTCTACAATCTTCGTAAAAGGTCACCTAAGAAACATTTGTGTAGTGTTATTTCGAAATTGGGCCTGCTGTTTCTGAAAGGAATATTTTTAAATCTTCCAATATAAACACAGAGGGAAAAAGTGGCAACACAACCCTAGAGGCCATGTTTTTGACAAAACAAAACAATTTGAAAAATCTTGGTAGAGTGTCAAACAAGGACCATTTGCGTGAAATTATTCAATGGGTGCTCTTTGTATGACTTATCTCAGAATCATCCGATGCTTATAAATCTTTGGAGTGCCGAACACCTCATGTCTTATCGTTGCGCGTATATAAAAGTGGCATTTAAGAAATGAACTCAAGATAACAGACAGTCCAACCACAACAATCTTGTTAGATGATCAAACAAGGACCAATTCTGTTAATTTATTTCAAAATCGGAGCAGCAGCTTCATACAAGATTTTTAAAGTTTCCAATATATACATATAGGAAAAAGAGACCAGGCCCCACTGCAGCCATGTTTTTGACAAATCATAATAATTTGAACAATCTTGGTAGAGGGTTACATAAGGACTATTTCATGTGAAATCATTTCAAAATCAGGCCAGCAGTTTCATACAATAAGATTTTTAATATATTTTCCGCTATACACATACAGAAAAAGTGAAAAACCCCCTTGTGGCCATGTTTTTTTCTTCACATATCGTAATAATTTGAACAACCTTGATAGAGGATTACATAAGGACCATTTGTGAAACATTATTTTGAAATTGGACCAGCGGTTTAAGAGAAGATGTTGTTAGAAGGAGATTTTTCTATTTCAAGCTCTTCTGGCTGCTATGTACAACCAACGGGAACGGTATGAACAACTTTGAAAGAGGACCACCCATCAACTTTCATCTAATAGTTTCAGAGGAGATGTTGTTGATGGACAGATGACGGATGGTGATCGATCAAAATAGCTCATCCTGGGCACTTAGTGCTCAAGTGAGCTAAAAAGGAGACATATTTTAACAAGAGGGTCATGATGACGCTATATCACTGACCTGTTAAACTAGGCCTTGGAATCATCAAGATAAACATTCTGACCAAATTGAATGAAGATAGGGTCATAAATGTGGCCTCTAAGATAGCGTTAACAAGCTTTTACTTTGATTTAAGTGATGACCTAGTTTTTGACCCCACATAACCCAGTTTCGAACTTCCCCTAGGAATCATCAAGATAAACATTATTACCAAGTTTCATGAAGATAGGGTCATAAATGTGGCTTCAAGAGTGTTAACAAGCTTCTTCTTAGATTTGATCAGGTGACCTAGTTTTTTTACCCATATGACCCAGCTCTGCATTTGTCACAGGAATCATCAAGATAAACATTCTGATCAAGTTTCATGAAGATAGGGTCATAATGTGGCCTCTAAGCTGTAAACAAGATTTTCATTGGATTTGACCTGGTGACATAGTTTTTGACCCCACATGGCTCAGTTTCAAACTTGGCCTAGAGATCATCAAGAAAAACATTCTGTGCAAGTGTGTATCAAATCAAAGCATAAATGAAACCTCCATATGGCTGAAAGGGCAAAAATCTATAACTGGCTCTCACAGATTCAACATGGTATATGGAATCCAAGATCTACTGTTGTTAAAGAGATATTTTGCAAGTTTGTATCAAATCAAACCATAAATGCTCTTTATGGCTGCAAAAGCCAAACTAGCTAAGTTTGGCCCTTTCAGGGGGCCTTAACTCTGGAACCCATGGAAGGATTTGGCCAGTTTTCGAAAGGAATCAAGATATTATGCCAATACAACTTGTGTGCAATAGTGTGCAAGTTTGATTAAAATTTATATGGAAAATGTGGTCTCTATCAAGTTCACAAGACAAAATAGCAAATTTTGGCCCTTTAAGAAACCCTAGAACCCAAGATGGGATCTGGCCAGTTTTCAAAAAGAACTGAGATATTATGCCAATACAAGTTGTGTGCAAGTTTGATTAAAATCGATTGCAAAATGTGGTCACAAATTGTGGACAGACTGTGACAGGTGAGCCAACAAGAGCTGTCCATAAGACAGCGCGCTCGACTTTTCTCAGTGCTTGAAGATAAGGAAGATTTTTGAAATTAACAATATAGTCATTGAGGGAAAATAAGCCCCTTTTTTAATGGAATAGAATGGCTTGAGCAAATTTGGTAGAAAGTCACCTAGAGATCATTTCTATAAAATATTTTTTTTAAATCAGGCTAACAGTTTCTGAGGAGAAGATTTTCAAAGATTTTCCATTCAGTTGCCATGTCAACCACAGTTCTGAACAGATTTTAATTCTTTGGGCAATTTTGAAAGGGGGCTACCCAAGGATCATTTCTGTGAAGTTTGGTGTAAATCTGCCCAGTGGTTTTGAAGAAGAAGTTTTGTTTGTTTGTTTTGGGTTTAACGCCGCTTTCAACAGTATTTCAGTCATGTAACGGCGGGCAGTTAACCTAACCAGTATTCCTGGATTCTGTACCAGTACAAACCTGTTCTCCGCAAGTAACTGCCAACTTCCCCACATGAATCACAGGTGGAGGACTAATGATTTCAGACACAATGTCGTTTATCAAATAGTCACGGAGAACATACGCCCCGCCCGAGGATCGAACTCGCAACCCCAAGATCCGTAGACCAATGCTCTTATCCACTGAGCGAAGCAGGCGGGCTTTTGAAAAAGATTTTTGAAATTTACAATATAGCCACTGAAGGAAAATAAGCCCTGCCCCCTGGCAACCATGCTTTTTACCGAAATAGAACAGCTTAAGCAAATTTGGTAGAAAGTCACTTGGAGATCATTTCTACAAAGTATTTTTGAAAGCCAGCTAACAGTTTCTGAGAATAATTTGAAAGATTTTCCTTTCGGTTGCCATGGCTACCACAGTTCTGAATGGATTTTAATTCTTTGGGCAATTCTGAAAGGGGGCCACCCAAGGATCATTCCTGTGAAGTTTAGTGTAAATCTGCCCAGTAGTTTTGAAGACGATTTTTTTAGAAATTGTTGACAGACGCACTTCCGACTCAGTTTCTTTCTGAAAAACTGTCTTGTCAAAACGGTCATGTGTTAATTAATAATTATATGAGGTTTGATGATTCTAGCTTATATACCTTTTGAATTATAGGCATTTTTACTTTCGGACTACCAGACACATGAACAGCCGGACGGACAACACAAAAACAATATCCTTCCACCTTCTGTGGGGGATAAAAATAGTAACTATTTCACTAGATTTAACAAGGTATTTGCATACATCTTTTCTATTACCAGGGTGATATTTTTTTTTAAATCTGGTCCATAAACCACGAATAGGAAAGCATTTTCCTTCACACTGCATCACCAAATGAGTTATTTTTAAATTATTAAAAACAATAAAATCTTTGCCCAACTGATTCTGTCATAGGAAAAACTTGCAATAATGCACACACAACTTTCATTATAATGCAGCTGAATTATACAGGAAAAGTAGGCATAGGAATTTATTTTCCTAACTCTGAATTTTTATTTGTTTAGGGTTTTTAAAGCATCTCAAAATGTTATTCCTTTGCCTTACTTACTCATTATTAATGGGTGCCTTTTCATACTGAATTTATTAAACAAGTTGAATAAAATAATAAAATGCGAAGCTCTGCCGAGCAGTTTATTAATTTTATTCAACAAGTTTAATAAAGTCAATGTGGAAAGTAACAAATGTTATATTCTTTTTATCACATGTTAGCTTTTCCTGCCTAAACATCAAAAATTCTACTTTCTTTAACTATTATAAACAAGTCAATTTGACCAACATCTCCTATACTTTAAACAATGTAGACATAAAGCTTGATTACACTAGTGTATTATCAATTTTATGTAATGGCTTTATTTACCACCTGCAAGATCAAACATGTGATAAATACTTGTTATAGCTAGTTTCTTTCTGAAAAAACTGAACAAAATGTAATGGAAACAAGTCTGGGTATACAAAATTGCCAAAAGTTAGGTCACAATTTCATGAACACCTCCTGATGAAACACCCACTGTTGCTGCTATTTGGGAAACTGTATATCTTGAATTTTCTGCTACACCAGCAATGTTATTAGAGGATGCTGATGTTTCAGGACAATCCTAGACACGATAGATCTTGGATGCTAAATTCTCCCTATGAAATACCCTGATCCACCTATAACAGTGGCTTTGCATGGGAAAGAATTCAAATTCTTAAGAATCTGCATGGCAACAAAGCATCTTTATGGAGGACCAAATTTCCTTCCTACCTGGAGCCTCCATACTTACAATAAAATAACACCAGTGTATATGAATGTGGTGTGTTAAAATTTACATTTTATATTTTAATATTTTATATATCTGATTATTTCTGGCTAAGGCATTACATGGGACTCAGTTATGGAGGATATAATGTTACAGAGTTGGGATGCTGCTGCTACAGTTACAGCATATGAAGGATAACAAGGCAGTCTGAAATAAGATTAAATCCCCCACCACTGTTGGCACAAGACCACAATTATTTGCCCTTGGTTGACCACAATAAGGAAGTGGTTACGTGGAAAATAGTTCCTCTGTTTGATGGTGAATATTGGTGAATTTCTGAGTGAAAGACCTGCAATAATTGGCATAATTTAATAAAAAAGATATGAAATAGTAGGTACATGTACAATTTGACAAAATGAGAATGTCAGAATATGCATAACATGACTTTTTAATAGGGCCTGTTTTGCCTGTTTGTGGCCATCTAGAGTGTATTCTTCATACAGTCGCATGTGATTTGGTTCAAAATGATGGAAAAAAGAGCCGATCAACCCCATGTTTATTGTGGCTGGATTTTTTTCTCTTGAATAGTTCTGTTGAGTTCAGGTATTTTTAGGGGGGTTGGAATGCCTGCAAAATTGCAATAGTGTCCAGTGCATAGATAGAACATATAGTAAAAATAACTGTGGTCTTAGGCCTGATATAATGGAAAAAGTCAGAAAGTAAATTGTCAATTTTTTTCTTATTTTTAAATCTACATGGCTGTAATTTTGACAGTGAATGGCTGGTAAGCATAGAAATCTGGTAAATATTTGGATTAATCATTACATTTGCTGAAATTGCTTCAGTTTGGGTAAAAAATATACATGCACTTGAGGCTGATCACTACCAAATAGAATGTAAGCCTCCGCAGGTCTAGTCACAAGTAGTCCAAATATAAATAGTACTAATCTCTTTTCCTTTCTTAGTGCATTTTCTCGGCAGTAACGTGCTAAATACTTTTACCCTACCACGTTTCAGTATGTATAACTTTGCATTCTATTGAAATCGGCATGTTCCTATCTCATGCTAGGTAAAAATGGCGGCGTAATAATTTAATGTCTCGAAAGAAGCAAAAAGTAGTAAATTCAGCGAGTTGTATTTAACGAACTATAGTTTTCTTATATAAAAGTTAACACCCCCTTTTCTTTTTGTTTTTCTAAGTAGTGATCTAGTTCTTTATGGGAATATAAGTCCCTGAAAATCTGATATGCTAGAAAATGTCGAAAAATCGTTATGAAGTAAGTGGATTTTATATGAAGTAAAGAACAGCTGGATTTAGTGGTGTTCAGCTTTGAAAAATGTGAAAAATCCTACTTTCAGTTTATATATTTCTGGAAATTTTCTAATTTTGCAGGTTTTCATGCATTAAATGCATTTTTAATGCAAGCTGTATGTGTATTACAAATGCCGCGATGTGATATTTTCTGGATTTTTTAGAAATTTAAGCTGTGCCAAGGAAATCTGACCTAGAGTCGGACATGTATTTTTTCTAGTCTTGTTTACATTAAATTGCTCTTTTGGTTACTTGAATTTACACAGTACACAGAGTCTGAATCGAGAAATATGTGTAATCGTAATCTGTGCAACAGTTCAAGGACTTGAAAATTGAAGAGATTAGGCCTGAAATTGGCATATTTTAACTGATTTTGAAGGAAAACAGGCAGATTATACACATACTAGACTTGCATATTGGTTTCCTTAATGCTTAATTGAGCATAAATCATCAAATCTGAGGTCCTGAATTGTATATTTACCTATTCTGTTGGATTTCTTACATTTTTAGTACCCAAAAACCTGAAATGAGAGCACTCAAACAATGTGAAGTTTGTTGCATAGACGGAGATTTACCGCCTTTGTATATATGAGTCTACAACTTCTCAGATTTGTCAGAAGACAATTGTTCGGTGTTGTGAATGGGTAAATAATTACTTTGTAGATACTTTTAATCACAATCAGCTACTTTTCTGTGATATTGTAATATTTAATAGACTTCGTTAAATTGCAATGTCAAGCCAAAAAAAGGTAGAAATTAGAGTTATAGTGGAATAACATTATTTCAGCCAGTTTTGCCATAATGACTACATTCTGAAGCATGTTTGGTAGTGAGATTACATTAATAATCAGTTACCATGAAATTGGACAGGATTTTTTCATAATAGCTGATACAGTAAGCTGTATTCCCAGTGAGAATATTCAGTTCAGATTGTAGCTGATTTTACCTGAAAACTGTAAACACTGCTTCAGATCTAGAAGTCCATAAAGCAAGGAATTTGAACAGACTGCTTTGTGATTGATAGCTTTGTTATTTGACATAATGTACATAATTATGTAAGACTTGATTTTGAGGTTCTATATTACATTTTGACAGTTTCAGTATGGGGAAAGGAGATTGTGATGTAAATGTTTATAGGAAAGTTGCTTTGAGGGGCACTTCTTTTACATTTCACACTTTCTTTGCAGTCAGATTGTTTTGAAATATATTTTGCACATACATGCAATCATTTAAACTAAATAAGTATTCAATCCGAGATATTATGACTAGCTTCTCTCTTATTTAAGAATGTTGTTCAGCCGCAGGCCTTCCAATCACACAGAAGATCCTGGTTCGATCACACAAAGGGTCACTTCAATTGATATTAGTCACCGTAAAAATTAGGAGAACAAGTTGTAGTTTCTCAGGTTGATAGCAGAGCTACCGGCGCCGCAAAGCGGCGCCGACAGCGTCGCATTACGGTTAAAACGTGTGAAAAGAAAATGAATAAAACTGTGTACAGACATTACTATCAAGTTGAAATTCGTGTAAGTTTTGGAATCGTGTTGTTCGGGTTTCTTCCAGTACGCAATGCCATAGTAATTAAATCAGTAAGACGTCAATAGACGCTTGCTGTTTTACAGTGACAAAGCGTTTCGCTTACTGCTTTGAAGTTGAATAAAATGTAAATGAGCGCCTGATAATAAGAATTTAGTGCTAATACATTTTCTACGAAGAAAGAAAGGTAAAATACAATATTTTCAATGTGAAACGATTTTCGTTTACGCTGCCGCAACTGAGTTTATTATATATACTTATATTTGTGGTGATTGACGTCATACTTCCACACTGGTGCAGTGGTTAGCGATGTCGCGTTGAAATCCAAAGGTGGGATTCGCATCCTCACCAAAACGTTTTTTTTTTTTATAATTTCTTTTTTATTTTCAGGTTTTTTTTTATTTAATTTATTATGGGTTTTGAAAGTATTGAAAAAACAATAAAGTCATTCATGTGATATTTAACAAGTGTTTTGTTAGTGATGTCAGGTTCCAATGTAGTACTGTCTGTAGCCTACAGTAGTCAGTAGATAAAACTTTTTTAAAAAAAAGGTTTTTGGATCAAAATTTACAGGCATTGAACTCTGAAAAGCACAAAATGCTCTTCTCCCTGTTAACATATATTTCATCCACAAGCTTAAAAATCACTGACCAGAGTTTGTTACTAGGAAAAAAAACTATTGACTATGATTATCAATAAACATCAAAAAGGCTCTTACTAGTAACTACCATTCCTAATCTGTATCAGTTGTGCTAAAGATTAACCATAAAATTGTTAACTTCGCACTTCAGTAAATAAAACAGAAGTTTCGAGAATTTCGGCAAAAAAAGTGATTTTCTCTGGGTAAAATTCTCATCATTTACATGTACAAAGCTAGTCTTTTGGTTTTTAAACAAGCTTTGTACATGTAAATGATTTTCATTCTCCCATACCAGAGGTCTATCATAGCAGTATTTTGCCTTAAAGTTGGACACATTATTCTTTCTAAAAAGAACTGTAACTTTCTCATGAAAATTTTAATAGATCTTAAAGAACATAAACTTCCTAAAACGGATCCATAATTCCAGGTCATTCCAGCAGCACTCCTTTAATTTTCAAGGGGCACTGGTGATTTTTCAAGGGAGCTCTGCCTTCTAGGTAGCACCTAAGTTCATATTATTTATTAAGGTATTTGCAGAAATTTAGCCAGTTTGAAACATTCAGCAAGCAGTGATGTACATTAAAATCATTCTTTATACAGATAGGGGCTGTTTTTACCAGAAAGCTCAGCTGTGATACACAATGTAAGATTTTGTGCAGTGTAAATGGTCATGGTGTGCATGTTTCATTTACAGAGTGCACTGAATGCCTGTAAACTGTAAGATTTGAGTGAAATATTCATTCCAGAAAGACTTATATTACTTAGTTTTTTAGTAAGCTCAAATATTTGACTTTTCAGAGCTGCTTGGCTCATTTTTACCTAGGGTAGCCATATATGAATGATCACTGAAAAGTATGCGAGACATTTATGTACAAAAGCTATTCATTCTTGTATTTGCCACATACTTGGTTGCTTAAAAAGGACAAATTCGACAGCTATAGGATTTTTCTTAGTTCACATTTTTGTTTTTCGTATGAGTAGACGAACGTTTCAACGTGCTTTTTGTAATATGAATAATTTTCCTAAAATTTGAACAGTGTTATTGTAATCAAACTTGAAGTGGCTCTTAATTTGGATAGCTATATAATAAGGAAACATGCTGTTTTTCTTTTTGAGTGAAAATCTCATCAAACAAAAAAGTTATAGAATTTCGCGTTTTTTTCATCTGAAAAGTATGTGAATTTTTTTTCGCTCAGATTTTACCGATACCATGTGTAACATTGAAAGCTGTCAAATTTTAGTGCATAGTTCAACAAAGGTGAAACTTTCAGATTTAATTTGTTATACATCTGAGATTGTACTGGTAAAATATTTTTTAGTTTGAAGAGAAAAATAGGTCTAAATAGGCACAAGACCACAGTTATTTGCCCTTGGTTGACCACAATAAGGAAGTGGTTACGCTGAAAATAGTTCCTCCGTTTCCGTGGCCGAGTGGTTAAGGTCACTGACTTCAAATCACTTGCCCCTCATCGATGTGGGTTTGAGCCTCATTTGGGGTGTTGAATTCTTCATGTGAGGAAGCCATCCAGCTGGCTTAAGGAAAGTCAGTGGTTCTACCCAGGTGCCCGCTTGTCATGAAATAATGCACCGAGGGGCACCTGGGGTCTTCATCCACCATTAAAGCTGGAAAGTCACCATATGACCTATCATGTGTTGGTGCGACGTTAAATCCAACAAAAAAAAAAAAATAAAAGTTCCTCTGTTTGATGGTGAATATTAGTGAATTTTTGAATGAAAGACCTGCAATAAATGGCATAATTTAATAGAAAAGGTATGAAATAGTAGGTACATGTACAATTTGACAAAATGAGAATGTCAGAATATGCATAACATGACTTTTTAATAGGGCCTGTTTTGCCTGTTTGTGGCCATCTAGAGTGTATTCTTCATACAGTCACGTGTGATTTGGTTCAAAATGATGGAAAAAAGAGCCAGTCAACCCAATGTTTACTGTGGCTGGAATTCTTTCTCTTGAATAGTTCTGATGAGTTCAGGTATTTTTAGGGGGGTTGGAATGCCTGCAAAATTGCTATAGTGTCCAGTGCCTATATAGAACATATAGTAAAAATAACTGTGGTCTTAGGCCTGATATAATGGAAAAAGTCAGAAAGTAAACTGTCAATTTTTTTGTTATTTTTCAATCTATATGGGTGTAATTTTGACAGTGAATGGCTGGTAAGGAAACATGCTGTTTTTTATTTTGGGTGAAAATCTCATCAAACAAAAAAGTTATAGAATTTCGCGTTTTTTTTTCATCTGAAGTATATATCAGCTTTTAATGGCAAATAACTGCTCCAAGTTTTAAAGCAATAGCTTTGACTGTAAAGGAGAAAAGTTGACCTAAATGCAAAACTTAACCAAGAAATCTGATTTTCTAAGTCCAAAAGGGGCCATAATTCTTGCAAAAAGCAGGATGAAGTTATGTTTCTTGCTGTACAGAGTCAGCTTTTGATGGTGAACAAGTGTTGCAAGTTTCAAAGCAATAGCTTTAATAGTTTAGGAGAAAAGTTGACCTAAACATAAAACTTAACCAAGAAATCTGATATTTTCTAAGTCCAAAAGGGGCCATAATTCTTGCAAAAAGCATTATGGAGTTATGTTTTCTTGCTGTACAGGGTCAGCTGCAGATGGTGAACAAGTGTTGCAAGTATCAAAGCAAAATCTTTGATAGTTTAGGAGAAAAGCTGACCTAAACATAAAACTTAACCAGGCTACACCAATGCCGATCAAGTAATCACAGTAACTCATCCTTTTTTTCCCAAAAAATCAGATGAGCTAATAAAATTATACATGTATGTATTATGTTTTCTCCAGTGATACAGAAAATAATGCCTAAGTAATGCTAAGCATTAGCATTACAAACTTTGGCATTAAATTAGCATTATTTTTAATGCTAAAATTGTGGCATTAATCATTACTTGGCATTATTTGAAAAAAAATAATGCATTATTAATGCATTAGCATTAGCATTACTACAAGTCTGCAGGGTGGTGGGGGTTACTGGGTGGAGGAGCCAGGTAGGGGAATGGTACAACTTTGCAAGTTGGGAAATATAGGACATTTGAAAGATTTTAAAATAAGGAATTTTTTTATATTTTTTTTTGGGGGGGGGGGGGGGGGGGGGGGGGGGGGGGGGTGTGGGGAGGGGGGGGGGGTGTGACCAAGGCATGGGGGTGACCTGGCATGGGTACACAACTTCACATGTTTACAACAGATGTTCATGGAAAAGAATGAAAGAATTTTAAGAAATTCTACCGATTGGTTAGCTGGCTTGCGGGAGGTCGGTGGTTCTATCCAGGTGCCCGCTCGTGATGAAATAATGCATGGAGGGGCACCTGGGGTCTTCCTCCACCATTAAAAGCTGGAAAGTCGCCATATGACCTATCATGTGTCGGTGCGACGTTAAATCCAACAAACAAAAAAAACAAGAGCTGTCGGATGACAGCGCGCTCGACTATTCGAAGAATTGATTGAAGAATGGGGTCAAAATATTTCCATAGATTTTCAGACAAAAAAAAAAAATGGATTAAACAAAAAAATTTCCTGTATTTGTGTATTTCGATTAGTCTTGCACTAAGTGGCAATGTGTGACCATGATGGCAAATATGTTATTAAGTTATATGTTAGGCAAACACAGACTTGTATGAAAAGTTTAACTAATTTCCAAGTCCAAAAAGGGTCATAATTCAGTCAAAATAGTTGACAGAGTTATGTACACTTGCCTACAGATGGAAATCATGTTGATATACTAGTGTTAACAGTTTCAAAGCCACAGTTCAAATATTTTGACAAAAATGTCAAAGTCCAAAAAGGGCCATAATTCAGCCAAAATAGTTGTCAAGAGTTATGTACTCTTGCCTGCAGATGGAAATTATAATGATAAACAAGTGTTTAAAGTTTAAAAGCCATATGTCAAATAGTCTTGACAAAACATGGACATATATGAAAACAGAACCAATTTCCAAGTTCAAAAAGGGCCATAATTCAGCCAAAAAAGATGACAGAGTTATGTACTCTTGCCTATTGATAGAGACTATAATACTGAACAAGATATAAAAGTTTCAAAGCCATATGTCAAACACTTTACACAAAATATAAACTGGTACGTAAAACTTAACCAAGACTTCTAAGTCAGAAGGGGCCATAATTCAGCCAAAATGCTTGATGGAGTTATGTACTCTTGCCTACAACTGGATATGGTGATGGTAAACAAGTGTTAAAAGTTTCAAAGCTTTATCTCAAAAGACTTTGTCAAAATGTAGACTGGTACGAAAAACTTAACCAAGATTTCTAAGTAAAAAAGGGGCAATAATTCAACCAAAATGCTTGATGGAGTTATGTACTCTTGCCTACAACTGGACATGATGATGGTAAACAAGTGTTGAAAGTTTCAAAGCTTTATCTCAAAAGACTTTGCCAAAATATGAACTGGTACGAAAAACTTAACCAAGATTTCTAAGTCAAAAGGGGCCATAATTCAGTCAAAATGCTTGACAGAGTTATATACTCTTGCCTATAACTGGACATGGTGATGGTAAACAAGTGTTGAAAGTTTCAAAGCTTTATCTCAAAAGACTTTGTCAAAATGCGGACTGGTACGAAAAACTTAACCAGGGTGTGACGCCGACGCCGACGCCGACGCCGTGGTGAGTAGGATAGCTCTACTTATTCTTCGAATAGTCGAGCTAAAAAATTGTTATATACAAATATGTGGATTTTTAAACAATTAAACGGCAATAACTCTGAAGTTACTAAAGAGATCCTGACGAAATTGTGTATGCAGTACCAATTTAAGTTTCATAGTTCTAGGTCAAATATAGCTAAGGGCTATAACTCCAGTGTTACTCGAGCAATCTGACTGAAACTTGATGGGCCGCATAACCTCATAGTGGTGAACATGTATATAAAGTTTTAGTTAAAGAAGGACGGTCAATGCCAAAACTATATCCCTCCCTCGGCAGGGGATAGTGAAGGATGGACTAACAGATAGTTCAATCACTCTATGTGCATCTTTGACACTACTTAATTTACTAGGATTACCTTGTAGCAAGTGAAGTTGGCTCTACATGCCATATAAGAATACATGACTGGCATCCAACTGCTAACACTGAAGAGGAATTAGGTCTGAAAAATAAAGTTTAAATTAAGACCATAATACATTAAACATGAACAAAAGCGCAAAGCAGACCAAAGTTGCTCACCTTACCTTGAGTATTTCACCTTGAATGTAAGTATCACACACTGAATCATGAATGGCAACAACGGTGTTTCCTAAGACACAAGAGGACAATTATAGTGGCCTTAGTGCTCATCTGACCATGACAAACTGAACAAGAGTACCGCCTACGGGTGCCATCGCTCATCTGCAAGTGCTGGACAATATGTAAGAAAGAGTTATAGTTCAGATTTTCTAAGTACAAAAAGGGCCATAATTATGACAAAATGCAGGTTAGAGTTATGGTTCTTGACCTACATTGTCCCCTAATGATGATAAACAAATGTGCAAAGTTTAAAAGCTGTAGCTCTTATAAATATTGATAAAAGGTGACCTTAACAAAACGTTTTACCAATAAACTCAAATTGTCTAAGTATAAAAAGGGCCATAATTCTGACAAAATGCATATCAGAGTTATGGTTCTTAGCCTACATTGTCCCTAAATGATGATAAACAAGTGTGCTAAGTTTCAAAGCTGTAGCTCTTATAGCTTTTGAGAAAAGGTGGACTTAACAAACAAGAAGGTCATGAAGGCCCTGTATCGCTCACCTGACCTACTGACCTAAAGATCATCAAGATTAACATTCTGACTTAGTTTCATTAAGATATGGTCATAAATGTGGCCTCTAAAGTGTTAACAAGTTTTCCTTTGATTTGGCTCAGTGACCTAGTTTTTTACCCCACACGACCCAGATTTGAACTTAATCTAAAGATCATCAAGATTAACATTCTGAGTAAGTTTCATGAAGATATAGTCATAAATGTGGCCTCTAGAGTGTTAACAAGCTTTTCCTTTGAATTGACCTAGTGACCTAGTTTTTTACCCCACCTGACCCAGATTTGAACATGAATTATATATCATCAAGAATAACATTCTGACCAAATTTCATTAAGATATGGTCATACATGTGGCCTCTACAATGTTAACTAGCTTTTCCTTTGATTTGACCTGGTGACCTAGTTTTTGACCCTACATGACCCAGATTCAAACTAGGCCTTGAGAACATCAAGATTAACATTCTGACCAGGTTTCATGAAGATACAATCATACACGTGGCCTCTACAGTGTTAACAAGCTTTTCCTTTGATTTGACCTGGTGACCTAGTTTTTGACCCCAGATGACCCAATATCAAACTGATTTTATTAAGGGTAACATTCTGACCAAGTTTCATTAAGATTGGGCCAAAATTGTGACCTCTAGGGTGTTAATAAGCTTTTCCTTTGATCTGACCTGGTGACCTAGTTTTTGATCCGAGATGACCCAATATCAAACTCATCCAAGATTTTATTGAGGGTAACATTCTGTCCAAGCTTCATTAAGATTGGGTCAAAATTGTGACCTCTAGAGTGTTAACAAGCTTTTCCTTTGATTTGACCTGGTGACCTAGTTTTTGACCCCAGATGTCACAATATCAAACTCATCCAAGACTTAATTGAGAGTAACATTCTGACCAAGTTTCATTAAGATTGGGCCAAAACTGTGACCTCTAGAGTATTAATAGTCAAATTGTTCACGACGACAGACGGACGACAGACACAGGGCGATCACAAAAGCTCACCTTTGAGCACTTCGTACTCAGGTGAGCTAAAAATTTAACCAAGAGACTCAAATTTTATTAGTACAAAAAGGGCCATAATTCTAACCAAATCAAAGTTATGGTTCTTAGCCTATTTAGTCCCCTAATGATGGTAAACAAGTGTGCAAAGTTTCTAAGCTGTAGCTCTTACAACAATTGAGGAAAGGTGGACCTAAACAAAAATTTTAACCAACGCAGACACCTACACCAAGATCGATGCAAACGATCAAGTGATGACAATACTTTATAGACTTTTTTCAAAAATCAGACAAGCTAATAATAAATGGTAACGATTGTGTTTGGCATAAATATATATTAAACAGTTCAAGTGCCTCCATCTGAACAAACCTGAGAGATGACATTGTAAGGATACTACATACCACGTTTAATGAAGCTCTATTTCTTCATAAGATTGGACCAAAAATGTGGTCTCTTAAGTGTAAACAGGCATTTTCTTCAATTTGACCTAATTACCTAGTTTTTGAGCCAGATGACATACATTCGAATTTGACCTAGATTTGATCAAGGCAATCATTCTGACAAAATTTAATCAATATCAACTGAAAAATACAGTCTCTATCACATACAAAATATTTTTCTTTGATTTGTCCTAGCGACCTAGTTTTTGACCCCAGATGACCCATATTCAAACTTGACCTTAATTTCATCAAGGCTATCATTCTGACCAGTTTAATGAAATTCTACCAATTGGTTGGTTTGTTATGTTTTTAAACAATTAAAGGGCAATAACTCTAAGGAAAATTGACCAATTTAATAAAAACATGAGGAGCATCATTGAAGTATGTTGGTTCATATTTATTTCAAGTTTCATGAAATTCTACCAGCTTATAACTGAGAAATGGTTGCAGACATGGATTTTTCATTAAATCAAGGGCAATAACTCTAAGGGAAATTGACCAGTCCAAAAAAGGTTTGACAGGCATCATCGCAGTATGTTGGTTCATATTTATTTCAAGTTTCATAAAATTCTACCTGCTAGTTACTGAGAAATGGCTGCGGATGGACAAACGCACGCACGCACCGACAACGCCATTTCAATACCCCACTCCCAATTTCATCGGCAGGGGATAAAAAACTAACAAACAAGAAGGTCATTGACCTGTGTACAAGGCTTCAAGTGTGTTTGTAAGTTCCTTCTATGTTAGCCTATATTATACACATGTCACAAACACTTTTGAACCTAGGGCAATAATTTAACCAATTATGGCAGACATTACAAATCTGATATCACACGCCAAATATCAAGGCTCTAGCTATTACTCAGAGAAGAAAAGTGACCACGCCCCCTGGCAGCCATGTTTTTTGATGAATCGGAATAATTTGAACCAATCTTGGTAGATGGTCACACAAGAACCATTTGTGTTAAATTACAGTCGACATCGTACTTGCGACCACCTCTATTAAGCGATTTTTGTATTAAACGACTGGTCAAAATCCCTCCCGAACGTTTTCAGTATATATATTCATTCCATTAAATGACTTTTTATTAAAAGACTAGCGACCACAGTAATGTAGTCCCGACAGGTAAAATATTCGTCAAAAGTATCTATTAAGCGACCAGGTACAAAAATTCTACCGGGCATTTCTTCATCTGTGTAATTAGCGAGTACGTTTTGCACGTGACTGAATGCAATTAACTTTTGTATCAGTCGAACTGACAAACAATCTAGCCATAATTTTCACGGTTTGTGGACTTGAAAAAGTGTTCACGATGTTAAAACAGATTTTTAAACCATGCATGTATGTTCATAATAAATACAGTTACATTAACAGTTAAATATAACTTTTCTTTTCATCTGACTGAAATTCATTGAGCGACCATTCCATTAAGAGACCTACTTTTTAGCAGTCCCTTGGGTGGTCTCTTAATACAATGTTGACTGTATTTTAAAATCGGACTTGCAGTTTCAAACAAGAAGATTCTTAAAGTTTCCACTATATACATACAGGGAAAAGTGACCACGCCCTCTAATCAAAATAATTTGAACAATCTTGGTAGAGGGTCAAACAAGGACCATTTGTGTAAAATTATTCTAAAATCGGGCTAGTAGTTACACACAGGAAGATTTTTAAACTTTCTTCTATATACATATAGAGAAAAGTGACCACACCTCTGGCAGCCATGTTTTTTGATGAATCAAAATAATTTGAACAATCTTGGTAGAGGGTCACAAAAGAACCATTTGTGTAAAATTATTCTAAAATCGGACTAGCAGTTCCACACAAGAAGATTTTTAAAGTCTCCACTAAAAACATACCTGTATTGGGAAAAGTGACCATGCCCTCCAGCGGCCATGTTTTTTTGACGAATCTGTATAATTTTAATAATCTTGGTAGAGGGTGACATAAGGACCATGCATTTATCAAAGTTAAGGCCTAGACAAACTCTACAATGACCTTTGACCCGTAACTGTGACCCTGACCTTTGAGATAGGAACATGAGGTTTGTACATGACACTCCAACTCATTGAGCTAAACATTCATGCCAAATATAAACAAGCAAATTCAATGAATTGGAATCCCCCGCCGAAAGGGTCAGAGTTGAGGAACGTCAAAAAAATATATCCAGCAAAAAGTTAAAAATGTTACCAAGAAGCAAATAATTTCATTAGTCAAAATCAAATTAAAAGAAAATGAATGGTTTGTTTGGGTGGGGGGTGGGATGAGGATACAACAGTTTACATGTTGATTATAAATATTGATAGAAAACGAAAAATGAAAAAAAAAAAAAAAAAAATTGGGGGGTGGGGGCGGGGAGGAAGGATACCAAGGTAAGGTAGTGACCAGGTGTAGGTACACAACATCACCTGTTTATAATAAATGTTCATGGAAAAGAATGAAAGAAGTTTAATGAAATTCTTCCAATTGGTTGGTTTGTTATGTACAGATCTGTGGATTTTTAAACAATTAAAGGGCAATAACTATATGGAAAATTGACCAATCGAAAAAAAACTTGAAGGGCATCGTCGCAGTATCTTGGTTCATGTCTATTTCAAGTTTGATGAAATTCTACCTGCTAGTTACTGAGAAATGGCTGCAGACGGACATTTTTCATTAAATCAAGGGCAATAACTCTGAGGGAAATTGACCTATCAAAAAAAAAACTTGACCGGCATCAGCGCAGTATCTTGGTTCATGTCTATTTCAAATTTGATGAAATTCTACCTGTTAGTTACTGAGAAATGGCTGCAGACGGACATTTTTTATTAAATCAAGGGCAATAACTCTGAGGGAAATTGACCAATCAAAAAAAAAACTTGACGGGCATCATCGCAGTATGTTGGTTCATGTTTATTTCAAGTTTCATGAAATTCTACCACGTAGCTACTGAGAAATGGCTGGGGACGGACAGACTGACGGACGGACAACGCCATTTCAATACCCCCCTCCCGATTTCATCGGCGGTGGATAACAAGATTCCTCAATGCAGGTCAACTTATTGCCCAGACAAGATCTGACATAACCTTTGACCTCCAATTGTGACCTTGACCTTTGAGACAGGAACCTGAGGTTTGCGCATGACACTCCGTCTCACTGAGGCTAACATTGATGCCAAATATAAACAAGATGCATGTCAAATTTATGGTCCAGACAAATCCAAATGGAAGCACATACATCGAACAGCCATTTGGACGACTATGTCTTCGCTTCCACAAGCGGCTTTGACAACAAGAGGACCATGATGGTTCTGAATCGCTCACCTGTCCCCACATGACCCAGTTTTGAACTGAGTATGATGTCGTTTTGTCTATTATTTGACATAGCGACCTAGTTTTTGAGCTCATGTGACCCAGATTTGAACTTGACCTAGATGTCATCAAGATAAAAATTCTGATTAATTTTCATGAAGATCCATTGAAAAATATGGTCTCTAGAGAGGTCACAAGGTTTTTCTATTATCTGACCTAATGTCCTAGTTTTAAAAGGCAACTGACCCAGTTTTGAACCTGACCTAGATATCATCAAGGTGAACATTCTCACATTCTCACCAATTTTCATGAAGATCTCATGAAAAATATGGCCACTAGAGAGATCACAAGGTTTTACTATTTTTATACCTACTGACCTAGTTTTTGACTGCACATGACCCTGTTTCGAACTTGACCTAGATATCATCAAGATGAACATTCAGACCAATTTTCATACAGATTCAATGAAAAATATGGCCTTTAGAGAGGTCACAAGGTTTTTCTATTATTTGACCTACTGACCTAGTTTTTAACGGCATGTGACCCACTTTCGAACTTGACATAGATATCATCAAGATGAACATTCAGATAAACTTTCATACAAATCCCATGAAAAATATGGCCTCTAGAAAGGTCACAAGGTTTTTCTATTATTTGACCTACTGACCTAGTTTTTGACGGCATGTGACCCACTTTCGAACTTGACCTAGATATCATCAAGGTGAACGTTCTGACCAATTTTCATGAAAATGTCATGAAATATATGGCCTCTAGAGAGGTCACAAGGTTTTTCTATTTTTAGACCTACTGACCTAGTTTTTGACCGCACATGACCCAGTTTCCAACCTGACCTAGATATCATCAAGGTGAACATTCAGACCAACTTTCATACAGATCCCATGAAAAATATGGCCTTTAGAGAGGTCACAAGGTTTTTCTATTATTTGACCTATTGACCTAGTTTTTGATGGCACGTGACCGAGTTTCCAATTTGATCTAGATATCATCAAGGTGAACGTTCTGACCAATTTTCATGAAGACCTTGTGAAATATATGGCCTCTAGAGAGGTCACAAGGTTTTTCTATTTTTAGACCTACTGACCTAGTTTTTGACCGCACCTGACCCAGTTTCGAACTTGACCTAGATATCATCAAGATGAACATTCTGACCAACTTTCATAAAGATCCCATGAAAAATATGGCCTTTAGAGAGGTCACAAGGTTTTTCTATTATTTGACCTATTGACCTAGTTTTTGATGGCACGTGACCGAATTTCCAATTTGATCTAGATATCATCAAGGTGAACGTTCTGACCAATTTTCATGAAGACCTTGTGAAATATATGGCCTCTAGAGAGGTCACAAGGTTTTTCTATTTTTAGACCTACTGACCTAGTTTTTGATGGCACGTGACCCAGTTTCGAACTTGACCTAGATATCATCAAGATGAACATTCTGACCAACTTTCATAAAGATCCCATGAAAAATGTGACCTCTAGAGTGGTCACAAGGTTTTTCTATTTTTAGACCTACTGACCTAGTTTTTGACCGCACCTGACCCAGTTTCGAACTTGACCTAGATATCATCAAGATGAACATTCTGACCAACTTTCATAAAGATCCCATGAAAAATGTGACCTCTAGAGTGGTCACAAGCAAAAGTTTACGGACACACGGACGGACGGACGCACTGACAACGGACACCGCACGATCACAAAAGCTCACCTTGTCACTTTGTGACAGGTGAGCTAACAATGAGTTGTTATATGACAAACACATTTTTGGCCTTGTATTGTACATCATCCTAACACCAAGGCAAAATAAAAACTTACTGCCAATCCAGACAGGCAATATTCTTTTGCAGTTTATGTTTCAAGATTGGAACCAGTTCCGTGTGTTTCAGGCTGGAAGCAAGCTCAGTAAAGTTTGCATGCACTCGAACTGTGTCATCTTGCAGAGCGTAAGAAAACTTTAAGGTATGTGGATGCCATGAAAATGCTTTGATTGGACTTGTGGTCCTGAAAAAAGCAAAATATAAATTATATGTAGTATGAATTTCTCAAACCTTAATTTAATGATAATTGTCACCAAAAATAAGGCAGTTACTAAAACATCCCATTTGTTTAGAAAAATAACAATAGGCCCATAATAGATCACTCACTTGAGTTTCAAAACTTCCTTCAACAGTACTGACAGTGCCGGTCACACTAGCAAAACATTTTGAAATAATGCAAGTGTTTTCTGACAGAAACATTTGAATGTTTCCAATAGATAAATACACACACACACGCCTGTCACTGTACATAGTTTCAGCACTCTATGTGAAATATTTTTAAGATATATGCAACACAGACTTTTATTCACTTTATGTGTAGTTTTCACTAAGAGAAAGACCATAACTCTAGCTTAGCGGATTGAAATCCCAAAGAGAACACCAGGTGCACAACTTCACAAGCTATATAACATGCTAATGTTTTATGACTCTAGGTCAAGTACATTTTGAGGCACATGTGACACAAACTTTTATTTTTTAATTATTATCAAGGGCCCTTACTCTGGTCTTGCAAAGTGAAATAAAAAAACCCTCAGGTGCACAAATTCACATGCTGGATAATATTTGTACATGGTTTTGTGACTCTAGGAGAAATATTCTTAAGATACATGCAACACAAACTATTTAGTGCTTTATGTGTACATTTCACTAAGTCAAGGACAGTAACTCTAGTATGGCTAAGTGAAATCCCAAACAGAACACCAGGTGCACAACTTCACATGTTAATTAACATTCCTATAATGATTTATGACTAAGTCAACACAACACAAACTTGTATCCCCTTTAAGTATATTTTTAAAAATCAAGGGCCAAAACTCTGGCTCTGGACAAAAATCCTTGGAGCAGAACTTCACATGCTGAATACTATTCCTATGATGTTTCATGACCCTAGGTCAAACACTTCTTGAGAGATGTGCCACACACAATTTTTATGCCATTTTATGAATGTTTTTGACTAGTACAAGTAGTTTTTTTTAAGTCGAATTTTGGCAAACTCGTATGGCGTCCGTATGGACATGGTCGACTCGTATGAGCATTTTTTTAACTCGTAGAGGACTCGAGAACTTGGTGAAAAATCTCCCGAGTTCTCTATAAGCTCATAGAGATTTTCAAAATTGGTAGCAGCTCCTACAAGCCCCGTACAGGAACTGCACGGGCCCAGAAGATTTTGTACAGGCATCCCACAAAGTTCATGCGGATTTAGAAAACTGCGAGGCTTTCCGATGCTCGTATGACTATCGTAGGGGACTCACACAGTTGTACGTATGATATTAAGGACACTGTGCGTAGAACGTGCGATGTCCAATAGGGGCTCGTAGGGTGTACGGGCTCCGTATGATTTCCTTGGTGATTAAAGGGGTTATAAAAACACAGTACCTATGGACACTGTCTGAGTGCCGTGTGAGTGCTGTAAGAACCTACAAGCACCCTATGACGTATGGCTGGGCTCCTTGCAAGCTCCGAACTACTTGTCTGCAATATCCTATGATTACATCATCTAAAGATTGTAAGGGGCTCGTTGGTACTGTGACCAGATGCTATGCTTGTACAGGGAGCGTAAGGATTCTGAAACTGGTGGACTCGTACAATTTTTTTAAACCGTATGGCCATCATTTGGTTTTGTGACTGCGGCATAAGTCTGGTCTTGCTGAGAGATATCTCTAACAAAACTCAAAGTGCACAATGGCACATACTAAATAATATTAATATATGCAGTCGACATTGTATTAGGAGACCACCCAAGGGACTGCTAAAAAGTGGTCTCTTAATGGAATGGTTGCTTAATGAATTTCAGTCAGGTGAGGAGAAAAGTTATTTTTAACTGTTAATGTAACTGTATTTATTATGAACATACATATGTGTATATTTATTTCACAAAACGGTGAACATTTTTCATTAAAATGGATTGTTCATTAGTTCAACTGTTACAAAGGTGAACTGCATTCAGGCATGTGTAAAATGTACTCGCTAATTAAACAGGTGAAGAAATGCCTGGTGGGAATTTGGTACCCGCTTGCTTAATAGATACTTTTGTCGAATGTTTTACCTGTCAGGACTAAATTAATGTGGTCGCTAGTCGTTTATTAAAAAAGCCTTTTAATGGAATGACTTTATTTACAAAAAACGTTCGGTAAAAATTTTGACCGGTCGTTTAATACAAAAATCGCTTAATAGAGGTGGTCGCAAGTATGATGCCGTCTGTATCATGTTTCATAGTCCTGGTTCAAATACTTTCTGACGTGCGACACAATATTAAGCCCAGTTAAGCATTATTTTTGACTAAGTCAAGTGCCACAAAATCCAAATTAAAACACCAGGTGCACAACTTCCCATGCTGAATAACAAACATGTGCAGTTTGATGACTCTGGATCAAATACTTTTTGAGATATGCACAACACAAATTCAGACAGATGGATAGATTGATGGGTGGACAAGGGCAACCCTTTTGGTGAACACAAAAAAAAAAGCAAATTCGATGAATTGGTATCCCCCGCCGAAAGGACTTAGGTGAGGAATGGCAAAAAAATGTATCTGGCAAAAATTCAAGGTGGGGGAACGGTACACCTTTGCATGCTAATAAATATTCATGGAAGGTTTGAAAAAAAAAAATAGTATGGAATGAATTTTTTTTTTTTTTTTTTTTGGGGGGGGGGGGGGGGGGGGGGGGGGGGGGGGGGGGGGGGGGGGGGGGGGGGGGGGGGGGGTGATCAAGGTAAGGTGGTGACCAGGTGTGGTTACAAAACTTCACACATTTATAATAAATGTTCATGGAAAAGAATGAAAGAAGTTTAATGAAATTCTACCGATTGGTTGGTTTGTTATGTACAAATCTGTAGATTTTTAAACAATTAAAGTGCAACTAGAGATGCTTTTGAGAAACGCGCATGTCTCCCACAACTGCCTAATCATCTAAATAGTAAGTCAGTCTTTATATACTGTTTACTTAATCCACATGTGCATGCGCTTTCTTGACACCAAAAGGACACCTATACTACTAATAATATAGGCGCCAGTTTAGGGGTAAAACTGCGCAAGAAATCCGAGTGTTTGACCCCTCATGACCTAAATTCGTCCCTGACCTAGAGGTCATCAAGACAAACATTCTGACTAATTCTCATGGGTTTCAAACTTAAAATGTGGTCTCTAGAGTGTTAACAAGATTTTCCTTTGATCTGGCCTAGTGTCCTAGTTTTTGACCCCACATGACCCAGATTCAAACCTGGCCTAAGAATCATCAAGATAAACATTCTGACCAAGTTTCATGAAGATAGGGTCATAAATGTGGCCTCTAGAGTATTAACAAGCTTTTCCTTTGATTTGACCTGGTGACCTAGTTTTTGAACCCAGATGACCTAATATCGAACTCTAGTAAGAGCGTTGGTCTACAGATCTCGGGGTCGCGAGTTCGATCCTCAGACGGGGCGTATGTTCTCCGTGACTATTTGAAAAACGACACTGTGTCTGATATCATTAGTCCTCCACCTCTGATTCATGTGGGGAAGTTGGCACTTACTTGCAGAGAACAGGTTTGTACTGGTACAGAATCCAGGAACACTGGTTAGGTTAACTGCCCACCGTTACATGACTGAAATACTGTTGAAAAACGGCGTTAAACCCAAAACAAACAAAAAATAATATCGAACTCGTCCAAGATTTTATTGAGGGTAACATTCTGACCAAGTTTCATTAAGATTGGGCCAAAACTGTGACCTCTGGAGTGTTAACAGTCAAATTGTTGACGACGGACGCCTGACGACGGACACAGGGCGGTCACAAAAGCTCACCTTGAGCACTTTGTGCTCTGGTGAGCTAAAAATGACAGGCATCATCAAAGTATGTTGGTTCATATTTATCTCATGTTTCATGAAATTCTACCAGCTTGTTACTGAGAAATGGCTGTAGACGTGGATTTTTCATTAAATCAAGGGCAACAACTCTAAGAGAAATTGACCAATCCAAAAAACAAGAGGGCCATGAAGGCCCTGTATCACTCACCTGACCTATTGACTTAAAGATCATCAAGAGTAACATTCTGACCAAGTTTCATTACGATATTGTAAGGACCTACCCCCTGGGTAGTTGCACATCCTTATTAATCAGGATACCGATCTATTTAGTAATAACTGGTATTTGCACATCAACATCTACCCTTGATAAAGCATGCAAATACAAGTGTATGTTGCGATTAACACCAGATGCGTTGAAATATATACCTGGGACAACCTCTTTGGATGCGTCGATATTGGACAATCTCTGTAGATGCGTCAATATATATATCATATACCTTGGGAATACCTTTTCGGTCCTATCTAGTCAGGATATCGGACCATAATGATAACCAGTATACATACATCACCATCAGTTTAGATGAAGTGCATATATACCGGTACTCCTTTCTGGTTTACATCAATACCTTCAAATTACCACAGGAACTCGGATGAACGGTTAAAAATAGCTCTTTAATATCGTGACATCATAATAATCGTGTAACGCTTGTAAACATAACACAAAAGTACGTTCCAGAAGTTGACAATATGGCATCGTAGAAATGATATTACACCGGAGAAATAAATACATCGTCATAGATTAACAATGGAGGACCTAGGCCTATGCAATGGGATCTTCTTCAGTCAAAGCAGTTATATATAGAATCTACATCAGTACAAAGCATTATAATATGTGAATATAAGTAGAATTACGGAGACCAATGCATCTCTTTGGTTCTGCCATAACGTGGTAGTTCAAACTAGGCATACTGCAAGGTTCGGTTTTACATGGTTTTGTATTTACTTCATAATATTGTTGTTGTTGTTGTTGTTCTGTAAGGCTAAAAGTGCCTATTCTATGAATTTGACTTTCTGCTCTTTAAAATAAAGTTAAGACTGCCTAATAAGTGTTTCTTTTACCTTGCTAAAGAGCTTTTTATGTATTTCTTAATAGAATATGTATTTCTGAATAGAAATGTCTCATCTGTGAGTTTTACTTCTCAAGGTTTTACGGTTGAGAAGAAGATACCGACTGAACGCAGACACCCGTATTTATAGCCTTTGGAGTGCCAATGGCAACGGCTTTGACCAATGAAAATCCCGGCTTAAGACTAGGTAATGTGATACGCCCAAAGCAACAATTAACAATGAGAACAATAAAAGTGCATTACATTTCAGGCTCGAGTACTACAAGCACGGCTTAAAAGAAAAGCCACATAATTATACATGATATACATTATGAAATAACATATCGACAAAAAGCCGGAGCATTATATGCTAAGCGTAGTGATACATGTAGACGAAATTTGTTACGCTAACAATATATAGTACATACATAGTAAAATGTTAGAATTGATGTGAAATATCCGGCTTACATCAGGCTTTAAGTTATTTAAGCATAAATATGAATCCCTAAAAGTTTCATTCATAACAAAGATACATTCACGAAAAGCCGGACCCTAAAAAGGTAGAAGTAGTCCAAAGTTCCGTGTCCGCCATTTTTAAATACCGTAAATGGCACAAGGCAGCATCGTCAGAAATGTTCCAATACGTCTGTAGATAGTCTGATGTGGTAAAAATCTCTTCCTGTACGTGTCGGGGAGTAATTAATTTATTCGTTAGAAGAACCATCTGCCTCCTGTACTAATTATGACAAGAGTTACGTATCCTAATGTAGAGTACTCTCTCACAAGGAGAAATGTCAACAATGATGACATTCTAATTTTTATGAAGAATCTTTGTAGGAAACAGTCCATTTGAAGGAAAGTTACTTAGGTATGACGTATATAAACACTTTAAATATTGAAAACAGTCCTTGTATTAAGTTAGATTACTCTAGTTCAGCAGTTACTTGTATGCTAAATGTTTATTTGTCACATAATTTCATGACGTTCATTTTGTAAGGGAGAATTCCATTACAATATGATCTTAAATGTGGCCTCTAGAGTGTTAACTAGCTTTTTCTGTGATTTGACCCAGTGACCTAGTTTTTGACCCGACATGACCCAGATTCGAACCTGACCTAAAGATCATCAAGATTAACATTCTGACTAAGTTTCATGAAGATAAGTCATAAATGTGGCCTCTAGAGTGTCAACAAGCTTTTCCTTTGATTTGACCTAGTGACCTAATTTTTGACCCCACATGACCAAGATTTGAACCTGACCTATAGATCATCAAGATTAAGATTCTGACCAACTTTCATTAAGATACGGTCATAAATGTGGCCTCTACAGTGTAAACTAGCTTTTCCTTTGATTTCACCTGGTGACCTAGTTTTTGATCCTACATGATCCAGATTCAAACTGGACCTTAAAATCATCAAGATTAACATTCTGACCAAGTTTCCTGAAGATACAGTCATAAATGCGGCCTCTAAGTTTAAGATTGGGCCAAAATTGTGACCTCTACAGTGTTAAGAAGCTTTTCCTTTGATTTGACCTGGGGACCTAGTTTTTAACCCCAGATGACCCAATATCGAACTTGTCCAAGACTTTATTGAGGGTAACATTCTGACCAAGTTTCATTAAGATTGGGTCAAAATTGTGACCTCTACAGTGTTAACAAGCTTTTCCTTTGATTTGACCTGGTGACCTAGTTTTTGACCCCAGATGACCCAATATCACAATGGTCCAAGATTTTATTGAGGGCAACATTCTGGCCAAGTTTCATTAAGATTGGGCCAAAATTGTGACCTCTAGAGTGTTAACAAGCTTTTCCTTTGATTTGACCTGGTGACCTAGTTTTTGACCTCAGATAAACCAATATCAAACTCGTCCAAGATTTTATTGAGGTTAACATTCTGACCAAGTTTCATTAAGATTGGGTCAAAATTGTGACCTCTAGTGTGTTAACAGTCAAATTGTTGACAACGGACGGACGACTGACGACGGACACAGGGTGATCACAAAAGCTCACCTTGAGCACTTCGTACTCAGGTGAGCTAAAAATTCTAAGTTAAAAAGGGACATAACTCTGTCAAAATTCAATCAGAGTTATGGGTATTGTTTCTCCTAGTGTAGACTTTGATAGCAAATAATTATTGTAAGTTTCAAGTCAAAAGCTTTGAAAGTAACAGAGATATCTGACTTTATCAAAAACTTTAACCAAAAGATTCTAAGTTAAAAAGGGGCCTAACTCTGTCAAAAATCAAATCAGAGTTATTGGGATTAATTCTCCTGGTGTAGACTTTGACAGTAAATAACTATTCTAAGTTTTAAGACAAAAGCTTTAATAGTAACAGAGACATTTGACTTTATAACAAGAGCTGTCGGAGGACAGCAACGCTCGACTATTTAACAGCCTTGTCGCTTGAATGAATAAGAAAGTCGAAAAAGGGGCATAATTTAGTAAAAAAGTAAAATAGGGTTATGGAACCTGCATAGTGCTTATCAGCTCATGACAGTGGACAAGTGTATGAAGTTTCAATCCATTCCCATTAGTGGGTACTGAGATACCAGCTTACATATAAGAATTTAACCCAAAAACTCCTAAGTTCAAAAAGGGGCATAATTTTGTAAAATGCAAAGTTGAGTTATTGACCCTTTGCACTGCATGTCATATCATGACAGTGAACTAGTGTGTGAAGTTTCAATCCTTTCCCATTAGTGGATACTGAGATACCAGCTTACATACAAAAACTTAACCAAAAATTTCTATGCTGAAAAAGGGGGCATAATTTTGTAAAAAAGCAAAATAAAGTTATGGGACCTGCTTTGTGCATGTCAGATCATGACAGTGAACAAGTGTGTGAAGTTTCAATCCATTCCCATTAGTGAGTACTTAGATACCAGCTTACATACAAAACCTTAACCAAAAAATTCTAAGTCGAAAAAGGGGCATAATTTTGTGTTATGGAACCTGTGCAATGTAAGTCAGTTTATCACAGTAAATAAGTGTGTGAAGTTTCAATCCATTCCCACAAGTGGTTACTGAGATACCAGCTTACATACAAAACCTTAACCAAAAATTTTTAAGTCAAGACAAGGGGCATAATTTTGTAAAAAAGCAAAACAGAGTTATGGAACCTGTGCAATGTAAGTCAGTTTATCACAGTGAATAAGTGTGTGAAGTTTCAATCCATTCCCACAAGTGGTTGCTGAGATACCAGCTTACATACAAAAACTTAACCAAATCGGGACGCGGACGCCGACGCGGACGCTGACGCATGGGCGAGTCCAATAGCTCTACTATTCTATGAATAGTCGAGCTAAAAAACTAACCAAAAAATTCCGAGTTAAAAAGGGGCCTTACTCTGTCAGAATTCAAATCAGAGTTATGGGGATTGTTTCTTCTGGTGTGGACTTTGATAGTAAATAAGTATTTTAATTTTCAAGTCGATAGCTTTGACAGTAACAGAGATATTGGACTTTATCAAAAACTTTAACCAACAGCGACACTGGGGCAACTGCAGTAGCTCTACTTTTTCTTCGAAAAGTCGTGCTAAAAATGTATTACTTAAGTCTGATGATAAGACGAGATAAGAATAACTTTGACTTATAGCATTTTCAGAAAACGTCAAAGCATGCTGATGTATTTGCAATCTGTAAACTCGGGAATGGGTGATGTGATATGACTAACATCTAAACTGATAACAAAGAACAAAGCAGAGTTCGACTAAGTATACCTTTAAAGAGCTTTCGTCTGCACTCCATCTCTTTACTAACTCTTCTCACAAAATATCTGTCCTTATCAATCTTCATTTCAAAGCAAGTACTTATAAATACAATTCTGAGAAACTCTTACCAATGGACCACCCTTGAATACCTTGAAACAATGTCTTCATTCGATAACTGCAACACAAAGAAAAAGATTATTGTCAATAATTAATATTTTTCACATTGACGAGGCCAGAGTTTTACCAGTGTATATGGTTCCATCATAGATTGAACTGTTAGTTCTATGCTTATATCAAGAAATACCTATTGAGCAGTACAAAATGTTTATTAACTCAAGGAACATAATTATTTGCATCAAATTTCACAACGCATTTTCATTCAGTTCACTTTCATATATATAGATAAAAAAATTCCTTCAAATCAAAACATTTAAAACAAGAGGACCATGATGGTCCTGAATCGCTCACCTCTTCCCACATGACCCAGTTTTGAGTATGATGTCGTTTTTTCTATTATTTGACATAGTGACCTAGTTTTTGAGCTCATGTGACCCAGTTTTAAACCTGACCTAGATATCATCAAGATAAAAATTCTGTCCAATTCTCATGAAGATCCATTGAAAAATATGGCCTCTAGAGAGGTCACAAAGTTTTTCTATTATTTGACCTATTGACCTAGTTTTTGAAGGTACGTGACCCAGTTTTGAACTTGACCTAGATATCATCAAGGTGAACATTCTCACAAATTTTCATGAATATCTCATGAAAAATATGGCCTCTAGAGAGGTCATAATGTTCTTTTATTATTTGACCTACTGACCTAGTTTTTGATGGCACATGACCCAGTTCCAAACTTGACCTAGATATCATCAAGGTGAACATTCTGACCAATTTTCATGAAGATCCATACAAACATATGGCTCTAGAGAGGTTACAAGGTTTTTCTATTTTTAGACCTACTTACCTAGTTTTGGACCACACGTGACCCAGTTTCAAACTTAACTTAGATATCATCAAGATGAACATTCTGACCAACTTTCATAAAGATCCCATGAAAAATGTGACCTCTAGAGTGGTCACAAGCAAAAGTTTATGCACGGACGGACGGACGACGTACGCTGTGCGATCACAAAAGCTCACCTTGTCACTTGTCACTTTGTGACAGGTGGGCTAAAAAATGTAACAAGAGGGCCAAGATGGCCCTAGGTCGCTCACCTAAGAAACACTCCATAACAGTGTAAAACATGTTTGACCTAGTGATTTCAAGGAAACAATATTCTGACCAATTTTCATTAAGATTGGACCCAAAAAGTTGGTCTCTTGCGAAAAACAAGCATTTTCTTAGATATGACCTAGTTTTTGACCCTAGATGACCCATGTTCAAACTCGACCTAGATTTTATCAAGGCAATCATTCTGACCAAAATTCATGAAGATCAACTGAAAAATACAGCCTCTATCACATACAGAAGTTTTTTCTTTGATTTGACCAAGTGACCTAGTTTTTGACCTCAGATGACCATATTCAAATTCGACCTAGATTTCATTAAGGCAATCAACCTGACCAAATTTCATAAAAATCAATTGAAAAAAACAGTCTCTATCGCATACACAAGATTTTTCTTTAATTTGACCTAGTGACCTAGTTTTTGACCTCAGATAACCCATATTCAAAATCGACCTAGATTTCATCAAGACAATCATTCTGACCAAATTTCATACAGATCAATTGAAAAATACATCCTCTATTGCATACACAATGTTTTTCTTCGATTTGACCTAGTGACCTAGTTTTTGACCCGAGATGACCCATTTTCGAACACGGCCTAGATTTTATCAAGGTAATCATTCTGGCTAATTTCATGAAGATCAGTTGAAAAATACAGCCTCTACTGCATACACAAGGTTTTTCTTTGATTTGACCTAGTGACCTAGTTTTTGACCCCCGATGACCTATTTTAGAACTTGGTCTAAATTTCATTAAGGTAATCATTCTGACCAAAATTCATGAAGATCAATTGAAAAATACAGCCTCTATCGCATACACAAGGTTTTTACGTGATATGACCTAGTGACCTAGTTTTTGACCCCAGATGACCTATTTTCGAACTTGGTCTAAATTTCATCAAGGTAATCATTCTGACCAAAATTTATGAAGATCAATTGAAAAATACCGCCTCTATCGCATACACAAGGTTTTTCTTTGATTTGACCTAGTGACCTAGTTTTTGACCCGAGATGACCATTTTCGAACTCGGCCTAGATTTCATCAAGGCAATCATTCTGACCAAAATTCATGAAGATCAATTGAAAAATACAGCCTCTATCGCATACACAAGGTTTTTCTTTGATTTGACCTAGTGACCTAGTTTTTGACCCGAGATGACCCATTTTCGAACTCGGCCTAGATTTCATCAAGGTTATCATTCTGACCAATATTCATGAAGATTAATTGAAAAATACCGCCTCTATCGCATACACAAGGTTTTTCTTTGATTTGACCTTGTGACCCAGTTTTTGACCCGAGATGACCCATTTTCGAACTCGGCCTAGATTTCATCAAAGTTATCATTCTGACCAAAATTCATGAAGATTAAATGAAAAATACAGCCTCTATCGCATACACAAGGTTTTTCTTTGATTTGACCTAGTGACCTAGTTTTTGACCCGAGGTGACCCATTTTCGAACTCGGCCTAGATTTCATCAAGGTTATCATTCTGACCAATATTCATGAAGATTAATTGAAAAATACAGCCTCTATCGCATACACAAGCTAAATGTTGACAGACGACAGACGACAGACGACGGACGACGGACGCCGGACATCGAGCGATCAGAAAAACTCACCTGAGCATTGCTCAGGTGAGCTAAAAATCGTTTAAGTATAAAACTTAATTCAAACAAGAGCCATGTTAGACATGGCTAATCCCCCCGCCGGGCATATTATAATTGAAGGCTAATGTTCCTGGCAAGTTAGTGTCTGAAAGTATTAATTTTGGGGAAAGCTTTGAAGAACCGTTTAGTTGTGGTCCGCATCAGGGGTTTTAAAGATATGGAAGAAAGAATAAGTCAGTGGTGAGGTGGTTTACTGCTAAATTTTATTAATTTTCATGAACAGTATAGCTATTATGTTTTTCTATATGGCTACTGTAAAAAGAAGGAATTGAAAGCTAACAGGGAACAAGAGTGCCAGAATGTCACAATATACGCCCGTCACGGCAAACTTCTTTACTCTAGCACCTGTATTTGCAAATGGAATTTTAATTTTGTGGTTGTTTTGTAATCATTGTAAGTCTTTTGTTTTTCTAAGTCCACAAAAAACTCCTTACCAGGTAGTAGAGATACCTTAAAATACACCTAAAATTGGAAAGTAACATCTATGTTGTACCACAGAAAAGTGGTCTTGTTTTTTCCCTACAGTCAATTATAAAAATGTTACAATATAAGTTATTTATAGTAACAACTAAGGGAAGTTAATCTTAAAAAAAAAAAAAAAAAAATTGTAAGTCCACACAAAAATCTTTACCAGGTAGGGATTGGTCAAAATACATATCAAAATTGGATGTAGCATGCATGTTGTGCTACAGAAAAGTGGTCTCGATTTTTCCCTACGACTAGTAATGAAAAAGTTACAATAAAAGCTATTTAAAGTAACAACAAAGGGAAGTATTTCCAAAGAAGGGAACTGCGCATGACACTTTGTCTCATGATGGTGTATAATTGTGCCAAGTTACATCAAAATCTCTCCATGCATGAAGAAGAAATGCTTTGGACAAAGTCATTCTTGTATTTGACCTTTGGCCTCTAAGTGTGACCTTGACCTTAGACCTAGGGACCTGGATCTTGCGCATGACACTCCGTCTTGTGATGGTGAACATTTATGCCCAGTTATATCAAAATCCCTCCATGCATGAAGAAGAAATGCTCCGGACAAAATTTTTTAAGAATATATTATAAAGGGGAATAACTCAAAAAATAGGCAAGGTAGAGTTATTGTTCTTGCACACTGCACTTCCTCCCAATGTGTTCTATCAGTGTATGAAGTTTGAAGAAAATCCCTCCAGTACTTTTGGGGTTATGCTACGGACAAAGATCTTTGCGGACGGACGCACACACAGACGGAGAACATTTCTAATATCCCCCTTTGCCTTTGGCGGGGGGATAAACAAGAGGGTCATAATGGCATTAGATCACTCACCAGAGTTTCAGAAAGTGTGTAAAACTTTGGAAGAGGACCATAATATGCTCCAGATGTAGAAGGTTGCTTGCATAAGTAAATGTGACAGCTGACAAACAGTTCAAACACAATATGCTTCTTAGGTCTTAAAAACTGCATGGAAAAACATAAAGACAATTGGAGCCGGCTAAGGGTATTTTGGATGGTCTGTTAAAAATGGTTCTTTTTTAACTCTAGCGACCCACAAAAGAAGCAAAGTGCCCTCATTTGCATACAATAGGGTGAGGACCTTTTAATAAAGATGATAGGCACCAAGTATGATGAAGATGCATTAAGAGGTTCATGAAACAAGAGCTGTCCTTAAGACAGCGCGCTCCACTATTTGGTGATCTGACAGTAAAATGAATATATCTCACAATAAGAGACCTCTACTTTAAAAGGAAGATTCACCAAGGGGCATATTTCTGTCATGAACACAAATCAGAGTTATTGGGATTGTTACTACACATGCAGATGATGATGGTAAAGATATATTTTGAGTTTCAAGTCATTATCTTATATAGTACCAAAGTTATGTTCAGAAAACGAAGTTTGTCAAAACATTTAAGTATGAAAGGGGCATAATTTGGTCAAAAATACAAACAGAGCTATGGGGATTGTTACCACACATGCCGATGATGATGATAAAGATACATTTTAAGTTTCAAGTCTTTATCTTATAAAGTACCAAAGTTATGTCTAGAAAACGAAGTTTGTCAAAACATTTAAGTATGAAAGGGGCATCATTCTGTCAAAAATACAGTTAGAGTTATGGGGATTGTAACCACACATGCAGATGATGATTATAAAGAATTTTTTTTAATTTCAAGTCATTATCTTTTCAAGTACCAAAGATATGTCTATAAATGAAGCTTTCGAAAAAAATTTAACATGAAAATAATTCCAGGTATAACAACTTTGTGACCTTGACCCTGGGTATAATGGGTCCAGCCCATGCACATGCTTTGTTTGTATGCTGGACAATGTTTATGTAAACTTACAGTAAGCTATAAGCAACAGTAACAAAGATATGACAGAACAAGAAGCTGCATTCAATAAACGCTTGATGCCCCCGGTGGCATCCTTGTTGATACAAAGCAACCTAAGTCAAAAATGAGGTCAAGTTCAAGGTCAAGGTCAAACTGAGGTCAGGTGATGTCTGAAGATGAGGAATGGTCACAGGTTACATCTGCATTAGTATCAAGTCATTCTAGTAAGGGGTACTGATGCTAGACAAAACGGTCCCATCTGGTTAACCTCTTAAGGACGGACAAACGGACGGACAGGAAGATCACTATATGCCTCCCGCATCAGTAGATGCCAAGGGCATAAAAACAAAGGTTGCCAAAAAACTTTAACCTAAACAAGAGCTGTCACTTATGGTGACAAATGCCCCCGCAGCACCTTGACCTTTGACCTGGTGACCCCAAAGTCAGTAGGGGTGGTGTACTCAATAAGTACTATCAGCATGTAAAGTTTGAAGATCCTGAATGAAGTGGTTTGCATGTAAAGTGCCTTCATGCAAAAAGTTAACGTTGGCCCCTGTGACCTTGACCTTTGACCTGGTGACCCAAATGTCAGTAGGATTGGTGTACTCATAAAGTACTATCAGCAGGTAAAGTTTGAAGGTCCTGGGTGAAGTGGTTCGCAAGAAAAGTGCCTTCATGCAAAAAGTTAACTTTGGCCCCTGTGACCTTGACCTCTGACCTGGTGACCCCAAAGTCTGTAGGGTGGTGTACTAAATAAGTACTATCAGCATGTGAAGTTTGAAGGTCCTAGGTGCAGTGGTTCGCGAGTAAAGTGCCTTCATGCAAAAAGTTAACGTTGGCCCCTGTGACCTTGACCTTTGACCTGGTGACCCCAAAGTCAGTAGGGGTCAGGGCTTCGGAAATTTGCCGGTTTGTCGGTTTTGGACCGATTTTTGACTTTTCAGACCGATTCGTGAAATGAAAAAACGAAAAAAATCGGTCCCGCAAAAATGGAGAAAAGTATAAAATTCGGTCTGATATCTCAATACACGATCACCTGCCAAGTAGGAAATTGTTGGTCACACCTTCAGATAATCAATAAACATGTCAATCGGTCTGATTGTCACTTTGATAATCGGTCCGTAATTAGCGCGTGACGCAATCAGTGCTCGCGCGGCACATCCTTTAATGTTTACAGACAGCCGACTGCGGTGTATTAAACATTTTTGACTGGTTTCCTAACGTTTCTGACTGGATCCAAATCATTTCGACGGGGATCCACTTCTTTTATTTAGAATCCGACGGATGGTTTATTTCAAAAGGCTATGTTTGACAATGGTCGCTGCATTTAATCAAAGAGCTATAATTGTACATTATAGGTCTTTGATTTAATGAGACATCACACGGAAAACCGATAAAAATAATTTTTATAATTACTTGATTTGAGAAAATTACATGATTCATTTGTTGGGGCTCCAGTTGAAACAAATGCAGAAAATCGTCTTTGCAACCCGACTGTACAAAAAAGAAAAAAATGGACAGGCAACCACGAATGATAAAGAAAACTGGAGTGGCACTGTTTATCAAATTGGTCTTTTAAAAAACGTTTCAAAATGAAATTTTGTTTACATCAGAAGAGAACATATAACTTTATAAAATGTAGTTGCTTATTGAAGTACAACGAAAGTGAAAAGAAATATCCGTGGCCAACCTGCGTGACGTTTTGGTACTATACATGCGGGAAATTCGATCTCAGCGTTCAAATAACGTACACGTTCGGCCCGCGGCAGAGTATTCTTTAAATACTGAGGCTGTTTAGCAGAGAATATGTGTCGTGTAACTCACTTTGATGCATTGTATTTTATAGAATTCCGTCAAAGAATGAGGAAACATCACAAAGTATCTGCCGTGTATACGGTATCGAAGTCACGTGCGTTGGCTTTTAGACTAGTTACGCACACGGTGTCAATGCCTCGTATTATCTCGGAAAAACATCGAAATTTAAACAAAGTAACGATCACACATAACACTGAATAACTGTCTTCATTGTATGGTAACGCGCAGTGACTGGTAACTCAGTTTTAATGCATGACATGCTTATTTCTTTACCCTATCACGTTTTACAAAATATGTAATATTGGGAATGCGGTGGGTGGGGTAGCGCCGATGTCAGGATTTTCGTTTTGGACCGATTGAGTTACCAAAATTTCCGGAGCCCTGGTAGGGGTGGTGTACTCAATAAGTACTATCAGCATTTGAAGTGTGAAGGTCCTGGGTGCAGTGGTTCGCGAGTAAAGTGCCTTCATGCAAAAAGTTAACGTTGGCCCCTGTGACCTTGACCTTTGACCTTAAGTACTATCAGCAAGTGAAGTTTGAAGGTCCTGGGTGCAGTGGTTCACGAGTAAAGTGCCTTCATGCAAAATGTTAACGTTGTGACTAACGAACGAACGTACTAACTAACGGACGGACAGTTGAAAACTAATATGCCTCCCTTCGGGGGCATAAAAATAACCTCAGTGTAACACCTTGGTGACCCTGACATTGGGTATAACGGGACCAGCCCCTGCACATATTTTATTTGTATGCTGGACAATGTTTATGTGAACTTACAGTAAGATATAAGCAACAGTAACAAAGATATGACAGAAAAACAAAGGTTGCTGAAAAACTTTAACCTTAAAAATAACCTAAGTATAACACTTTGGTGACCTTGACCTTAGGTTTAATGAACCCAGACCCTGCACATACTTTGTTTGTATGCTGGACAATGTTTATGTGAAGTTACAGTAAGATATAAGCAATAGCAACAAAAATATGACAGAAAAACAAAGGTTGCCGAAAAACTTTAACCAAGAAGCCGGGGCGAGTAGAACAGCCGCTCTTTTCTCCGAATAGTGGAGCTAAAAAGTATTTAAAGGTATTTCTGTATTTAGCTAAATACTGGAGCCTAAAACAGGCAAGGTGCACCCATTTGAATAAATTTTGGAGCTGACCTTACAATAATGCTACAGACAAAGCTTGATGAAGATCAATCAAGCAGTTCATGAGACAAAGTCATTTAAAGGTAATTCTATTTTTTAACTGCAGGAGCCCCTAAAGGAGAAAAGTGGCCCATTTGAACAATCTTAGGAGAGCATTCTATAACAAGAAATGTGGAAAATGCACAAAAACCAAGTTTTCAAACTTTGCATCACGTCAGAAGGTTCTGTTTAAACAAGAGGGCCATGATGGCCCTGTATTGCTCACCTGAGTACCATTGCTCAAAATGATATGATCAAGTTTTGACATAGAGTACACAGGCATATGCATTAAATATCATGAGGATAAACATTTTCTTCTAACAGTTCCTTTTAACCTAGTTAGGACCAATTTCCATACCAAGTTTGAGGGTCCTAGGCTCAAATGCTGCATTTTTGTACTAACATGACTATTCCTTACCCTGGAAGACGTAAATAACATTTAAAACCAATCTCATTAGATGCTGCTGAGATAAATTCGTTTACATAAAAACAAGGGAGATAATTTGTCATACATTCAGTCAAAAGTTATCTACCTTGATAGTCCGAGTCCATCTGATGGCACAAATGACATTTCAAATCAGTATCTTCATTGGTTACCGAGATTCACCCATTTTAATTTGAAACAAAGGGAGGTAATTTGAAATAAATCAGTCCATTGCTATCTACCCCGATTGCCTCAGTCCAACTAAAGACAGTAATGAAATTTCAAATGAGTTCTATAAATATTTACAGAGATAAATCCATTTTTATTAAAATCAGGGGAGGTAATCATGCATTGGAATATGCATGTAGAAGATACAGAGTACAAGCCTATACAACAATATATTAGTAAAGTATTCATATCGATAAATGTTCAATCAAGAGTTATCTAATATGACTATTTCTTACCATGGAAGACATAAATAACGTTTCAAACCAATCTCATTAGAAACTGCTAAGGTGTAATCGTTCAGATAAAAAATAAAGGGAGGTAATTTGTCATAAATTCAGTCAATATGTATCTTCACTGATTGTCCAAGTCCATCTGTTGACATAAATAAAATTTCAGATCAGAATCTTCATTAGTTACGGAGATATACCTATTTTAATTTGAAACAAGTAAATTCGATGAATTGGTATCCCCCCGCCGAAAGGGTTTGTGGTGAGGAATGGCAAAAAAATATATCCGGCAAAAGATTAAGGATGTTAATAAGAAGCAAATAATTTCATTAGCCAAAATCAATTTAACAAAAAACAAATGTTTAATTAAAGAGTACATAATAAATGTATGATACTTTGATCCTGACTAAAGAATTTATTTTGAATGGAATATGCTTACTGTAATAAGCTTAGCTTTTAAAATTAAATGCAGTTAATTGAAATGTGTGCTTGAAGTTAAACTGGAACGAAATATTGTCTTTGAGTGGTTTGGCACCAGGTGTTGCTGTTTAACATGTACATTTGAACTTAAAAGAACAGATGTCCTTAAGAGAACACAGGTAAGATATCTAGAACATGGTGCGATGTGCAGAAAGGTAGATGATGTTGAAATAAGCCAAAAGGAAATTATGCCTTTAAATGATAGCCATAAGTACTTGCACATAAAACTTTAACCAAGGTGTGACGCCGACGCCAACACCTACACCGATACCAGGGTGAGTAAAATAGCTAGACTATTCTTCAAAAACCAACCTGCTACTAAAATCAAGCACAAGAGTTTAGAAAGTAACTTACAGCTAAATGTGGGAAAAATGATCCATGTAGTGAACCAGTCCATCTCGAGAGAACAAGTAACTTCTGGGCAACAGATGAAATCCAGTTTGGTACTGAAAGTAACACTGACCAGTTTAAGATACAGACAATATACAATAATACAAAACAACAAAAATTGATCAATCTAAGATAGACAACATACAATTTTTTTATTTTTTTTATTTAACGTCACACTGACACATGATAGGTCATATGGCGACTTTCCAGCTTTTAATGGTGGAGGAAGACCCCAGGTGCCCTTCCGTGCATTATTTCATCACGAGCGGGCACCTGGGTAGAACCACCGACCTTCCAAAAGCCAGCTGGATGACTTCCTCACATGAAGAATTCAACGCCCCGAGTGAGGCTCGAACCAACATCGATGGGGGCAAGTGATTTGAGTCAGCGACCTTAACCACTCGGCCACGGAGGCCCGTACAATATACAATAATATAATAGAATAGACAACAAACAACAGTACAAAATAATGATCAATCTAAGATAGACAACATACAATAATACAATAGAATAGACAACATACAATAGTACAATATAAAGATTTATCTAAGACAGACAACATACAATAACACAACAAGAGCTCATAGAATGCCCCCCTTGATGCATTCAGTTACTGCACAAAAAATATTTGGTCACTGTGCACTGAATGTTTGACATACTGACCTCAAATCAGTAATATGGGTCATTTACCAGTCAAAAATAACCTCCATATCAAATGTGACCTTAGACCAAAGCATTCTCTAGTTATCTGGCAAAAAAAGTTCCAGTGTTTCGGGTCAATGTGACCTTGACCTTTGACCTACAGATCTCAAAATCATTAGGGGTCATCTGCTGGTCATGACCAACCTTCCTATCAACTTTCATGATCATGGCCTAAGCATTCTTGAGTAATCATCCAGAAACTGCTGAAAGGTTCCGGGTTACAGTGACCTTTGACCTACTGACCTCAAAAGCAATAGGTGTCATCTGCTGGTCATGATCAACAGCCATATTAAGTTCGATGATCAGGGTCACTGTGACCTTGACCTCTGGCCTACTGACCTAATAATCAATAGGGGTCAACTGCTGGTCATGTCTGACCTCCCTATCAACATTTTATGATCCTAGGCCCAAGTTATCATCCAGAAACCGTTTAACTGTTCCGGGTCACTGTGACCTTGACCTTTGACCTACTGACCTAAAAATCAATAGAGGTCATCTGCTGGTCATGACCAACCTCCATATTAACTTTCATGATCCTAGGCCCAAGCGTTCTTGAGTTACCATCTGGAAACTGTTTAACTGTTCCGGGTCAACAATAATACAATAGAGTAGACAACATATAATAGTACAATATAAGGATCAATCTAAGATAGACAACATACAACTAGAGCTGCTTTTGAGAAAAGTGCCTAATCATCTGAATAGTTACATAGCTGAGTCAACCATGCACCAATGACTAAAGTGTGCGGATACTGGCATCAACCATGCACCAATGACTTAAATGTGCTGATACTGGCATCAACCATGCACCAATGACTTAAATGTGCGGATACTGGCATCAACCATGCACCAATGACTTAAGAGTTGCAGCATCTGTGTACAGAGCGATTTTCGGTAATTCATGGGCCATAATTCTATAGTGCTTGGGCCGATTTAGCTAGTTCACTTATTCAGACAGATCCATGAAATAGTCCACAAGTAGAGTTACACTGGGGGCTGACGCGTGTAACGTAAAGCATTTCTCAAAGAAAGCACGTGTATGTTCCTCAATGAAAGCTTGTTTACATTCCTTCAAGTGAAGACTATGCTGACCACGTGTTGGATATAATTTTGTGTATTCCTTGGACTTTTGTACTTGTGACGGAGATCAAATAGCAGTTTCACGATGGTAAATGTTATTTTCTATAACACCAACGCCTCTTGTTGTTATACTTTATGTTTTAGTGCAGTTTATGTAACGAAAGTACACCCTTTAATTGTGTTTTCTTCCGCAATTTCATGTACATACTAACTGCACAAAGAAAAAAATGATAAATAATAGTGATATCCTGAATAAATGCCATGACTTTGAAAGAACACACTTTTTTTTCTGTGTTTCTGATAAAAATAACATACAGAAGGATTTTTTCAGTTTATTATATGTGCGTGTCGCACAGAGAGTGTGTATGTTTTCCAACGGAGTCAAATTTTATGTGTATTTATCAACAAAGTGAGGTTTAATTTTAGGAAATGAACCATGTTGTATAGCCATACTGTTGCCTTTCATTTGACGGGGTATATGATGCATTATGTCACAGCGTAGCGGTCCATCAAGAGGAACAACAGGACCATGATGGTCCTGAATCGCTCACCTGTCTCCACATGACCCAATTTTCATGAATATCAATTGAAAAATATGGCTTCTAGAGAGGTCACAAGGTTTTTCTATTATTTGACCTAATGACCTAGTTTTTGAAGGCACATGACCCAGTTTTGAACTTCACCTAGATATTATCAAGGTGAACATTCTCACCAATTTTCATGAAGATCTCATGAAGAGTATGGCCTCTAGAGAGGTCACAAGGATTTTCTATTTTTATACCTACTGACCTAGTTTTGACCACACGTGACCCAGTTTCAAATTTTATCTAGATATCATCAAGGTGAACATTCAGGCAAATTTTCATGAAGATCCATTGAAAATATGGCCTCTAGAGTGGTCAAAAGGTTTTTCTATTTTTTAGACCTACTGACCTAGTTTTTGACCGCAGTTGACCAGTTTCGAACTTGACCTAGATATCATCAGATGAATATTCAGACCAAACTTTCATACAGATCCATGAAAAATATGGCCTCTTGAGAGGTCACAAGGTTTTTTTATTATTTGACCTACTGACCTAAGCATGTGACCCAGTTTCAAACTTGACCTAGATATCATCAAGATGAACACTCTGACCAATTTTCATGAAGATCCATTGAAAAGTATGGCCTCTAGAGAGGTCACAAGGTTTTTCTATTTTTTAGACCTACTGACCTAGTTTTTGACCGCAGTTGACCCAGTTTCAAACTTGACCTAGATATTATCAAGATGAACATTCAGACCAACTTTCATACAGATCCCATGAAAAATATGGCCTCTAGAGAGGTCACAAGGTTTTTCTATTATCTGACCTACTGACCTAGTTTTTTGATGACACGTGACCCAGTTTCAAACTTGACCTAGATATCATCAAGGTGAACATTCTGACCAATTTTCATTAAGATCCATTGAAAAGTATGGCCTCTAGAGAGGTCACAAGGTTTTTCTATTTTTAGACCTACTGACCTAGTTTTTGACCACAGCTGACCCAGTTTCGAACTTGACCTAGATATCATTAAGGTGAACATTCAAACCAACTTTCATACAGATCCCGTGAAAAATATGGCCTCTAGAGAGGTCACAAGGTTTTTCTATTATTTGACCTACTGACCTAGTTTTTGAAGGCACGTGACCCAGTTTCGAACTTGACCTAGATATCATCAAGGTAAACATTCTCACCAATTTTCATGAAGATCAATTGAAAAGTATGGCCTCTAGAGAGGTCACAAGGTTTTTCTATTTCTAGAACTACTGACCTAGTTTTCGAACGCACGTGACCCAGTTTTGAACTTGACCTAGATATCATCAAGATAAACATTCTAACTTTCATAAAAGATCCCATGAAAAATGTGACCTCCAGAGTGGTCACAAGCAAAAGTTTATGGACGGACGGATGCACGGACGGATGGACGACGGATGCCACGCGATCACAAAAGCTCACCTTGTCACTTTGTTACAGGTGAGCTAAAAATGGTCATACACTCACTGCGTTGAAAGTACGATATAAACAAAGATGTTTAAAGTACTTGGCCGTGATATGGTCAAAAGTTAATGATTGATAAATTAACTGGAAAGCTATCAATTCCAACTTCAGCAGCAGTGGAAAGTCTGTTACAGCTTTTTGTTGTGGGCCTACTTTGCAAATGTGTGGCTCTGTGGCTGTGTTTGTGGTGTTTTGTGCTTCCGAGAAATCTACCCTTACCTTTTATCTTCTGTTACAAAATTGCAGAAAATTAATACTCCAAGCAAGTCAGTCCGTCAGTCCATTGCCAGTTAAAAACCACTATGCATTTGCATAATCACACACGATGACAAGCAAGAAGTTAATTAATTAAGGCATGATTTAAAATGGAGAACGAAAAGATATAATTAAATGTTTTTATGGAACACCGCACCTGTATTATGTCGGGAAATTCCATGCTATCATATAGCATCAATTTTGTCAGAATAAAATGTTAACTTGTCAAAACAGTGTCTTATAATGTCACAAAGCTATGTTATCTTGTTAAAGTATCATTTGATCTTGTCAGGGTTTTTTAAACACAATAACATGCTCTATAGACAAGATCATACTGTACTGTGATATATTAACATAGCTTTTTGACATAATAAGACACTACTTGAACAATTTGACATCTCATTTTGACATGATATGATAGTTTTTAACATAATAAGACACTGTTTTCACAGGTTAACAACATACTCTGAGAAGATAACATGACTTTTAAAATAATAAAATACTGTTTTGACAAGTTCTGACCACACTCTGATATGATAACATGAAATGTCCCGACATAAGACAGTTGCGGCGTTCCATAGTTCTTACTTGCAGACGACGCCAGCTGACTGGACACCGGTCGACGCACAATATTTGGAAAACGATATTATTAAAATGTCTTCAGTGAAAAAGGCACACACTCTCTGTCAGAAACACAAACAATTTTATCAATTTCGTATAGAAATTTACACAGTGTTTTTCATTAACTCTTTTAAAAGCATTTGTAAACTGATGATAATTTATCTTTTGGTTCTAAAAACCAAATACCTTTTATCACTATGATCTTATTAGTGAAAAACAATAGCATTACAATAACACTTGATGTGTAAATTTATAGATTTAGGTCTTGATTATCAAAACCTTGCATCATTTCATGAAACGACCATAATTTGCTGTCATTTTAAATGTTGAAACACCTAAAAACCACTATGCATTTGCATAATCTTTATTCTAAGTAAAAACTATGCAGTGTTTTTTTTTTGTTTTTATTATACTCACCAGTCAGTTGGAGGCCAGAATGTTAACACGCTTTCATTGAGGAACATACACGTGCTGTCTTTGAGAAACAGTACGTGTTTTCGTTACACACGTCAGCCCCAAGTGAGTTATATTACAGTACATTAATATACATGTTTTTAATGGTTATGAGTTCAAGTCCCAGCGAGTTGACGGTGATTTTGGTTTTAAGTTAGTTTATTAATCTATTATTATTGTGTTTTCAATTAGGTAGAATATCTAGAACTGTCACAGGAATGACAAATACCACCACAATACCGTCTTGTCACAGAAGAATGGCAACCATAAGAAAGACATGGCCACAAGAAGGTTAAATTTAAATCAAATTTAACCTGTATTTTATGATGTTACACCCGTGTTCCGAAATTTATCTAAATCTGTCAAGCCTTTCGTGAGTTATTGTCCGGCAACAATGAGTTTGACAAATTTTAAGTTTGAAAGGTACCAAAACTACATATAAAATTGGTTGTTTGTAGACAAAGTTGAACTCTACCGGTATTTTATGATGTAACACCTGTGTACCAAAAACATTTAAATCTGTCAAGAACTGTCACTGGAGTGTTTAATGACTCCAATGGTGGATGAATATTGCACAACAGCTTGAGTTTGTGTTAAAAAATATCAAATAATAAGAAAGGTACAGATAAAGTGTATCAAAACACTATACAAGTCTAATTCTAAGCAAAAAGGGGGTTTAATTCCGGAAATATTTTGTTTGTTTTGGGTTTAACGCCATTTTTCAACAGTATTTCAGTCATGTAACAGCGGGCAGTTAACCTAACCAGTATTCCTGGATTCTATACCAGTACTAATCTGTTCTCCGCAAGTAACTGCCAACTTCCCCACATGAATTATGGTATCAGAGGTGGAGGACGAATGATTTCAGACACAATGTCTTTTATCAAATCGTCACGGAGAACATACGCCCCGCCCTGGGATCGAACTCGCGACCCCGCGATCTGTAGACCGACGCTCTCCTTACTGAGCTAAGCGGGCGGGCTACATTGTTGCAAGAGTTATGCACCTTGTGTCATATGATGTGGAACAACTACTTTAAGTTTGAAACAAATGCATTTCGTAATAACTGAGATATAGTGAAAATGCATCAAAATTAGCCTTAAATTCTAAGTAAAAAGGGGCATAATTCATGAAAAATTGGTGTCAGAGTTATGCACCTTGTGTCACATGATGCGGGTGATAAGGTGGAACATCTAATTTAAGTTTGAATCAAATTCATTTAGTTATAACTGCGATATAGTGAAAATGCATCAAAATTAACCTTAAATTCTAAGTAAAAGGGGGCATAACTCATGAAAAAATTGGTGTCAGAGTTATGCATCTTGTGTCACATGATATGAGTGATAAGGTGGAACATCTATTTTAAGTTTGAATCAAATCCATTCAGTAATAACTGAGATGATTTCGTGACGTGACATGACGCGACAAAACTGACTCGTATATAGCCCCCCCCCCCACCTCTCCAACATGTTTGGTTGGGGTATAATTATTACTTTATATCAACGGGGTTTAATATTTGATATACATTTAATTATGATGCAGTATGGAAATGTCTTCATCAAAGCATTTGTTCTATTCCACTTTCCTTTAAAGATATTCTTGCTCATCCTAAACTGAAAATATTTCATCATTGCATATTGATTTAAATCTAGAAAATCCTCATTAGACATCTTTAACTTGGCTAAAAATATAAACTAACTGTGTATGCAACAATCACAATAACATGTCTATTTAGTAACAACCATTTGTTGGGAACAAACCTCCAGATTTTTAGTGGCATAACATATTCATACCATTTTTAGTTACACATTTATTAGTATATAGTATTTAAACCTCAAACACTACCTTTCATACTCACAAACATGCTTATTTTATTATTCCTTAGATAATATGCAGAAATTGTTTATATATTCAAATAAGCAATTTGGGTATGATATATCCTTAATGTTGTATAAATGGCATTCTTTTATTCAAAATAACACAAGGCAAGATAATTATGAATTTGTACATATAACTAAAAAAACACTTGCTTTTAACATCAAAAACAAACAACTCGAATCAATCATTTTGATTATGACAGATTTAATGTTTAAAAAATGGCAGCCATTTTGACGACGTCATAACTCCATCCAGTCGCAGAACTCAGACTGGCGACATGGCTTAAAATGAACTTCAGACAAAACGGAACAGTTTGGTATATGTCGCCATTAATCTTTTTTTCAATCGCATGGGACCCAAAATTTGGCTCTAAGCAAATACACTATTATAATAATGGTCAATCTAAGACAGAAAACATACAATAGAACAATAGAATGATCAATCTAAGATAGACAACATACAATAATTTCCTCCATTTATTTGCACATTAATTTTGTGTTATATCTTTTGCAAACAGTCTGTAATTAGTTTGCTGGATATACATGGTGAGTAAGCTTAGCTGCCTTAAAAATAAACTTTTATATTAACACAACCTTGGTCAGAATCATTGACAATTTCCTCGAGTGCTCCTGAAATGCCCATATCCTGCCATGCGTGGTAGACTCTCTTGGACATGGTCTCATCATGTAGCAGGAAAGCAGATTTTGCATTCTCTCTCTGTGTCAGATTTCGTGTGCTATCCTTGTTTACAGATACATCAGGGTATCCCTGAAGCTATACAAACAAAACTCATTTTCATGTTAACCTTGATCAACCAAATCTAAATTCTCACACACTTTGAACAGAAAAATTAACAACCTTAGTTCTTTAAAGTACGGGAGATACTTGAAATTTGGCCAAAAACTAATTTCAGAACATTTACTGAAGTTTCAAAATACCTTCAATTTAGCTTGCTCTTGTGGTACATGGTTTAATTCACCAATCTGTTCAAACACAGTTATCTGCCCTTTTCCAGGTGGTGGAGGAAAGCTCCTAAAAATGCTTGCACTTGTCATGTCAAAACCTGTAGTGACAAAACATATCACTGCACAACATTCTTTAATATTATAATTAAGGTGGAACTGATGGGTGCTCCCTGACATGGCTTTAAGGATGTAGGATCGTTTTTTTTTCTAACATTAAGAATTTTTTTCATACCCTGTGAGCTTGAGGAACATTAGTTTCTAAGACAAATAACAGAAGAAAAAGCACAGGTCACCAAACTGGTTTTAATGTTATAGGGCATTTTCTACACCCACTGTTTAAGTATATCTGAAATTTTGTAAATTGAAAAAATGGCAGTACTTTATAAAACATCATATCCAACTCAATGTTATAGGTATTTGAGGTCTTACTGGTTACTATCAATACAAGGTGATATCAGTAAATAATAGTGATATGCAAAAATGTAACTAACAAATCTCTTTCATTTTTACATGCTAACATAATTAACCTACCCACTATATTTTCCAATAAAATAAACATATTTAAATCTACCAAAAACAAGAGGGCCATGATGGCCCTATATAATATCGCTCAACAGAGTTGATCTGGTCTACTGACCTAGTTTTTGACCCCACATGACCAAATTTCAAATTTGACACAGAGATCATAAAGACAAACTCTGACCAAGTTTCATAAAGATAGGGTCACAACTGTGACCTCTAGTGTTAACAAGTTTTTCCTTTGATTTGAACTGGTGACCTAGTTTTTGACCCCACATGAGCCAGATTCATACTTGATCTAGGGATCATCAAGACAAACATTCTGACCACTTCTCAGGAGTTTCAAACTTAAATTGTTGGCTCTTTAGTGTTTACAAGATTTTCCTTTTATCTGGCCTACTGGCCTAGTTTTTGACCCCACATGACCAAGTTTCAAACTTGACCTAGAGATCACAGAGACAAACATTCTGACTAAAATTCATAAAGATTGGGTCACAACTGTGGCCTCTAGAGTGTTCACAAGCTTTCCCCTTGATTTGACCTGGTGACCTAGTTTAGTTCACAAGCTTTTCCTATGATCTGGCCTACTGACCTAGTTTTTCACCCAGCACGACCCAGTTTAAATCCTGACCTAGAGATCATTAAGACAAGCATTCTGACCAAGTTTCATAAAGATTGGGTCACAACTGTGGTCTCTATAGTGTTCACAACCTTTTCCTTTGATTTGGCCTACTGACCTAGTTTTTGACCCCACATGACCCAGTTTCAAACTTGACCTAGAAATCATCAAGACAAACATTCTAATTCTCATGAGTTTCAAACTTAAATTGTGGTCTCTATAGAGTAAAGAAGATTTTTTGACCCAACATGACCAAGTTTAAAAATTGACATAGAAATCATCAAGGCAAACATTCTGACCAAGTTTCATAAAGATTGAGTCACAACTGTGGCCTCTAGAGTGATCACAAGCTTTTCCTTTGATTTGACCAGGTGACCTAGGTTTTGATCCCACATGACCTAGATTCAATGGTGCTAGCCATAGTATTTCTGATTTTAGTTTTATGCCTATTGACTGTGCTTATGATAAAATGGACAGGCTGCTGAAGGAAACTTTTTGGATGCACAAATTCGGTACTGTATATCCACAGGGCCTCAATGCAAAGACTATATATAATATACAGTAACTCATTTGACATTGTATTATTTCGTCCCCTTAATGCAAAAATGTACCATGAGCATATGAATAAAGAAGGCACTTGGTACCTTTTTGCATTAAGGGGGCGAAAATTTTGCTCCAAAAAATTATTTGAGCTATCAAATGCATATGTTACAAGCAATATGAAGAAGTCCTGTGCCAAATTTCATTGATCTACATGTAGCTTCAATATTTTTCAAGCAGTCTAAAAAAGTTATTTTTGGTCTATATAATTAACCATATGACTCCCGGGGCGTGGCCATATTTGATCCTAGGGAAATAATTTGGACAATCTTGGTAGATGACCACTAGATGATGGATGCTACATACCAAATATCAAAGTCCTAGGCCCTGTGGTTTTGGACAAGAAGATTTTCAAAGTTTTTCCCTATATAAATCTATGTAAAATAAAAATAAATGAAGGGCCATAACTCACTCAAAAATTGTTGAACCAGTCTGATTTTCAGGGGGACACAACTAGGGTACCAATACATCATTCTGACAAAGTTTGGTCAAAATCGCCCCAGTAGTTTCTGAGGAGATGCGATAACGAGAAACTGTTAACGTATGGAAGGATGGACGGAAGGACGACGCACCATGGACGCAGAGTTATTTGAATAGCCCACCATCTGATGATGGTGGACTAAACACTGCTTAGTCGAAAAAGGGGCATAATTTTGAAAAAAAAAAAAAGTTGAGTAATGGGACCAGCTTAATGCATGTCAGATTGTGACAGTGAGCAAGTGTGTGAAGTTTCAATCCATTCTGGTTTAATCTGACCTTGACCTTTAACCTATTAACCTAACAAGAGATTACAGAGAGATCTTGGCGCCATCCCACTGAGCCATTTTTGAATGTTCCAAATTTCAAGGTCAAAATCAAGGTCAAATTTCATTTTGGTACAAAACAAAGTGTATGTGGTCCAAATTTGAAAGCTGTGGCTCGAGAAATGTGAAAGCAGGTCACTAGATCAATTTCAAGGTCAAAGTTCATTTTGGTAGACAGAACTATGCATGTGCTTCAAATTTGGAGGCTGTAGCTTGAGAAATGTGGAAGTACGTAAAAGGTAAAAATCAATGTCAAATTTCAATTCAGAACACAAAAATAAATATACATGCAGTCCAAATTTGGAGCCTGTAGCTTCAGAAATGTGAAAGTAGGTCACTAGGTCAATCTCAAGATCAAAGTTCATTTGGGTACACAAAACTATGCATGTGGTTCAAATTTGAAGGCTGTAGCTTGAGAAATGTGAAAGTAGGTCACTAGGTCAAAATCAAAGTCAAATTTTATTTTGGAACAAAAAACTATGCATGTGGTCTAAATTTGAAGCATGTACCTTCAAAAATGTGAAAGTAGGTCACTAGGTCAATAACAAGGTCAAAGATTTTTTTCGGTACACAAACCTATGCATGTGGTCCAAATTTGAAGACTGTAGCTACAGAAATGTGAAAGTAGGTCACTAGGTCAAGATCAAGGTCAACTCATGTCAAAGTTCATCTTGCCACTCAAAACTATACATGTGGTCCAAATTTGAATGATGTAAGTTATGGACATGAAGATTCTAAGTTTTTCCCTATGTAAGTCTATATGAACCATGTGACCCCTGGAGCGGGGCCATATTTGACCCTAGAGGGATAATTTGAACAAACTTGGTAGAGAACCACTAGATGATGCTACATTACAAAATATCAAAGCTATAGTCTTTGTGGTTTCGACAAGAAGATTTTCAAAGTTTCTCCCTATATAAGTCTATGTAAACCATGTGACCCCCAGGGCAGAGCCATATTTGACCCTAGGGGAATAATTTGAACAATCTTAGTAGAGGACCACTTGATGATTTCATATACAAAATATCAAAGCCCTAGGCCCTGTGGTTTTGGACAAGAGGTTTTTCAAAGTTTTTTCCTATATAAGTCTATACAAGAAACGCGGCAATGCCACAAAACCAGGTTTTCAACACTTTTCATAAGAATAAACAAGAGTGCCAGAACAATATACGCCCGTCACAGCAAATTTCTTTACTCTAGCACCTGTATTTGCAGATGTAATTTTAATTTTGTGGTTGTTTAGTAATCATTGTAATTCTTATGTTTTTCTAAGTCCACAAAAAAACTCCTTACCAGGTAGAGATACCTTAAAATACACCTAAAATTAGAAAGTAACAACTATGTTGTACCACAGAAAAGTGGTCTTGGTTTTTCCCTACGGTCAATTATAAAAAAGTTACAATATAAGTTATTTATAGTAACAACTAAGTTGTTACTATAAATAACTTATATTGTAATTTTGAACTAAGGGAAGTTAATCTTTAAAAAAAAAAAAAAAAAAAAAAAAAATTAAGTCCACACAGAAATCCTTACCAGGTAGAGATTGGTCAAAATACACCCCAAAATTGGATGTAACATGCATGTTGTACTACAGAAAAGTGGTCTCGATTTTTCCCTACATCTAGTAATGAAAAAGTTACAATATAAGCTATTTATAGTAACAACAAAGGGAAGTAATTCTAAAGAAGGTAACTGCGCAAGACACTTCGTCTCATGATGGTGTATAATTGTGCCAAGTTACATCAAAATCCCTCTATGCATGAAGACGATATGCTCCGGACAAAGTTTTCATTCTTGTATCCTTTGACCTCTAAGTGTGACCTTGACCTTAGACCTAGGGACCTGGTTCTTACGCATGACACTCCCTCTCATGATGGTGAACAATTGTGCCAACTTTCATCAAAATCCCTCCATGCATGTAGAAGATATGCTAACCCTAACCCTAACCTAACCCTAACCCTATTTTTAGTAACAATGACCTTGACATTGATCCCAGAAACGCCAAAATCAATCCCAAGCTACAACTTTATATAAGTTTTCTATACACCAAGTTTCATCAAGATAGCTCATTCCTAAGTTAAGTTATTGACCAGAAACCCTTTTTCTATATTAAGTAACAGTGACCTTGACCTTGGCCCCAGAAACCCAAAAATCAATCCCAGCCTTTGTCTTGATATAAGCTACATACATACCAAGTTTTATTCAAATATCTTTACGGAAACAAAAGTTATTGACCGGAAACATCAGTTTGACGCCGCCCGCCCGCCCGACCAACGACATACCCCAATCTAATAACTCGAAAACCTGGTTAATTAACCATGTGACCCCCGGGGTGGGGCCATATTTGACCCCAGGGAAATAATCTGAACAATCTTACCACTAGATTGTGCTTCATACCAAATATCAAAGCCCTAGGCCCTATGGTTTTGGACAAGAAGATCACAAACCGTTTAACTGTTCCTGGCCAATGTGACCTTGACCTCTGACCTAATGACCTCCAAATCAATAGGGGTCATCTGCTGGTCATGGCCAACCTAACTATCAATTTTCCTGACACTAGGCCCAAGCGTTCTTGAGTTATTGCCCGGAAACCATTTTACTGTTCCTGGTCACTGTGACCTTGACCTTTGACATACTGACCTCAAAATCAATAGGGGTCATCTGCTGGTCATGACCAATCTCCCTATCAACTTTTGTGACCCTAGGCCTAAGCGTTCTTGAGTTATCATCCGGAAAGCGTTTAACTGTTCAGGGTCACTGTGACCTTGACCTTTAACATACTGATCTCTAAATCAATAGGGGTCATCTGCTGGTCATGACCAACCTCCCTATCAACTTTCATGATCCTAGGCCCAAGGGTTCTTGAGTTATCATCCAGAAACCGTTTTACTATTCAGGGTCACTGTGACCTTGACCTTTGACATACAGATCTCAAAATCAATAGGGGTCATCTGCTGGTGATGACCAACCTCCCTATCAACTTTCATGATCCTAGGCCCAAGAGTTCTTGAGTTATCATCCGGAAACGGATTGGTCTACATTCCGACCGACCGACAGACAGACCAACCGACCAACCAACTTTTGCAAAACAATATACCCCTCCTTCTTTGAAGGGGGGCATAAAAAGCAAAATAGGGTTACGGAACCTGTGCAATGTAAGTCAGTTTATCACAGTGAATAAGTGTGTGAACTTTCAATCCATTCCAACAAGTTGTTACTGAGATACCAGCTTACATACAAAAATTTAAACAAAAACAGCTAAGTCGAAAAAAGGGGACGCGGATGCCAACACACAGGCATGTCCAATAGCTCTACTATTCTTTGAATAGTCGAGCTAAAAAGGGTTCCCATGACCACTTTACATCTCAACAGGTTACGTTTGATTGCAACTGAAACTTTCAAATGTCTACACAATTTATCCCCACAGTATCTACAATCTCTGGTAACTGTTAAATCTTCTAATTATAATTTCAGATATTCAAACATCCTGGAAACACCTCAAGTAAGGACAACAAGGTATGGCAAGAATTCATTCTGCTATGAGGCTGCCCGGGTGTGGAACAGTCTGCCAAATGACTTACGTACAACCGATCAGTACAAGGATTTTGCCCGACTGATCCGCACCTGGACAGGCCCAAAATGTAAATGTGCCATGTGTGAATAGTTAAACACCGCTTCATCTGTTGTCCGGCTTTGCATGTGCTTGCTTTTTCTTTCTTTAAAGATTTAGTTTACTGTGTATGTTTTTTGTTGCAATGTTCTTTGGCATTTGTTTTTATTGTTGCTTTTATGTACATGCCTAAGACTGCTTCCCCTGTTGCCAGTCAATGATGCCCTTTGTGCTTTTTTCTATTTGCCATGGAGAAGCCTATCTGTTGTCAGCTGGACGAGTACACAGGCTGGGCAGATTAGACATTCAAATGTCAGTAAGAGCCAAGTGATCTGGTTTGCAGTAGAGACAGTGTTCTGTTTGTTTGTTGATGTTTTAAACCTAGTTTGTTCATGTTTTAAATTTAGTCTTATATGTGCTTTAAACTTAGTCTTTTATGTGCTTCTTTTTATATGATCTAGAGGAAGGTGCTAAGGGCTACACCAACCGTAGTAAATATGCTACTGGCATTCGCTAAATCTTAAAATGCCTTTAAAAATTTCTTTTGCCTTTTACTTATCTTTTATATATAGCTGCTGCCAAATTAGCACCTTCTATTCAATAAACTCACTATTTAGTGTAATATATGTATGTCATTTCCCTTTTACTTATGTACTTATTTTTTACAGATTTGTGCTTATATGTGCTATGCATGAAAGTTTCTTTATAATCATATAACCATGCCATTCTTAACCACTGTCATTTAATATAGGAAGTGGCTATTCTTACGGTCCCGTAGGCTATTCTTATGGCTCTCCTGTAATATTAGTGAAAAGCCCGCAGGTGGTTATTCCTATGGCAGTTTTGTGTTTTTTGCACATCATACTGAATTCATTCAACTGATATAATTTCACCCAACTTCTTCACTTTTCCGATAAGGCAATCCAGAGAAGACAAAAAGGGGAAGTTATTTCCCTTGGTAGTGTAACGCATTTCATTACATTTTACTACTTCCATTTGTTACATAAACAAACAATTTTAATACAACAAATTTATCGTAAGTGTAAAATACTTATTTAACTGAAATTTGTCTTCTAAATAAATCGGAAAACAATTGTTGGTTGTACAGATATAGATGTAAATACATACCTTATTAATATTGAAACACTAAAAAATATTGACCAAGTGTTTTCAACTAAACCAGTTAGAGAATTAAAGATCTATGTTTCGTGTATTATATACAAATCTCTTACCACTCTAAACATGTTTATTGCCCTTTAATTTAGTTTTATACTTCACATTTGTCACGCATTAGGTTGACATGTTTGCATCAATTCAGACCTGACATTTTATTTGTAACACAGTGACCAAATGTGATTACATGTATGTACGTCATTTCCGAAATCGGTTGAAAATATATCAGTTGAATGACTTCAGTAAAATGTACTGTACTGTAGGGCTGGGTACCGCCTTGAAAAAAATACTGCGGTATACCACATTTTTTCCTAATTACCATGGTACCACCATTATTATCGTAAGACTTACAGCTATGGTAGTGGTCATAAAAATATTGAAAAACTCTCAGAAAGACTTACTTTATTATGAGCAACAACGAAGACTAGTTTTCTGACTAGAATAAAAGAAAAATACACTGGAATAATAACTTGACTAATGACTAATAAGATTAATGACCCTTAGAATTTTTTACCAGCGTGTATTTGTCGGAAGACGCCATATTGTCTCTAGGGAAGCACTGGGTCACATGTATATAGGTCGCACTTGTTTGAAGTTTGATTGGTGCACCCGTTTGATAAACAAGTTATGTTTACAAATAGCATGAAGGCTTCATCAAATTGTTTTCAAACAAAAAATAATAAATTTCGACTCAACTTTTTCCATACTATATATTTCTTTTTGAATACATGCAAATACATACCGGGAAATTTTAAACTACAATGTATCAGCATTTAAATAAGAAGTCAGGACTCGCCGAATTGACCAGAAAAGTGTGCCCATGACGTCATCCATCTATCATGTCTATAAGGAATAACTGGAGGTTTTCGAAGGTTTTGATTGGGTATCACGTGGTCGATCATGCATGTTCAATTGTACCATTGGGTGGTTATTTTTGGAAACTAATAATAGTAGCATGGGAATTCCAGAGATTTAAATCGGAAAATCATGCATGGTGTCATTTGCTGTTACGGTAGACTACATAGACAATGTAAATTAACAAGAGGGCCATGAAGGCCCTGTATCACTCACCTGACCTATTGACCTAAAGATCATCAATATTAACATTCTGACCAAGTTTCATAAAGATATGGTCATAAATGTGATCTCTAAAGTGTTAACTAGCTTTTCCTTTGATTTGACCCGGTGCCCTAGTTTTTAACCACACATGACCCAGATTCGAACTTCACCTAAAGATCATCAAAATTAACATTCTGACCAAGTTTCATGAAGATACAGTCATAAATGTGGCCTCTGGAGTGTTAACAAGCTTTTCCTTTGATTTGATTTTGTAACCTTGTTTTTGACCCTACCTGACCCAGATTTGAACTTGACCTACAGATCATCAAGATCAACATTCTGACCAAGATTCATTAAGATATGGTCATGAATGTGGCCTCTACAGTGTTAACTAGCTTTTCCTTTGATTTGACCTGGTGACCTAGTTTTTGATCCTACATGACCCAGATTCAACCTGGACCTTGAGACCATCAAGATTAACATTCTGACCAAAATTCATGAAGATACTATCATAAATGTGGCCTCTACAGTGTTAACAAGCTTTTCCTTTGATTTGACCAGGTGACCTAGTTTTTGACCCCAGATGACCCAATATCAATTTCATCCAAGATTTTATTGAGAGTAACACCCTGACCAAGTTTCATTAAGATTGGGCCAAAATTGTGACCTCTAGAGTGTTAACAAGCTTTTCCTTTGATTTGACCTGGTGACCTAGTTTTTGACCCCACATGACCCAATATCAAACTCGTCCAAGATTTTGTTGAGGGTAACATTCTGACCAAGTTTCATTAAGACTGGACCAAAATTGTGACCTCTAGAGTGTTAACAAGCCTTTCCTCTGATTTGACCTGGTGACCTAGTATTTGACCCCAGATGACCCAATATCGAACTCGTCCAAGATTTTATTGAGGGTAATATCTGACCAAGTTTCATTAAGATTGGGTAAAAATTGTGACCTCTAGAGTGTTAACAGTCAAACTGTTGACGACGGACGGACGACTGACGGACAGACGACGACGGACACAGGGCGATGGCAAAAGCTCACCTAATCCTTTGAGCACTTCGTGCTCAGGTGAGCTAAAAATAAACAGAAGTAGGGATAATGTTGATAAAATACCGGTATTCACCGATGGTACCGCGGTATCGTACCACGGGAAGATGGTACCACAGTTACCGGTAATACATCTCTACTGTACTGCCATAGGAATAACCACCTGCAGGCTTTCACTATTCTTACGGAAGAGCCGTAAGAATAGCCTGCGAGGCTATTCCTATCGGACTGTAAGAATAGACATTTCCTTTAATTTATGTTTGAATATGCCTAACATTTGCTTATCTTTCGTTTTAGCCGCTTTATATTTGTTATTTCTGTTTTCTTTGCTTGTTATACCAAAGTAGAAACTGGCAGGTACTCGAAAATGCAGCTCTCTGATTTGTCAGTTAGAACCCCTAATGTACTGTGATGTCATGATAAAGTTAAGACAGGCAATGAACCAAATCATGAAATGTGAACAAAGCTGGACAGAAAACTTGTTAAGCGGTCGGAAACTGGTTTAGTCGGGATACCACTTTCCTACTCCTAAACCTGTTAGTGGCATGAAATGATGAACAAAAGGCCTGTGTCAGGTCTTAGTTCAAGGTCTAATTCACATGAAAGAATAAAAGTAGATAAAACTGTAGAGAAACAAACAATTTCTGAGGTAAGACAGGGTTTTCGAAAACACCGGCTTTCTTCTTTGTGAAGAGCTCTTAGCCGGTTAATCTGGTTCCCTGTCCAATATTGGTTCCCATTCAAAATGGCTTTTTTTAAGTTCGCAGGGGACCAGTCTTAGCCGGTACGCCTAAAGTACGAAATGATCCGAAAAGCTCTTTTATATGCGAAAAGGATGCATTGTTTAAACAGGTTACAACAAACTAAATAGCTGTTCTTGATTAAATATCTTGTTGGTACTGTATATATTTTGGTTATTTGGTTAATCATGTATGCGTCGACCATAACCATCTAAGTCCGACCAGAAACCTGAACTACCTAATTCCACAGTCCCGTACTCAATACCACATGAACTCCTTCTTCCCCCGTACAATCAGACTATGGAATGGCCTTCCTCAATATGTACAGTCCAGCCCCAGCCTCAACATATTTGCTGAGCGACTGGCTACTGTACATCTGCAGTAACTTCCTTCACTATGTTTTTAACTTAGCACCTGTAGTAATTTTTATTCTTTGCACCTAATGAGTTTTCTCATTTTTAACACTGCCCAGACAAGCGCCTTCCAGTCATAATCGTTAATGATTGTTGGAAGAATCATGTAGATGTAAATCTTCTTCTAGAGTGGGCAGACCAATGCTTAGCGCATACCAACACTCGGCGTATATCACGTTACGCAGGCGCGTAGCTGCCTATACGCGAGTACGCGGCTGAATCCACATGATTCTGACAAAAAAAAAAAAAGTTTACACATACTGCAGAATACACCAACATTTATAGCGGACCAGTGGCACTAACAACCTAAACAAAGTCGTCTGCACAACAGTGACAGGAAAGTGTTTTGCAGTTTTGTTTTGTCTACATACGCCAGCATTTTCGCAGATAATTATATATTTTGAAGGTAAGTTTTAAAATAATTTTATGTCTTCATTGTCATGTCCCACTACTGTTCTTCGGAGAAACATTTGTACATGTTAAAATGTAATGTTTTTTTTGTGGGACGATGTGTTGTTTATAATAACTAAATATTTTTTCATTATTTTGAAGTGTAGAACTCTACAATTATTTCATACTTATATGCATCTCAAAGCTTAATTTGCAAATGGCAAAAAATCTAAATAATAATAATCTTTAAGGTGATAGGCTGTTTGAAAAAAAATCTACGGAAGCGCATAATGGTCTTAAATTATAATTTTAAAAAAAAGATATATAAATGGTCTTTATTTCGGTTGTATTTGGATAACTTCAACTAAGTCTTGTAATGTCAAGAAATATTAAGTATATACGTAATAATTTAAGTGAGGTAATTTTTATAACCTTACTGAAAGTCACAGACATTTATATCATCATACTATAAGTCATTTATTCACAATTTCAGGGACTTCTAGACATTGTGGTTTTGTACAAGTTTACTAACATGTCACAGAGTAGAATTGACAGTTTTTTTACTGTCCGGTCAGGAGAAACGCTATCTGACGAGTTAGAGGATCAGTCAACCGAGACTACGAAAGAAGATGAGCCAGATAAACTTTCGCGGATCTCTCACACGATGTATCCAGATGCGGCAAAGTTGTCGCGTACTTGCGACGACGCATTGAAGATGACAGTCCTAGAAAATAACAGAGAATGGGCAAAAACTTTCGAGTTCAAGTCAATGTAAGCAAAACAATATACAGGCCATTTCACTCATTTGTAAATAAATATCATGAACAATAGATAAGTATTAAAAATACTAAGATGATCATTTGTTTGTTTCAGATCAACGAGGTTTGCGATAAGTATGCTGGACATCTAAATCGCATGGCCGTTACATACGTCTATCAAATATGCAAACCGTATATGATGAAGCAGAATTATTCAACTGATGAATCTGATTCTCCCCAAATCCTTATTGTAACATGTCTATTGTATATGTAAACAGTCAAGCATAATTTCCTAGCTCAGATTTTTTCCATTTAAGTCCGCTAATTTTCATTAGTTGAGCGTCACTTAATTATAGTCATTTATGTAGCCTAAATAGACTATAATAATTCATAGGAAATCGGAAATGTACCTTCTGGCACCTGTAGGTGACCATGGACTCTGGTCAGTCCACGTCTGAAACGCACATTATGTACGTGACTCGCTAGTATTATCTCCCTTGTTTACGAATTGATGATCAGTGAAAAGCAGACTATATATGTGTTGTATGCAGGTTGATCTAAATCCATGGTGTAGGTAGGTTTATACGTCAACTAGAAAGATAATCTTATTCAATATTTTTAATAAGAAATTACGACAAAAAGCAAGATATAAGCTATTTTAAACATCTCTGTTGCCATGGTTACTTTAAACTTTAAGAAAAAAGGGTACCATGTAAAGTGCTTGGTATTTTGCTAATAATATTACCCAAATATTCCATGTCGGTCAGTAACAGAATGGCACTGAAGCTGTCGAAAACCCCTATTTTTATACATAGTTGTTTAAAAATGAGAGAAAATGCGTTACCACGGAAACACGAGCCCCGCGACATATACATTTTAAGCTTATATTAGAAAGCTAACGTGCATACTAGTAAAATTATCAATTAAGCAGACTTCTACGGATATCAATGAAACAAAAATACACTTAAAAGTGTTAAATATCCGTATTTTCCTTCTTCTTTCAATATGAAATACCTTAGGAGGGTCATGTTCTTCAAACCTGGATAAAAACTGAACTTGAAGGGACAGAGACAAACGACATTGAGATTGAAGCAGTTAAAACTTTATATTACACGAAATACAAAATAATGCAGCGTTTCAACTAATTTGAAATTACCCTTGTAACAAGGTAACCTACCTTCTTAATCTGTTTTATGGAGTATAACATTCTTTCTATGGGAATGGCTGTATGTTGATGTTGAAATAACTCGTAGCCCAACCCTTTTGTTTTTGTTGTGTGTTAAAAATGAATGTACTATTGTGTGTATCTTTGAAACAGACAGCAATAAAATATGATTAAACTAATATGCATAGTAGGTTAAAAGATGTTAATGCATTTGAAAAGTGGTGTAAAAATGCTACTTACATGTCAAGCATAGATCTGTCATGTGATTTTAGCAAAAAATTGCAAAGAAAATAAGGAAAATGGCTCTACAGAGCAAAGAAAACTGAGGATTATCTGCATCCGGCAATCTGCGACTACCTTTTTTTCCCCGCACCATTTTCCTGTTTAGTGTCTATATGCCTATAAGAAAAACATTTTTTCTCTGACATTGTGCCAGTTTCATTTCAATTGTACAAGCAACATAAATGCATGAAAAAAATACAGTTTCTAAGGTTTTATGGCATTTTTGGTAACATAAGACAACGTGCCAGATTTTGCCAAAAATAGCTGTCACGACATAATTTTCAAGCAGTTACCCTAACTGTAGTCTTGTTTTGCCCTGTTTCGTCGTTTTCTATCCGATCTACATACAAATTACACATTTAAACTGTTAGATGTGTTCATGTTTACCTCTAATTGCCAGAAATTAGTAATCTTAAGGCTATAGATATGCAGTTTTTGAAGAAAAAAAAAATACGCCCAAAACAGTTGTTGCAAATATCGCAAAGACTTTAAATTTACTATTCAAATGTATTTGATTATCTGAATAATATTTGCATATTTTACATATTCATAATCTGTAACTAAATATAGATTTCGGAGCATTCAGCTCCTCTTTTGTTATTATATCAATGGACATTGAATAAAAACTCCTCTTTTTGTATAAGGCTTCACTCTTTGTGTTATTTAAACTTTGTATAGAGGAGCCTGCTCCTCTTATTGTTTGCCTTGTTTGCCTTTGTTAAAGCCAGCATATAAAAGTAGTTATTTTCTCATTAAGAGAGTGGCAAGTAAGAAACAGGAAAGTGGTTATACTGTACTGGATTAAATCATGTTTGACATAGTTGGTAAATAATCTAAATGGAATATATATAAATTGTGCTTTAGAGTAATAAAATGAATATAAATTATGATGGTGTTTTTGTAATAATTTAAAGTGTATAAAAAGAGTTTCAAATAAATGTCGATATGTAATTGAAGGTAAAAAAATAAATAAATAAAATAAAGATGCCTTCACTACATTGAATGGCGCCAGAACTCGGGATAAAGAAAAATAAACGCATACAAGAAGTATAAATTTCAATAAAACAAAGGATTTTAAAAGTGAAAGTAAATATGGCAACAAAGGCAATGATAAGAACCAACAAAGGCTTGCGCACAAAGTACAGAAATGCATTCAAGACCGAGCTTGAAAGGCTCGGAGTTACTGGGAAGTGATATAAGTGAAGTGGATTTGTGTGAACTGACATCAAAAGTGAGTAGATATATAGATTTTCTCAGACTGTACTCCGAAAAATTAGATAAACAAAGAGATAACTTGTTGAAAATGATAGATGAAAGTGAAGAAGAATTCATTGAAGAAGTGTTAAATGATGATTTTTACTTGAGTGAAACAGATGAAAAAGTGTGTATTGGTTTGAACTATTTCAAGGATAACCCTAGAACATCAGGTAAAACAGAAAGCAAGCCTTCTGAAGTTTTCATGGATAAACAAATGTTCGAAATGCAAAATCAAATGAAAGAATTCATGTTAAGCCAACAGGCTCAGCAAAAAGAGTCTATAAAAAAGAAATTAAACGCGATACTGACAAAACGTCTGTAATGTTACCAAAGTCAGATCTTGTTTCATTTGCCGGATATAAAATGGCTCGAATTCTGGGATTCGTTTGAGTAGGTAGGCAATGAGAATGAAAAGATAGCCACCATAGGAGTCTTTGTCCTTAAACAATTGTTTCAAAATCTTTAAATGAAAGTGCACATTTGTCAGATGAGAAGTCCCAGAAAGATACAGAACAGGAATGTGTTGAGGAGTATGCTTTCATGTTTAGGGATGAAATTGTGATCATGCAAACGGCCAGAACAAATTCAGAAATAAAAACAGTGTGTGTGAAAAAGAGATAAGACTTCTGTTTGATTCGGAATCTCACAGGACGTACGTAACCAAGAAACTAGCAGGAGAGTTATGCCTTGAAAGAGGAGAAACACATAAGATTGAGATAAAACTGATGGCATTTGGAAGCAATAAACCTAAATTGATCAAAACACCACTAACAAAGTTACAGGTGAAACTTAAAAAACGGTTCCTATGTAACAGTTAATGCTAATATTGTACCGAATATAGCAGGAACTATGTACAGAAAACCTATGAAGGTTGTTACGTCTTCATATGAAAGCCTAGTGAGCACACTGCAGTTAGTAGATACCCAGCCAGTAAGTAGTGAATCAATTTCCGTAGATTTACTTATCGGAAACGATTACTACATAGATTTTGTATTAAGCCAGAAAATTGAAATACAACCAGGACTGTATTTCCTCGGGTCTAAGCTTGAATGGCTCCTAAGTAGTCGCACATTAAATTATGATGAGGAAAGGTGTAATACCAACATGCTCATATTGACTCAAGTATTTTCGTCGGTGGATAAGTGTTTACCCAGAAAGCCCGACTTGGAAGATTTCTGGAATGTAGAAAGTATAGGAATAACAGAGATACAAACAAGCACAAGTGATGAAAAGGCCAGTGATGCTTTCCAGAAAACGCTGATATTTCGAGATGGACGTTACCACATTAAATGGCCATGGAAGGAAGATAACCCAATACTACCAGAGAACCGTGAAGTTGCACTTTGTCGATTACAATCGTCTGTAGCACGTATGAAAAACAAGCCCGACTTAATGTCGACGTACGACAGAGTAATTCAATATCAACTCGCAAAGGGAATGATCGAAAAGGAAGATAGATGAAATGTAACTGGACGAAAACACTATATTCCACATCTAGCAGCTATTACACCGCAGAAGTCAACAACCAAAATCGTATATAAATAATTTACGACGCATCTGCCGAATCTAGACAAGGAAATAATTCATTAAATGAGCGTTTATACATAGGTCCGGTCATGATTCATGACCTTTGTGGCATACTTCTTCGCTTCCGGTTGCATAAGGCTGCTATAACAGCTGATATTGAGAAAGCTTTTCGTCAGATAGGACTGCAAGAAGATCAAGATGTCACAAGATTTTTTTTTTTTTGGGGGGGGGGGGGGGGGGCGGGGTTAACGCCGTTTGTCAACAGTATTTCAGTCATGTAACGGCGGGCAGTTAACCTAACCAGTGTTCCTGGATTCTGTAACAGTACAAACCTGTTCTCCGCAAGTAGCTACCAACGTCCCCACATGAATTATCAGAAGGGGAGGACGAATGAGTGCACAATGCCTTTTATCGAACCGTCACGGAGAATATACGCCTCGCCCGGGGATCGAACTCGCGACCCCGCGATCAGTAGACCAACGCTCTCCCTACTAAGCTAAGCGGGCGGGCTGTCACAAGGTTAATCTCGCTGAAAGATATCAATAACACACCGGTAGGCAATGGGAATTTACAAGAATATAGATTTTGTAGGGTACCTTTCGGTGTTATCTCTGGCCCTTTTTTTACTTGAGATAACCATAGAGCATCATCTAAATTCGTACAAAACAGATATTGCCACTAAGTTGAAAGAACATATTTATGTGGACAATCCGATTACCGGATGTTCAAATACCAAAGAGGCATTACAGTTATATAGAGAAGCAAAGTCAATGTTTCAAGAAGCATCAATGAATTTGCGAAAATGGATTTCTAATGATAATGTTGTGAATGAAAACATACCTGGCCAAGACAAAAATGATTGTAAAAGCATGACCAATGGAATATTGAGACTGACTGACTGACTGTATGTCTCTGAAACTTGGAAAATGTGTTAATTATGAAAGTGTAACAAAGTGGCAGGTATTGAAATCAGTGTCATCAGTTTATGACCCTCTAGGATTATTATCGCCTGTAACCGTCAGAGGTAAAATGCTTCTTCAGTTCGCTTGACAACGATGATCTTGCAAAGTGGTGCGTAATACAGTCAGATCTACAGAAGCTTCCAGAATGTTCAGTGTCAAGATGTGTAACTTTAGGAGATGAAAATGTGAAATATACATTGTTATGCTTTTGTGATGCTTCAGAGAAAGCATATTGTGCAGCAATTTATCTACTCCAGTCAAGTAAAACGGAAACAAAGAGTGAGTTGATATTTTCGAAAACTAGGCTAACTCCAGCAAAAGGCATGTCAATTCCAAGGTTAGAAGTGATGGATGTTCTAATAGGTGTAAGATGTCTGAACTTTGTTAAAGAACAACTGCAAATACCGCTGCAATGTTCCTATTTATGGACGGATTTACAGTGTGTACTCAAATGGTTAGAGTGTGAAAAGAATCTTACAGTATTTATACGTAACAGGATTAATGAAATTAAAAATCATATAAACATCACATTTAAGTATGTTAGATCCAAGGATAACCCTGTTGATATTGCAACCAGAGGGAGTACTCTTCAAAATCTGATGGATTATAATATGTGGCCGCATGGCCCGCAGTGGTTACACAATCCAGAAAATAGTTGGCCAGATCCAGAGTTTGAAATAAAAAGTGATTCAGAGGATGTATACAGAAGTGAATTGAAATCCAAGATAAGCAAGGAAAGTAGTGTGTTTCAGTCCGAGAAAGAAGCAAGTGACAAAAGTATGCACACTCTATGCAACATTAACTGTGAGAGATTTTCGTCAGTTACAAAGCTGATCAGAGTAACGGCCTTAGTCCTCAGATTTGTAAACAAGATGGGAAAGAGGTGTAATGAAAATGGAGTTCTTAAAAATCACGAACTAAAAGAATCAGAGAATATGTGGATCAAATGTGTCCAAAAGTAATTCTTTGAAGATGTGTTCAATGATTATATCAGGGAAAAAAGTCTAATAACTTGCAACGTCTGTTAGGCCTGTTTATTGACAAAAATGCTGTGCTACGGTGCAGTGGGATACTACAAAACGCTAACCTTGATGCAGACACAGTTACTACAATCTTGCTTCCTAAAACAGCAGATTTACCTCTCTAGTCATAGACAGAGCTCATAAGCAACTCTTCTTAGTGTGACATCACACACTTTGAGTTACATAAGATATGAGTACTGGGTCAATCTCCGAGCAGAGTTGTCGTCCGTGATCTTCACTAGGAATGAAAAATCACCGGAAGTGCAAGAGATCGGCACTGGATACCGAAAGGGCGCTCTGCGGCGAAATCGGTTATTTCTAAATGTTCAATTTGCCGAAAAGTGGAATTAGGACCATACAGAATGCCTGTGATGCCACCTTTGCCGAAATCACGTGTTACAATGTCTACCCCATTTTCAAAATTAGGGCTAGATTATTTAGGTCCGATCTATATCAAATCACAAAGCAATACTGGCAAAGTATGGGTTTGTTTGTTCACTTGCCTTGTTACAAGAGTCATTCATTTGGAAGTGGTACAAGATATGTCATCAGACAAGTTTATTCTAGCCTTGAAAGGATTCATTTCTTTAGGAGGTCAACCAACTGAAATCATCGGTGATAACGCCATGCAGTTCAAAAGTGCTTGCAAAACATTAAACACAGTGTGGAAAAGAGTTCTGAAAAGTACGGATGTTCAAAACTTATCGACCAATAGTGACATCAAGTGGTCTTTTATAGTTAAATTAGCCCCCTGGATGGAAGGCTTTTACGAAAGACTCGTAGGCCTAGTCAAGAGAGCACTTCGAAAATCTCTTGGGAAGAAATTATTAACCCTAGTTCAACTACAGACGCTACTAAAAGAAGTAGAAGCAGTTGTAAATACAAGGCCGCTGGTCTACACCGGTGAAGTGCTTGACGAAAATGTTCTAACTCCTGCTCATTTTCTGTGTCTAAATCCGAGACTTGTGACACAATCCATTGAACACGACCTCAACGAGAACGACGAAGATTATGTTCCACTTGAAAGCACAAGAGTATGAGCTTCTTATGATTTGGAAAAAAGGTAAAAAAATTGGTAGACTGTTTCTGGAAAACTCGACGAGACGATTACTTGCTAAATTTACGTGAAAGGACGCAGACAAAACTGAGATCCAGCAGAGTACAATCACAGAGTATGCCAAGTAAGGGCGAGGTAGTTTTGATTAAGGACTATTGTCCAAGAGGTTGTTGGAAGCTGGGGAAAATAACAGATTTGTGTACAAGCAGTGACGGAAATATTCGGTCAGCTAAAGTACAGACTTCCTCCGGTCGTGTTATAGGTCAGCTTTATACCCACTCGAAGTAAGTAGAGAACAAACCACAAAATCAACAGAGGATGACAATTCTGCGGGCGAGATTCCTCGCATATCAAGCGACCGGAAATCTAAAGAGAATGGTCGGAAAAAGATCCGTGTCTTTTTTGAAAATTAGCATTTATGAATGTCGTTTTATCGAAGTTTGAAATATGAATTATATAAATAGACAGTAATATACAGTTTTAGTTATATTCAAGGGTTTTATTCTGAAAATCGCAGTTTTTGTTACAATCGTTTTTATTAAAGAAGTGTTACATTTACATTTCTTCAAAATATTTAAGAATAAATTAAGTGTTATTTGACCGTGTCAAAGTTCAATGGAGCCTATAACTACACAGCTCCTCTTATTGCATATGCGGCGCCGTCCGAAGCTATTCAGTAAATTTGCACGAGGCTTCCGTGATAATTTTATGTTCACTCAATATATATATACTTTGAAAAGCATAGCAAATGTTTAGTTGTTTTTACACAGCTGATACACGTTGATAGATTTAACAGTGTTTAATTGTGATACGTGTGGGTCATCTTACAAGTACATAAAGAATGTACAGACACATACGAGAGAAACACATGACATTGGAATATTGGAATTGTACTGAGAATAAGTGTAAATCAAGATCTATCAGGCGAAGTTATTTGTCTAGACATTTAGTCTTTAATCATCGATTTAGTAAGGCAGACGCAAATATGAAGGCAATAAATGCATGCAGAGGTGACGACTCGAATACGAGTACAAAGGGTGCAACAGATGTCAGCGATGACGACACTGTGCTCAATTTAATAGCCGAGTTGCAAGAGTTATCTGACCAGGATCTTCATGTAAATACATCGCAATCTGTCCATGAAATAATATTCGACGTGGATGAATATGTCACGTGCGGTTATGCTTTGAAAACAAATGCTGGCGTTGTGCAAAGTTTAGTAGGATTTAAAGAGCCTGAAAATGTAGTGGAATGTGCAGGAAATAAATAAAAATGAAAACATCCAAGAAATAAATGTTTTCAAAGATGTGCAAAAAGAAGACGTGGTAGAAGTTCAGGAAAGTAATGAATTCTGTGATATGCGGGAGTTATTTGATTGTGAAATTGTGCAGGAAGGGAATTATTCCAAAAGTGTGACAGATGGAGATATTGAATTTGATAAAATTAATGATTCTGTAATAGATGGGAATAAAATTCAGAAAAAAATAAATTCACTGTAGGCTGTAAAGAATGTTACAGCGACATAAGTTCAGATGAAAATGATTCTGAAAATCTGGTGGATTTAAACAACAACTAGACTATATATTCTAGAGGCGATAAATGTGACGGAGTTACACTATCTACTATGAAAACAAAAGTAGAAGTGTATGAGTTAACATTTACAAAAGAAACAAAGTATGTAGGTGAAAAAGAAGTTGATTCAAATATCAGTGTTGAAAAGGATTATTTTGCTTATTACAAGTAAACTGTTTTTGTAATAAAAAGAGATAATCTAAACAGAAAGTTTAAAAATTTGTACCGACAAAGCACATGCAAACCAGATCCTAGCAGACGACAATATTTCCGGTAACAGATTCCGAGTACCTACGGGTAACCGCGGAAAAAAGCCAGAAGATTGGAAGAAATGCTCATTGTATTCACTAAAATGCAACAAGAGTGCCAGAATGTCACAATATACGCCCGCCATAGCAAATTTCTTAGCACCGTACTTGCAAATGGAATTTTAATTCTGTGGCTGTGTAGCAGTTATTGTAATTCTTTTGTTTTTCTAAGTCCACAAAAAACTCCTTACCAGGTAAAGATACCTTAAAATACACTTAAAATTTGAAAGTAACATCTATGTTGTACCACAGAAAAGTGGTCTTGGTTTTTCCCTACGGTCAATTTTAAAAAAAAGGTACAATATAAGTTATTTCTAGTAACATCTAAGGGAAGTGAATTGTTAATTAACAAAAAGTTCACATAAAAATCCTTACCAGGTACGGATAGGTCAAAATACACACCAAAATTGGGTGTAACATGCATGTTGTACTATAGAAAAGTGGTCTTGATTTTTCCCTACGACCAGTAATAAAAAAAGTTACAATGTAATAACAAAGGAAAGTAATTCTAAACTAGGGACTTGGTTCTTACGCATGACACTCCGTCTTATGATGGTGTACAATTGTGCCAAGTTACATCAATATCCCTCCATGCATGAAGAAGAAATACTCTGGACAAAGTCATTCTTGTATCTGATCTTTGGCCTCTAAGTGTGACCTTGACCTTAGACCGGGGGACCTGGTTCTTGCGCATGACATTTCGTCTCATAGTGGTAAACTTTTGTGCCAAGTAATTTCAAAATCCCTCCATGCGTGAAGAAGAAATGCTCCGGACAGTTTTCATTCTTGTATCCTTTGACCTCTAAGTCTGACCTTGACCTTAGACCTAGGGATCTGGTTCTTGCGCATGAAACTCCGCCTCACGATGGTGAACAATTGTGCCAAGTTACATCAAAATCCCTCGATCCATGCATAACGAAGATAAGCTCCGGACAAAGTCTGTGGACGCCGCCGGCCCGCCCGCCAGGGGCGTTCCCATAATACGTCCAGTTTTCTAAACGGGCGTATAAAAAGGACCAAGCAAACCATTATCAACTTTAGCACATAACGAAAATTGAATGATTTATCCACATCTGAAGGGATACCTCTTTTTTTTTTTTTTTTTTTTTTTTTTTTGATTAGTTATTATTTGAAAATCTCATTTTAATCTGTTATATTTGAAGAAGTTAATTTTTTGTCCTGCTTCTGAACTGAGGTGGGTCTGTTTAAAGACAAAAAGGACCAACCAAACATTTTTTTTTAAATATTCAAATTTAAATTAAATCGATTTTTCGTTAGGTCGATATTACTAAAAGTTCGTAATGTTTTCCCATTTATATTCATTTATATCAAATATGATTTTTTTTTTTCACAATAGTACAAATCACCGAAAAGAAAAGAAATGTTGAAGTTAAATGATAATACCTTTACCACTTTTATATACCAAGTTATGAAAGTCGTCTTCTTTTCACGTTTGGAATCTCTTCATGAAATAAAAAAGTGGTAAACCATAGATCGCTAAACACGACATTAACGAAAATGTTGCAGGTTCGGTTTGATTGAGCCTGTTCATGGAAGATACTGGAAATGCGAGCTCAACATTTACACAAGTTATAAGTACCAGAATATACAGGGGCGTCGGAAGGTATTTGATATTGGGGCCGCGAATGGGGTTAGGTACGAGAGGCGGGCACCTCTTATGTATGGGGGTACGTGGGTCTCCCCCGAAAAAAAATAAAATACATGATCATAATTGGCGACTTCTGGTACATTTTAGGGGTCCCGAATCGCATCTCAATTCTCCAGTATTTTCTTACTACTTACATGATATATAAGCAAAATAAACCCTTTCATTATTAATAATGTGTAACGCAATACAAAGAAAATGTATGGTTGTGTGTGTGTGTGTGTGTGTGTGTTTAATATAACTAACAATAATCATTCATGTTACATTCAATAAACGTATTGAAAGTCAAGAAATTTCATTTAAAAGTTTGTAACATTCTCAAAGCAGTTCAATGTGAGACCAGTTTTACGTCAACTGTTATGTACAGTGGTGCAACTGGACTTAATCAGTCTCTTAAAACTTCCCAAAAATGGCAAGACGTGAGTCTCTGAAGATATGACATAAGTTAAACTTCATTTCATATTTGTTTAAAATATCAATTTGTGAGTAAGAACAATTTATACCGTTAACTCCTTACATCTTACCGCTGTGATAAATCTTAATACTTAATTACTTCATTCATTAAAAAAAAACATGCTTATTAATTTCTTAAGGGTATAGTTTAAACGTACCTTTAACTAAAGACATGTCAATTTAAAATATGATGATTTGTTCACGCGTAATTAAGTCCAATCACGGACACGTTTGTTTGACTCCAATTAACACCCCCATCGTGTCATCATCACCACGGTATCATACTAATCTGGACAACGTATATTGTTTAACACGAAGTAAAATTTAATATACTGTACAAATATTGGGTCCGCGGATCTGCGGCTCCAACTTATAAATTTAGAAAAAAATCGTTTTTGGGCAAATTGTTGGGGCCGCGACCGCGGCCCCTGCGGCCCCATTTCCGACGCCCCTGTTATAATTTAGAGACATCCGCAGATGTATTCTTACGGCGATGCACATGGAACATCCGCAGATGTATTCATACGGCGATGCACATGGAACATCCGCAGATATATACATACGGCGATGCACATGGAACATCCGCAGATGTATTCATACGGCGATGCACATGGAACCTTCAATGATGCACATGAAAAGCGGCGTATGGTATATATTATTATAATGGTATTACATTTTATGTGTATATTATTATCATATATTCCAACCTGAATAACGTATTTACATGGTGTTAATAACCATATAAATACTTTGATAAAATTGCGTTGATAAAAGAAAGAAAACATATTCAGCTGATATCTTAGGAAAATATTTACCTAATCAAGAGATGTCATGAACTGCCTCTTGCAGTATTCACATGCATACTAGATCAGTGACGTATTACATTGGATGCATAGGTCGCGAGGAAGACGCTTTCCTACGGAGGTGAATGCCCCTTGTTCGAATCCTGGCTACTCCCATTGCGGTGTGTCCTTGGGCAAGGCACTTTAACGCGATTGCGCAACGGTAAATAAAATTTACCTTTACCTATTATTACATTACTAATGTTTTCCTCTCTGATCTCTGTAGTTGTCGCCCAGATTTACCCGTATTAAAAGCATAAAATATAAACGGTGTTGTTCAATGTGTGAAAGAATAAATAAGACTTAAATAGTACACCTATAATACCGTGATAGATAAGCGCACTTGCAAAACAAGCATTGAATCATATAGGGAAATTGGTTTTAAACGGTTAAAACACCAATAATTATTTATTTGTCATGATTTTATAACCTATATTCCCAATTAACATTTCTTTATCTTTCATTTCATGTAAAAAATATGAAAATATTTAAAGAGGAAATTGCTTCCTTTTAACTTTCAATTTCCTCACTATCGCTCATATAGAATATATAAGGATGAAAAATAGAATTGCAACTTTGTCCTAGTGTAAGGGTTTATTTCTACGTTTCCGCATAATAAAATGCCAAAATTTTATAACCTTTATTCTGTATCTACATTTTCCGATCTTTTAGACAATGCTATTTTGAAAAAGATATTTTGTTAGGAAATTGCTTCCATCTTTTTGTCAAATTGCTGAAATCATTTCCTCAGTTTTTAGGACAGAAAATCTGCGGCCTTTTTGGTGATTTGAAACCGTATAGTGATTATAGCTTGAAGAATGTATTGTAATATGTTTATTTAAAATACAGTTTTTATTTTAAATATATTTATATTTGCTTGTATGGGAACTTGTCCTAAAATAGTTTTAAATATGGCATATCAAATCACTAAAATTATTGTATTCTCGCTCAATAACAGCACAATTGTTGTTAAAGAAATTGAGTTTCATTGCACATGTATTCCATTATTATCATTTTTACTCGCTCTCTTTAAGAAATTTAATTTCAAAATCGAAGAAGTATGTAACACATTTTAATTTAAACGGTATCATATGGTTTAAACTGAAAAAGAATTTTCAAATTCTGCAAATGATCAGTACCTTCGTATCTGTTATATTCCGCCGTAAGAAAACATGTAAACTCCATACAATTTGAATTTGACTTTTTCGAACACTTAAATGCGGAAAGACAGGCGCGAGGTGTACTTGTTAGGCGACTTGAATTCACGCAGTGGCGAAAACATATATTTAGACTGTTACATTGGTATGCCGGAGAATGTGGGTCAAGTGAAAATCATGATACACATGTTAATCCGTTTTGTGTAATAGAGTGCTTTGAGCTCAAAATTGGCCGAATCGTTCAGATAATTCTACAAGCAAACCGCTTTGCATGATTATAGTTTGACATATTGCCTTTAATATTTGATCGAGACCCCAACCTCAAAATCAATATGGTGGCCAAAATTCAAGATGGCCGCCACATGGCTACCAAGCTTTATGACAGTTGCATAAATTTTGTTAAAAGTGTGTTAAATAAGGTAAGTAAGTTTATTTCTTTTTTCTTTATTGATTTGTATTGGAGACGTGTTCGATTATATACCCAAATAAGGTTTATGCCGGAAATATCAATTTTTGCATAAAATATGCGCATTTATAATTGTAAAATGGGCGGAAAATTGTCATTGTTTTTATCAATACATTTAATCTATTTTTTCCAGTATTACCAAAATGGTTTTATAGTCTAATTTGACTTATATTTTTATGGTTTTACCTGTAATACAGACTTTTTGGCATTATTGTGGAATAAAGGCGAGGCTAGGCGGGTGGGGTAAATTGACCCTCTGTAAAATCATCCAACATGTACATTACTTGTATATCATTTTAAACATAATACGAATGTTTTGTGATTATGTGAACTGCATTATATGACAGTATTTCTTAAACACATTATTTAAGAAAAAATCAATATGTAGCATACATTACTCAAGTTACGTTACCTTTTCATTAAACTTGTTTTATTATTTCAAATTATTTGAAAGATTTTAAATTTAGGCAGATTTTAAATATAAATCACTATGATTTTTGCTGCAAAACTTGAAAAAAATGCTTTTTAATAGCATAATCATAATTTTATTTCTTTTTTATTGGTTTAGTTTGAGGAAAGACTATATGCAACTTATTTTACATATTTTACGTTACCATTTCACTACTAATTCTACTGTATCATTATATTTATAAGATATTTCAAAAATAAGTTACTGTGCATTTAGTTAAAATTAATGCTTTAGGTATGAAATATACAAACGTAATTGTCAAGTATTGCTGTTTTTCTTATCTAACAACACTTTTAAAGACGTTACCTTTATATCTGGTTTTATTTTGAAAACATATGTGGGAAAAATACTGAATCACTGATATCAATATATTGAGGAATGACAAAATAGTGAGACGAAATTTATAAGTTGCCAGCCAATGCAAACGTTTCTAATAGTCATAATAATCATGTACAAAGGGTGATCCAAAATTGCATGGCCTTTTGTCGTAAAATTTTATTTAGAAATATACCACAATGAAAATTGTTAGGTATATACTTTCACTTTTTAACTATTGTCTGCATGAGAATACAATTTAAAAGTTCTGTCAAATTAAATTTTCTTGTAAGAGTAACAAGTAAAAGATGAGGTGGGGCAACCATAATGGTGTAGTTCCACTGGAATTCAAACGCACAAATATATCAAGTATCTGCTGGGGCACATTTGTGTAAGTAAGTTCACTAACTGGTTATGTCAATATGTTATACATACAGGGTTTCTACATTATATATTTGTCTTCACATAAATTGTATAACGAATATATACTTTTGTACAAAGCCTTTCAGAACTTTAAAAACTAAGATGTCAAAAACTCTTCGAAAAAAAACACATAACATGACAGAAATTAAAATAGCACTAAGACACTTTTTCCTGTATTTCCAAACCTTACCTATTTCTGACTTTCAATAGCGCTGTCAATATTAGGTACACACGCTTTCAATTTTGTAAATAAATGAAATAAATTCTAAAAGAGAGATTTTCGTATATTTTTTTCGTTTTGGAGTTATGACAAAAGCCAACACAATTTTTTGTCAAAATATTTGTCAAACACACATCACTATCATTAATCACGTCATGATACCAGAAATTATGTAGTCATTCATGCATTAAATTTTAATAAAACATATTATGTAAAGAATCATATAATTTTGTCATGATCCAAATTGGAAGAGCAGAAATATCTGAATTATTTTTCTAATTGTCCAGAACACAAAGTTATGACTATTGACAACTTCAAGGGATTCCAAGAAATCTTACCAAAACCGTAAGCATAATGACAGGTACTGTACTTCAAGATCAATGTCATAGGTGAGAACACTAAACCTTAATAACCTTAATACATTGGCAAAAGTACTTTTCAAAAACTTACTACTGAATATCTTTTTGGTTTAAACTGCCATCAAATTCCACCAATCTTTCAAGAAGTAAAAGAAATCATGGTGTCAGAAATATATATTTGCTTGATAAAATATAATACGGAAGATAAATGCATTATTTTGAAACATCTAATAAAGTCTGTAAGAGTAACCGAGGCCCGGATACAGGGCCAGACCGAGGGGGCCCGTGCCGCATGCTACCCCAAGTTCTAACAAGTTACCTTTAATACTTACCAAAGTTGCACCCGGTTATTTTGGCAAAGAAATAATATTTCTCACAATTAAGACCTAAAATATGATTCACAGACCATCATTTAATACCAATATTTCAACATTTTCCAGGGGAAGAGCCTCTTTACTCCCTTAAAGTGATGGAACACCCCCAACAGTACCGCAAAATTTAGACAAAAAATGCATCAGAGGCTGTCATTTCATAACTGTATTTCAAATATTTCCATGGGGAGCCCCCTGAACCGGCTAAAATGAGGAGGCTACTCTATCCTGGAGGAGATCCCTCTGACCCCCCTCTCTCTACAATGGATGTGGGCCCAAATCCCACGCCTAAACCATTTTGGCGCTATGCACCTCGCCGATGACGACTTCGTACTTAACTGGTGCCCCACCCCGCCCCCTACACACACAACGCATACTGTAGACCGCAATATTTTTGCATCCGTGACACAGCACTTTAAGACTGTTGTTTTGATAGTTGATAAAACCTAGCTATAAGAGGAAGCGTAGATCAAAGAACCAGAAAATATAACACTGCATGCAGTGAATGCATTTTATACTGACATAAAATGATAATGGTTTAAGAAATTTGGTACACATATCAACATGCCTTTTCTCTGTAAATCAGCTTTGATATTCAGTCTTACTGAATATTATGTTTACATTGTGTTTAATATTGCCATTATATAAAGAAATGGAAAACAGTGGAACAATATTATATTTATATGTAAAATTAGGAGAATATTTAGATGGTCATTTTTTTTTCAATGAATTTCTTGAACTTAAAGAGCTATTGCCAATATCTTGTTGATTTGCATTGTGATACACATTTCGTAATGTAGGAATTCATAATATGTCACATTAACTAAAAAGCCAAAATGCAACCTGCTTGGTTCTTTGTACGTGTGAACGGGAAATTTTTCTTTCCATCTCTTTTTCTTCATTTGAGCACCCTTTTCATTTTTGATGACAATGGATTATGAAAATATACCCATTGAATAACCAGTTCTTATTTTTCACTTTTCAATAAGCTGATTGCCTATTAATTATGTGTTTCGTTGCCAGCTGCAAATCTGTAGTAAAAGGAGAAGCTGGGAGCCAATCACTTTGATATTGTTTGGAGTTTGAGATAGTTTTCACCGTAAAATTTAATAATTATACCATCTCACCAATGCAAATGGGCATAAAATATCAACGAAATCAATGGATGTTCAGATAGTAAAACATCTTGGCAGCCATTTTGAATTTGGAAAACGGTCAGTCAAGCTATATCTAGTGTTCAAGTGAAATAAGGGCTCTATATCTCATGTTAATGAACTTTATTCAACAAAATTTTCAATGAAAGATGAAATGTGGGCAAAATATTTTAGATATTTTGAAAATCTAAATTTTTGCCAAATTATGTCGGCCATCTTGAATTGTGTCGGCCATTTTGAATATAGGCTTTCAAAATCTTAAATTTTCAAAATGCAGATATAAATATTTCATTATCAAAACCCATTCTGCTTACAGCCAACATAAAATATTACTTAATAATCATTTTAATAAAGTCTAAGAAAATTGGTGGCCATCTTGGCGGCCATTTTGAATTTCAGACGCCATGATTTTGACGCAGGGGTCTCGATCAATAATTTAGCGTATGGTTTCAAACAATCAACATGCAAAGTGATTTGCTTGTAGAATAATCTAAACGATTTTTTGTATTATCACTCTAACTATAAAGCTATTGACTCTCTGTAAAGAAAATAACCCAAGTATTACGAATGGGTCATTGCACGTTTCATTCAGTCAGGAGAAATAGACCTATCGCAAGTACTGTTGATTATTTCATTACCAAGTATGAAAATTTTAGATACATATTTTATATATGTTTGTTGGATGTAACTGAATATTCGGTATAATTTAGGTGGGTCGATGGTCTAGTGGTAACACGCTTGACGGTCAATCCAGAGGTCCGGGGTTCGAATCCCGGTCCATGCACTGGAAATTTCTGAGATGCTCTTGAGTGTCTCCCACCTAACTAGAGGCCTTTACTGGTACTTCCCAGGAAAGACGGCTTCGCGTGTATCTGTGCTATACACCGGGCACGTTAAAAACCAGACTGTCTATTCACAAACAGCTAGGCTCAGTTAGCCGGACACGTCTGTATCATAAACGTTCTCTCTGTCTGTTCCGGGGGCTTTATCTCTCTCTGTCCCTCGGGTCAGATCGCTCTGTGTCTGTACTAGTAGAAGATGAATTTCGCGCCCTGTGTGGCTGCGTCTGCTATATGTTAAGCGCCTTTGAACGTGTTTATCATGAAAAGGGTGCTATATAAATCTGGTATAATAATAAAAATAATAATCATTGACCAATAATACACTGAACAGCAAAAGAAACTATCCAGTATTATAACTGGGGTATTTCTTATTTAAAAACTTTAATTTATAAATCACTTGTGTTTTTCGTATCACATTACACTTGAAGAACTTCACGTGTAAAATTTAAAAAAAAACAATCAACCGTGAAGTCAGTAGTCCCACAATAGCCGTTTTGCACGAAATTCACGTGCGCCCGTAATTAACTACTTTCTTTGTGAAATTTTATTGTCATTGGAAATATTGATACAGTAATCGAACGATAATTTGATATTTGTAAACAAACGCAGTCGATCTTATTATTTATCAGTTTAGGTAAATCACGCATAGACGATATGGATTAGTATCTCAAACTGAGGCTCGATGAACGAAGTACTGTATTAGTGCAATGGGTTAGGCCGCTAGGTATGACACCCGAAGTCCGGAGTTCGATACTGGGTTGAAGTATACTTTTTACCTTTTTTCAGCATAGATACAATACCGGTTTTTCAACTGGCTTTAAAAACAATACGGTAATACACGGGTTCTTTGTGAACGTCCAATTTTTATAGATGGAATGTATGTACATTACCCCATATACATTAACATACCATTCCATAGCTCTAAATGGCGAACATTAAAAAAAAGCTTCTGATGAGCGATTTCATTATTCTGAAATTCTGAAACGGACACAGCCGACGATTCTGCAACAGATACAATGGACGAGCCGAAAATGAAATGAATTTTATTGATTAAAATTTCATAGATATTAAAACAAGTTAAAACAAAGTAGGAATAAAAAAAGAAAAAAAGAAATAAACGTAATAAGAAACAAGAGGGCCAAGATGGCCCTAGGTCGCTCACCTGATAAACACACCATAATTAACAGTGTAAACATGTTTGACATAATGATTTCATGGAAACAAATATTCTGACCAATTTTCATTAAGATTGTATCAAAAATGTGGTCTCTTAAGTGTAAACAAGCATTTTCTTCAATTTGACCTAGTGACCTAGTTTTTGAACTAAGATGACCTACATTCGAATTTACCTAGATTTGATCAAGGCAATCATTCTGACTAAATTTCATCAACATCGATTGAAAAATACAGCCTCTATCGCATACAAAACGTTTTTCTTTGATATATCCTAGCGACCTAGTTTTTGACCCCAGATGACCCATATTCAAACTTGACCTTTATTTCATCAAGGCTAGCATTTTGACCAAATTTCATGAAGATCAATTGAAAAATACAGTCTCTTTTGCATATACAAAATGTTTTCTCTGATTTGACTTAGTGACCTAGTTTTTGACCCCAGATGACCCATTTTCGAATTGGCCTAGATTTCATCAAGGTTATTATTCTGACAAAATTTCATGAAGATCAGTTGAAAAATACAGCCTCTCGCATACAAAAGGTTTTTCTTTGATTTGACCTAGTGACCTACTTTTTAACCCAGATAACCCATTTTCGAACTCGGCCTAGATTTCATCAAGGTAATCATTCTGACCAAAATTCATGAAGATAAAATGAAAAATACAGCCTCTATCGCATACACAAGGTTTTTCCTTGATTTGACCTAGTGACCTAGTTTTTGACCCCAGATGACCCATTTTTGAACTCGGCCTAGATTTCATCAAGGTAATCATTCTGACCAAAATTCATGAAGATAAAATGAAAAATACAGCCTCTATCGCATACACAAGGTTTTTCCTTGATTTGACCTAGTGACCTAGTTTTTGACCCCGGGTGACCCATTTTCAAACTTGGCCTAAATTTCATCAAGGTAATCATTCTGACAAAATTTCATGAAGATCAATTGAAAAATATAGCCTCTATCGCATACACAAGGTTTTTCCTTGATTTGACATAGTGACCTAGTTTATGACCCCAGATGACCCATTTTCGAACTCGGCCTAGATTTCGCCGAGGTAATCATTCTGACCAAAGTTCATGAAGATCAGTTGAAAAGTACAGCCTCTATCGCATACACAAGCTAAATGTTGACGGACGACAGACGACAGACAGACGACGGACGCCGGACATCGAGCGATCAGAAAACTCACCTGAGCGTGAGCTAAAAAGAGAAGACAAACAGAGAATCAAACTGAAATAAAACAAACATAAAGCAGGGCTACATAAAACTTTTTCTTAGAAAATAAACATCTTGCGAGTTTCGAACTCGTGCTATATTTCGAACTGCATTTGAAAACCGACAGCTTAGCCACCTGAGTTATTTCGCCAATCAAGTAAACGTTGATCTCTATTTGACAAGTATCATATGAATTCTTATCTAATTTACCGTGACATCTGACCAACCTAAATTATCTGTCTTAGACTCGCCTGACATTTTCGCGCCATTTTTATTATTGTTCGCCGACTGTAATTGGCTAACTCGAAAAACAGCATAAAGTTTCAAAAATATTGTTGGTTGCACCGCACGACTGAATCAAGAAGTGCGAGCGCCCAATTGGGATGTTACAATGCAACTGACGCGCAGAAGATATAGCCTTTCAAACGGCTATTGTGGGACTACTGACTTCACGGTTGATTGATTTTTAAAAATTTATCAGGTGAAGATCTTCAAGTGTAATTTTGATTGATGAAGAAACAATTCAAATTTGAAAAATTATTTTTTTATTTCAAAATATACCAGTTATACATCTGGATAGTTTCTTTTGCTGTTCAGTATATTTTCTTCAAGTGTAATCAGGTAATGTTTCACTGACAAATACCGAAAATCTTGAAAGAAATTGTGCACTTTATATTTTCAGATTTTCTCAGAATCCGGTGATGGAATGTTGTCATGTTTGGTATCATTTTAAGGGAAAACATTTATCTTTTCAACTGACGTGATTTTGTTATCGTATTCGATTTCGTTTAAGTGTATGACGCGTCTATGATTAGTAGGGGTCAAAATCAAAAATACATAAATAGCCGAGAGAACGTTTTCTTGTGTTCATTAACTGTAGATCGATCAAAAGTGATGAAAAGTTTGCATTAATATCGTTTGTGCCCGCCATTCTGTCTAACAACTTGTACAACACGCCGTCTCATGGAATTAACGTGACGCTGAATTACGTTTGCTGGAAGACGTTTTGAAGGTCGTGCAAATTGTTCATGTCATGCCTTGACCTCATTCTACGACAAAGAGCATCTCAAATGTGCTCTATGGGGTTTAGGTCTGGTGACAGAGCAGGCCAGGGCAAAAATTATATCCCGTTAACGTTCAGAAATTGCCGAGTTAGCCTTGCCGTGTGGGGCCTTGCATTATCATGCATAAGGGTAGCAGGACCATGTGCATTGATAAAGGGGGTGGCTACTGGTCTAAGGACTAGATTAATATAGCCCTGTGCATTACGATTGCACTGTACAAAGACCAGATCCGCTTTTCTGTGTGTGTGTGTGTGTTCGGGTTTAACGTCTTTTTCAACAATGTTTCAGTCATATAAACGACGGTGTCTACTTGTAGCAGTGAGCACAATGCCCAACTTTGTAGTGTTGCCTCAATGGAATATCACGCCGTAGACACGTGGCATGATACCCCACCCAGTCACATTATACTGACATCGGGCTGACCAGTCCTAGCACTATCCCCTTAATGCTGAGCGCCAAGCGAGGAAGCTGCTAGTACCATTTTTTACGTCTTTGGTATGATGCGGCCGGGGATCGAACCCACGACCTCCCGCACTCGAAGCGGACGCTCTACCACTAGTTACCGAGGCGGTTAGATCCGTCTTTATGTTCCCCATTATCCCGCCCCACACCATGACGCTGCCACTACTGAATCTGTTCCTCTGAAGAACACATGCGTCAGAAAATCGCTGTAAACTCGTATTCTGCCGTCATTGTGGATGAGATTAAACCGCCGTTACCGAGATTTGTCAGTAAAGACGTTTCGGTTCCATTCAACTCTTCTCCATCGATAATGGAGTTGCACCCAGTTCAAACGCACCGCACGGTGACGTTGGGACAATATAGGTCCGGTATAGGGACGTCTTGGTCGAATCGGTCTAACGCTTCGACGTAGACGTCTCAGAATCGTATCTCGGCATATACCGTATTGCCTCGCAGTAGCAGTGGCGGTTTGGTACCGACATGTGCGTCAACTCATTGTGACGGTCCAGTTTGACGCCAGTCACACGTGGTCTGCTGGAACGAGGACGTCGCCAACAATACCCGTTTGTACAAATCTATCTCTCTATCAACAGTATTATAGTGTTTCTATGGCAATTAATTGCCCGTGAAACTGCTATGACGGAATCGCCTCTACATGTACCCAGTATCATCAAAGCGTCAATACGCTGACGTTCCGAAAGTCGTGACATCTTTGCTGCTTAAATATTTCGAAATCTAAAGTAATATTCGCATTTGTACATGTGCAAATGAATGTAAAGAAAACACGTTTACCACCTGTGCCTAGGTATACATGCTGCACGTGGAAATCGTGCAAAATTGTAAGACCTACATAGTTTGACCGATATATTGTTGTGTTTAAAAACCGTAACGACCGAGATTCTTACTTGCCGAACTGTACACTTTGTGGAATACAAGTTATCTAAACAAGAAAAATGCACAGTTTCTTTTGCGTTTAAGTATATTTGTTATGATAAAATATTATGGAATACAGAAAAACAGGAGACATTTTTTTAACCTGTTCTTAAGTAAAAACTGAATTCTCGAGTCTGGTGATATTGATATTGTTGTGTTTGTACCTAGGTGGGTTCTTAATAAATAAGGCAAAATAAACCAATGAACATTTAGTCTTAACCTAACTACACACAAAAACAAACGCCAGTTTGCAGTGGGCAAGACTTGCTATATTTATTGGACGAAAGGCAGGCGCGCAAAATATGTACATGTACGGCATCAAATTGTGCTAACATAATAGATCTAAGTAGTTTAAAACAATTCTGAAAAGCGTTACTGTTATAATGTATATTATCAACATAAGTTCAAACGTGCACAAAATAAGCTTATCATGCTCTGGACTAAGTGAAAACTTTCGATATGAGAAAGTATATTCTATATCATAACATCAAATTTACGCAGAATAATAAAGTCTTGTACAACTGAATATGAATATTTCTTTTTCATTCTGTGTCAACAAATCTGCAACTACAACTAAACATCTTTGATCATTTGCTCCTCGAAAAATACAAAATAAAATTATAACTGATGATGCTTGTAAAAAACTCGTACATGGTTATGAAAACGCTTACAGACGTGGTCGACTGGCCGAGGAAAACCTGAAGTAAAACATTTCTATTTTAAAGGGAAAAAACTCAGGAACCTCCACCCGTTTGTCATCAGCGAGTTACGCCAACTGTCATACCACTAGATGATGGGTCTCATCCCTGTACGCCTTTTCAAAACAATAGCGCCGTACATTAAAATAATGTTATTATCATCGTGATGTACAAACTTAAATAAGAAACATAACCGAATTTGAATAGCGAAAATACGTGTGTCTGTATAGAAGTCAAGCCTAGAACTGATTCACACGGCGCTGGCCGTGCAATAGCCCGCCTTACATCACGTGACGTTCCGCGTCACTGTATCGCACAAAATATACCCGTGATTTTGTGCTTCGCCTAAGTTAAGAAATACGTTCTGAGCTATACTGCGTAACGCTCAGAACTAGCAAGTCTTAACCTAATTACACACAAAAATAAACTCCAGTTTGCAGTGGGCAAGACTTGCTATAGAACTGTTACAAATGTTAGAGAAAGACGCTATTCAAATTCGATCCAATATTTTGAAGGAACTGTTACAGTAATGAAATTGTACAATCATAGTAATTTTAAAATTAGAGAAAAATAATAATCTCGTGTTATGGAAATATTTCGTGCCGATCTTTGAATGGTAAGATATGCTTTGTGTTTACAAATTCAGTTTCTTTGTGATTAACAATTTCTTCTCTAATGAATCTTTTATGTACCAATCTTTTGCTATATCAGTTTTCCATCTCCCGTGACGTTTCAAGCACCTTTTTGTGACACCTTCTGCGTAAGCGGCGGCGGTAGCACCGCTCGCCCGTAAAGAATGTGTACCAAAATGAAAGTCGGGTGCAACGGACTTAAGCTTTTTGACGATACACTCTCTAGCTGTACTGTAACTAAATTTCTTATCTTTATCCAATAAAAAACATTTTGATTTTGATCTACACGCGGGCTGAAATAAATACGAACTGCTTCCCAATTTCAAATTTGAACATGATAAATATCTTTTTAGCATTGTGTATGGGAATGCGCAAGTAAGGCCCTTAGCAATACAAATCTCTCTTCCTTCGCGGTAAATGTCGGTTTTGCTTTTTCGGATGTGTAAAACTATGATTTTCATAAAAATCTACGTCGTTACATTTCAAATTGTTAGCTATATTGAAGCGTAAAAATCCAGCGTAACAGAGAAAAATCATTGATACGTCTCTTAAATGTATAGTATCATTTGAATCAGTGTACATGCTGCACAAATCAATTAAATGTTCATGAGAAATAACGACCTTCTTCGTTACTGGTTTAGAATTGTAACGTTTTGCACATTCAACAATGTTTTTGACGGTGGGGTTATCTGTGGGATCTTTAAAGTCATTAATGTCATGTAACCATTTGATGCCGTATAACGCTGATGTAATCACGCTTGCTGATTCGCCACAGTCTATTAAATGCGACAAATACATTGCAGCGTGTATACAATGAGCTGGCAAATATTCCAAACCTTTGGAAACAGAAGTCTTTGAACAATTTTACGTTACTGGCGTATTTGTTAACAGTAGTGTCAGCACGTGAAGAAAGAACGTGTGTCGCCATGCGTTTGATGACGTCAGCACTGTTGTCTATGCCTCGTCGAATTTCCGTTTGAGCGTTTGTTTTATACCAACACCTGCAAAGAATAAACAACTTATGATATGCTATCTACGTTGTACATACGTACTGATACATGTTAGTATGTTTGACTCATCAAAATATGCATCTGAGTGCTAACATTCTGAAAGGAAGTGGTTCCTTTGCAAATACACCGTTATTGCGTCTGCCCCTTAGAACTGAACCTACTAGGCCTACAGGCAGAACAAATATATCTTGAACAAAATTTTTAAAACTGCCGTCGTTTTTCACCATGAGAGGCCAAAAAGGGGCTGAAAACCATTCTGGTACAATCAATGTTCCATTACATTTTTCATTTTTTAGTTTTGCTAAGCATCTGACTGCCACAGTTGGAGGCGGTACGATTCAGTTATTTTCCTTTGACCAACTTATCCTAAAAGTGTCGCAACTCTCTGTGCCGGGGACCCAATATTTCGAGTTAAACCTAACACATTTTGTGTTATAATGTGTCGCGAATCTATCAACTGTATGTTGTCCCAAAGCACGATTTAAATAATCGAAAACATGTTTGCTAATAGACCAGTCGTCGACATCTGAACACCTACTTAATGTATCTGCTTGGACGTTCTTATCCCAGACAAAGAGATATATTGTAAGTCAAACAAGCTCTATGAATGTCTAAAGATAAAATGTGCAAATCTTGAATAAAACTACCAGACGGAATAATGTAAATCAAATTCTTGTTATCTGGACAGACTTTGGTAATTTTATTTCTAAAAATATGCAAATTAGAATAAATGATTCTCCGTATTGCTTCCAACTCTCGCCAGGTGGAACTTTTTGACGCTTCAAAAGCGGTCCAATTACCTGAAACTTCGCCCACATGCGATGTACTAGTTCTCATGCTGTTTGGTACGTACTCACAATCTGTAGTACCATTGTACGTCAATACCTGCGTTGAAGCTTGTGAACTAAGCCCTATGGTGACAGGAAGTAAACTGTCAATAAACTCAACTACTTCTGGAAATTCTGACTCATTGCCCGCCGATGAATTATAAGCTTCAACTTTTGAAACCTGAACTCTCTAGAGGATGTTAACAATTTACCTTCTTCCGGGAATTCTGGCGGATAACCGAATTCTAGTGACTTTATCGGACATTCCGCTTCTTGGGACTCAAAGTAACCCTCTACCGGGTTTGCTAATAGACCAGTCGTCGACATCTGAACACCTACTTAATGTATCTGCTTGGACGTTCTTATCCCGTGGAATTCATTCTAGACAAAGAGATATATTGTAAGTCAAACAAGCTCTATGAATGTCTAAAGATAAAATGTGCAAATCTTGAATAAAACTACCAGACGGAATAATGTAAATCAAATTCTTGTTATCTGGACAGACTTTGGTAATTTTATTTCTAAAAATATGCAAATTAGAATAAATGATTCTCCGTATTGCTTCCAACTCTCGCCAGGTGGAACTTTTTGACGCTTCAAAAGCGGTCCAATTACCTGAAACTTCGCCCACATGCGATGTACTAGTTCTCATGCTGTTTGGTACGTACTCACAATCTGTAGTACCATTGTACGTCAATACCTGCGTTGAAGCTTGTGAACTAAGCCCTATGGTGACAGGAAGTAAACTGTCAATAAACTCAACTACTTCTGGAAATTCTGACTCATTGCCCGCCGATGAATTATAAGCTTCAACTTTTGAAAACTGAACTCTTTTAGAGGATGTTAACAATTTACCTTCTTCCGGGAATTCTGGCGGATAACCGAATTCTAGTGACTTTATCGGACATTCCGCTTCTTGGGACTCAAAGTAACCCTCTACCGGGGACGCTATCGGACGGCCTCCGTCCGCGGGCGTCATCAAACAGTCCACTTCCGGGGACTTTGTCTTTAGGCAAACTCCTTCAGACCATGTCATACGACCCTCTTCCAGAGGCTTTACTAACTGGCCTCGTACCGAGTACTTATTTTGACTGCCCGCTTCCGGGGGCGTCAGTATCTCATCCGAACCCGTTTTTTGGGTCGGTAACATACCCTCTTCCGGGGGCGTCAGAAGTATACCCTCTTCCGTAGGCGTCAATGGTAAACCCAATTCCGGGGGCTCTGCATAAAAACCCGCTTCCGGGGGTACCAACATGCTTTTTAAATCTTGAAATTGAAAACACTATTATTCAGAGAAGTAAAGTTGTCGTCTGCGTCAAAACTACAGTTCATCTCCGAGAACTTGAAACTCGACAAAAAAGGTGCAAACCTGTGTGTTTCTTGGACAATTTTTTTAGTGAGGACATACTCTGGATCTATTGTAGAAGCGTTCGCTTCCGGGAACGGCCTTCTACCGTTTTCATTTTTGACTGAAATAGAACTACTGGTATAGTCGATTTTCGGATGGAATTTCTACATAGCCACCGTAACCGGAACTCGAAGCGTCGCTGAATAATATTGCTTGCACAACTACATTGGGACGCCAAAGTTTACCTTTATCGTTTAAGGATCGTGCGTCTGCGCCAAAATTGCAATTCCTCAAAGGCCTCTAAAGTGACCTTGACCGGAGCTTTCCAACTAGCCCTATTAATAATACATTTCTGTAAATACCTGGTCTTAAGACATACTACTTTTCCGAGCACAATTTGTAAAGAAATGATCATTCCGACGACTGATGCAAGGAATTTCAAATTGATCAAGTCTAGTTTGTCTTTCTGAATCTGAAAACTATAACTTGATCTATCTGTGGCCACCGTACGCGTGTACGAAGTGACTGTTTCATTGACACTATACCTGGATGACCACTTTGTGCCGCTTCGAGTATTTTCGTTCTTAATTCTTTTGGTACCACTATTCGCGTACCTCGAAGCACTAAGAATCCGATAGCCGACAATTCGTTTTTAACAATCAAATATTCCTTAAATGGAATTTTGTACCATAAACTGTACATCAAACAATCACGAATTGAAGTCATTTCAGGGTCGTATCTAGACGCTTTTTCTATTTCTCGCGTTGTTACCGCTTCAGGCGTTGCGGCACGTGCTATATTCATGATATAGTTATCATCATCTCTAAAATATGACATCCGTTTTTCTCTACCAATAATCTATTCAGACAATCTGAAATGTTCTCGAGGCTTGGGACATGACGCACTGTATATCTATATCCCTGCAATCGCAAGACCCATCTTTCGATTCGCGCACTTGGTTTTGATTTTGGCGCGAAAATGTACTGAACAGCTTTACAATCAGTAACAAGTTCAAAGTCAAAGCCGTGTAAATAAATCTCTCGACTCCAAAAATTACGCCAGCACATTCTTTCTCGGTCAACGAATGCCGCCTTTCAACATCAGTTAAACTGCGGCTTGCATAACAAATAACACGGTAATCATTGCCTTGACGTTGAGTGAGAACAACTGAAAGCCCATAGGGACTTGCGTCGGTCACGCCTTGTGTTTTGGCATTTATGTCGGAATAACCTAATATTTCCGCGCTTGCCAATTTGGTTTAAACACATTTTATTTTGCAATATTAACAACATGATTACAAATATACAATAAAGGATTGGACAGGAAGCTTTATAAGCTTAAGGTTGTCCTCTCCCTTTTACAACAATGTGCATATATAGTTCACTGCAATAGAAACCTACAAATGCATGGAAAAAATTACAAACGTTTACTAAAGAATATTACACAGGTGTAAAGTAACTATTTATAAAGTTATCCGTAGTAGGAGATACTGGTATAAAAAAGAAAGAAAAAGGAACAGAAATAGTAAGAAATTGACAACAAAACTAGAGGCAATTACATGATGGAGTTACTATCACTTAACACAGTTAAAAGGGTTTGATATGCTATTTTCCATGTAAGCTATTTCTGATATGTTTACTTCTTGTAGATCAAAATCGTTTGGATTTAACAATGTAACACTGAACAGCAGTAAATATTTCTACGTTGGAATCATCTGATAGGGCAGGACTACCTTGTAAGATAACATAATGTTGGAGTACAAAACTGGGATATGATATTGAACAATTGTATTCTTAAGTGAGAATACCTCGGGCATATGAAAAAATAGTGATAAGGCGTTTCTACATCCCCGCAGTCACAATTTGGAGACTCAATAATGTTTTTAGCATAGAGCTCAGAAGATAGAGAGCTGCATTGCGTACGTAGCCTTGTATGAAGTATCTGAGATTTTCTTACTCCTGTCAGAAAGTACTTAGGAACAGTAGGAATGTCATTATTTAACATACGCTTAAAGGATGCTAGAGAACAAGCATTACGTATTTCGTCTGGAAGAGCGTTGAAGTCCCGTATGACTGATGGAAGGAAGGAATTGTAATAAAATGCAGTATGTGTGAACATAGTCTGAATATTTTCAGCATTTCTAAGAGGGTATCTGTGGTCTCTTCCTACATTAGATGGAACAAGGTCTGAAAGATAGGACGGTGTGAGGTTATTTTTCATTTTATAAAACAGCACTAACTTATGTTTTTTCCTTCTGTTTGCAGCCAACTTCAGATAAAAGTTTGTCAATAGAAACGAGTTTCGTTGTTCCAGTTACTATTCTTGCTGCTTCATGCTGAATTTTTTCAAGTTCCTGTTTTTCATTTTGAGTGCAATTGTCAAAAAGTACGTCACCATATTCAAGAATAGGTCTAATGAATGATTTGTAGATTACCTCAAGAGAATTTCTGTCTAGCTGAAATTTTAACTTTTTCATGACATTTATTCGCAGCCAGGCTTTCTTTGTTATGTACTCAATTTGTGTAGTCCACCTAAGATCATTTGATAGAAAAATACCTAAATGTTTATGATTATGGACTTCGTTTATTTGCTGACCCTGCATTAATAGTGGAGGATGATAGACTCTATTTTGTTTGCGGGATATCAATAACGACTCAGTTTTAGAAGGGTTAAAGTTCACTAGCCACCTTGATGCCCAGTTTGAAATTTTATTAAGATCAGAATTTAAGATAGCAGAAGCAGTATTTGGATTTTCAACTACAATTGAAAGGCTCGTATCATCTGCAAATAACCTTATATGAGCTTGAATATCTAGGACTATGTCATTGATGTAGATTAAAAATAAAAGGGGGCCAAGGATTGATCCTTGGGGAACCCATGCAGTGATTACTTTTTGAGATGATTTGCAGCCAGGAAGTATAACACTTTGTTTCCTATTATGCAGATATGAGGAATACCAGGATAATAAGGACCCAGAGATTCCAATAGACTTAAGTTTATAAATGAGACCCTTGTGCCAAACACGGTCGAATGCCTTACTTATGTCACAAAATATAGCCCTTGTCTCTTTACCAGAATCAATAGCTTGTGAAAATAAATTGTGGATATATGTAAGTTGGTTTACTGTACAGTCACCCGGAACAAAACCAGACTGCAGGGGAGAGAGGATGTTATGTTCATGAAGAAAATTGAAAGTATGTTTGAACACGATTTTTACAAACACTTTATTGACAGTACTTATGAGAGAAATAGGACGGTAGTTATTTACAAGAGAGGGGTCTCCAGACTTAAAAATAGGTGTAACATTAGCGTTTTTCCAACTGTTTGGAACTGTAGAAATACGCAATGAGTAATTAAAGAGATCACACAAGGGGCCGGATAGTTCTAGAGAAAGCTCACGAAGGATACGATTATTTATACTTTCAGGGCCTGCAGCTTTACCTAGTTGAAGAGATTGTAAAACAGATATTACTTCATCTGGGGAAATAGTAATACTAACAAGGAGGTCGTGATCAACAGGTTGTGGGTGTGGCAGCGGGGGTGCCGAGTTCTCATCTATACGTGTTTGACCAACAAAAAAGTCATTGAACAAGTTGGCTTTACCAGGCATATCTTCAATAATTTTATCATCATATGACAAGGGAGGAATAGAGGAGGAGGAATATGGTTTTATGAAAGATTTCAAACAAGACCACCAAGTTTTGTTGGTTTGAGATTCTGATTTTAACTTTTTAGAAAGAAGATCCAACTGTTGACTCTTTGCAACACGGATTTTGTTAACTATAAGATTGCGGAGGTTTCGAAATTTTTCCCAGTGATACGGAGTATTTCTTTGTCTTGCCTTTCTATAGTAACGTTTACGTTTCCTAATTAGTAATCTGATTTCATTCGTGAACCAAGACGGTTCACCCTCTCTGATCAGTACTTTTCTGTTCGGGATACATATTTTGGCATTCTCAATAATTTTATTTGCAATGTTTTCCGTGTACTTATCAATATCCTCATGTTTGAGAGAGTCCCAGTCAAATGTTAATGTTATTTGCCTAAGTCTGTCGTAGTTACCCTTATCGAATATCCAAACGTGGCGGTAAAATGGTGGAAATTTTGCCTTTTTAAGGTTTAAAAGTCCATAAACTGGGCAGTGGTATCTAACGTTTTGAGGAAGAAAAAGGTCACCAACGCCACTTTTATTAAGTGTATTAAGTTTTTATTTGAGGTAAAAATTAGATCAATGATTGAGGATGATGTCTCAGTGAAATGTGTAGGTGTATCAATTAACTGCGTCAAGGAGAACTGGTCACATATACTACTGACTTTTTTGTTAGAAACCTGGTTGGCTATGTTAAGATTAAAGTCACCGGCAATAATGATGTTTTCAATACCTGTATCAAAAGCAAGATGAATAGAGTCTAATATCAAAGAGTGTTGAAAGGCATCAGTATTTGGTGGCCTATAAAATGTACCGAAAAGAATATGTTTGTTAGAAACTACTATTTCAATCCAAAGACATTCCACACCGTTGATTTCAAGATCACGCCTTCTTCTATAGTATAGATACTGTTTTACATAAAGAATAACGCCTCCATATCCGTCTGCTCGGTCCTTTCTCTCAGGAAGTGAAAAAGACTCCAAAATCAATTCGTCGTTAGGAAAATCTCTATGTAACCATGTTTCTGAAAAAGCTAAGATATCGAAGTCCTTTAGCTCTGCATAAAGGGAATCTAACTTTAAAGCTATACTTTGAACATTTAAGTGGATAAAGGAGATGTGTTTGGAGAGATCAATATGCTCCGTAAAGGTCGATAGTGAGGATGATGACGATATGGAATCATTCGATCCAGGTCCTGGGTTTAGATGTACATCACCTGATAAAAGTATAAGTGAATGAATATTCCAAATTTGGACGGATATAAACAGTATAGCAATAGAGCCAAAGAGCAAGGATGAGAAATATATGTTTTTAATCTGCTTTTGGCTGACTGGGTATCTGCGACTGTTCAACTGAACCTTAAGGTTGTGTAATGTTGTATAGGAGAAGAAAAGATCCGAAATTATAGCAAATGGCAGATAACTATCACAGCAAGAATAAAACAATAACCATACCAGAAAAAGAAATCTGAATTTAACAGGCAGATAAATTCCTCTCATGGTGGTAGATGACTTACGTTTCATAATTACGTTACTGCAGAACATAGCAGAAGAAACAATAGGAAAGCCACCATGAAAGAGAAACTCCTGGTAAAAACTTTAGGATAACATATCAACAGGTAGTACAATACAAAACAATACTGAGTTGTTGTCAAAACAAAGGAGAAAAGAAACCAAAACAAAAAACAAGAGAAAAGTAAAATCATATTTGTAGAGAAGGAAGATAGATTATACTGGAATCAATGCAGTTGACTGATATTTTAAGGAATAGGATTAATTTTGTATAAATTAAGGATATGGTGTGAAATTCAGCCGCTCCAGGTCTATAATGCATGGTGTTTTATGATGTTTAAGTTTTAGTTATGAAGTAAAAGTAGTGAATAGAAAGTATTGCTCCTGTTCTGTTAGATCATATGATTAACGTTGATAATAAAAAAGAATTGGCTTGAAACTGCAGAATTAGCCACAAAAAAAAAAAAATAAAAGAAGACATACCATACATGACCTCGTAGTTTAAGCCTTACGCCATTTTTTTTGAGTTACAGAGAATATTACTTTATGTAATCTAGTAATTACTGAAGTTTTGACTTCTGATGAAGTATACTTTTTGTGAACAATACTAAAATAAAATGACAAAAGTGAAATTCTAAATAGGAAGTAAAGCTTATATAGTGTTCTATAATAAGTAACAATTAAAGATAAAAAAGAAAACATCTTGAAACAAGATAACAGAAACATACACAACATATGGTCTTGTGAAATGTGCCGTTAGTCAACAATATGGGGTACAAGTAGTTTTTAGAAAAAAAAACAATGGATATTAATTTGCTTGCCAATTTCTGTTTCAATGTATCAAAGCTATTTTGCTCTTCGCGGCCCCATTTAAACCTGACATTTTTTTCGTGTGAGTTTTCTCAGTGGTTCTGAAATTGAAGCCAGATTTTGAATATACCTAGCATTGAAATTGACTAATCCTAAGAATGACCTAACTTCCGCGGCATTTCATGGTGCTCTTGCGTTGAGCACATCGCGCACTTTACTCTCGGTTGGACCAACCCCGTGTTCGGACAATACGTTTCCCATGAATGTCACTTTTGACATTTCAAATTGACACTTTGATGGGTTTAATGTGAACCCTTTTTCATGTAACACTCATGAGCACATTTTCTGAACACTTCTGGTGTTCATATTTTGTAGGCGCGTGCACTATTATATCATCTATAATGTTACGTGTACCAGGGCAATTTTGTAGAACTTGTTCAAGCACTTTCTGAAACATTTCACTTGCACAGCTGACTCCCTGGAGTAATCTTTTGTAACGGAACATTCCAACATGAGTTATGAACAAATCGTATAGCACCTCGTCTACGGTAGGAATCGGGTGTCGTACCCGCTTCACAGCCGTGTTGCTTCGCCTCATATCGATAACAAGCCTAATATCGTCATCTCCTTTAGGCACTACAACAACTGGGCTTACCCAGCGGCTAGGACTGTTTACTCTTTCGATAAAATCATTGTTTTCTAGTTATAATAGCTTTTTCGCTAGCTTTTCTCTGAGACTGAAAGGTATACGCCTTACCGATTGAACAACTGACTCGATTTTTTCATCAATATGAATTTGTAATTAAAATCTTTCATTTTCCCCATTCCTTTGAAAAATTCTGGGTTTTCGCTCATGATGTCCTCTTTGACCAAATTCACTTCTGGTCCGATCCTTAGCACATTGAGACTTATTGACGTGTCTTTACTAAGCAATGCTTTTCCCTTACCATTAAAAACTGAGAATTCTACGTCATCAATAGTCATTGAATTGAATTCAATTTTTGCACGAAATACACCAAGCAATTTGAGTGGTTGTTTGCTTCCATTTATAAGCGAACACTTTCTTGTCTGTTGATTTTTTATGTGTTAAGCATTGAAATTGTTTCTGTGATTTTAGAAAATTCCATGTACTTTTGTCAACAATGTTACAACTAGCTCCTGAATCTATAACCATATTCAGCGGAATATTACCGACGTTGACTGTTGTTTTATTTGATACGTTCCCAATTGATCTGATATTAAAAATATATTCATTTTCACTGTCTGAGAATGTTTCATTCTCAAGTGATCGAACTTTCTGTTTTGGTTGTACCTTTTTCCTTTTAGATTGACACTTTACTGCAAAATGTCCAATAAAGCCACATTTTGTACAGTACATGCTGCACGTGCTGCTGGGCACTTTGGGTCCTTAGCCACGTGACCCCTGCAGCCACAGCTAACATTCTACATGCGTTGGTGGTGCCTGTTGACGAAATCTGCCTCTACCTCTGTTCGCACGTTGTTGTCGATTGTTTCAGTTGATACGTGGTGTCATCCTTTTGTTGCTGTTGTGTACTTTGATTTTTCATTTTTGTGGCACTGTCTTGTGCACGTTCGAACGTTGATGAGGTTGACTCGATAAGTATTTCAATACTTCCGTCAATATCCTATTGCTTGTGTTGTTATGTCTGTCTGTATGTGTATCTTGTGTAACATTTGCAATAAAATATTCTTAAACTAACGTTGATGACAGTTCCAAAACTTTTTCTAATCTTAAATCTTTATGACTGAGAAACATTCTGCGTAACGTTGTAGATGTGCACTTTTCAATAATCTGGTCTCGTATTCTGCCATTTGTGTCATTTAAGTCACAAGAAATACTTAGTTGTTTAAGTCGCGTAGCAAAGTCCTGGATAGTTTCATTCTGTTTCTGTTTTTCTGAATTGCATTTGTGTCGTTCAGGGTTGTTACGTGCTTGAAAGTATTCTTTGAGCTTGTCCATTTCCTTGTTAAAATGGTATTATCCGAAGTAATATGCCTAAAGCGCTTAGTCTGACTAAAGGGAATACCCTTTTTACATGAAACTGATGGCATGATGAAAATTCTATGTACTGATGACTGTTAGTGTCTTTTTCATGAACACTAGTGTGCAGGATACCTTTTTTATCTTTTTCTATGTTAACATCTAAACAAAAGGGCCATGATGGCCCTGTATCGCTCACCTGAGTACCATTACTCAAAATGATATGATCAAGTTTTGACATAGAGCACATAGGCACACACATTAAATATCATCAGGATAAACATTTTCTTTTAACAGTCCCTTTTGACCTAGTCAGGGCCAATATCAGTACCAAGTTTGAAGGTCCTAGGCTCAAATGCTGCATTTTTGTACTAACATGACCATTCCTTACCCTGGAAGACTTAAATAACATTTAAAACCAATCTTATTAGATGCTGCTGAGATATATTGGTTTACATAAAATAAAGGGAGGCAATTTGTCATAAATTCAGTCAATATGTATCTTCACTGATTGTCCAAGTCCATCTGTTGACATAAATGAAATTTCATTAGTTACGGAGATGGAGGTAATCTGACATAAAATCAGTCCATAGTTATCTACCCTGATTGAAATGAAAAATAAAAATAATAAAAATTTCAAATAAGTCCTATAAGTACTTATTGATATAAATCCATTTTGATTACAATCAGGGGAGGTAATCAGATATAAAATAACTCAGGATCTGACAGATTCGTCAGGGAATCCAAGATTTATTGTTGTTGAAGATATTTTGGAAGTTTGTATCAAATCAAACCATAGATGAAGTCTCTATACGGCTGCAAAAGTCAAAATAGCACATTTTGGACCTTTAAGGGGCCATAACTCTGGAACCCATGATGAATTCTGGCCAGTTCAAGAAAGGAACCAAGATCTTGTGGTGATACAAGTTGTGTGCAAGTTTGGTTAAAATAAAATCATAAATGAACCTGCTATTGTGCAGACAAGGTCAAAATAGCTAATTTTTTGCCCTTTCAGGGGCCATAACTCTGGAACCCATTATGGGATCTGGCCGGTTCAAGTAAGGAACCAAGATCTTATGGTGACACAAGTTTTGTGCAAGTTTGATTAAATTCAAATCATAAATGAAACTGCTATTGTGCAGACAAGGTCAAAATAGCTAATTCTGGCTCTATCAGGGGCCATAACTCTGGAACCAATAATGGGATCTGGCCAGTTCAAGAAAGGAACCGAGATCTTATGGTGATACAAGTTGTATGCAAGTTTGATTAAAATAAAATCATAAATGAAACCACTGCTGACAAAAAATTGTTGATGCACGGACAGACGACGGACGAAGGGTGATCACAAAAACTCACCTTGTCACTATGTGACAGGTGAGCTAAAAAGTAGCAGTATCTTTAGAGTAACAATATGTAAGTTTTATAGTATCATGAAAACTGTTCAATCAGTCAAAAAAATCTAATAATTCGTCTTCCGAATGATTCCAGATAAAAAACTTCTCATCTAAAAAACATAACCAGATAAGTGGTTTCTCATCACAGGAGTCTATAAATTCTGTTTTAAGTTTACCCATAAATAGAGAGGCAAAACAAGGAGCCATTTTTGTTCCAAATGTTTGAATGTAATTAATTCCATTGAACTGAAAGTGGTTTTTTGTAAGTATTAATTCTATGATTTTAGAAATGGAGTTAATAGAATCCTGTGATCTACCATTTTCCATAAAATATTTGCAAGCATCTATGCCCTCACCATGAGGAATATCACTGTAAAAAGATGTTACAAGATATACATCTTTATCTATGCTAGAGAGGTTTTGTAACTTTTTGATAAAATCTGCAGTGTCTTTTACATAGGAAGGTAAAGATTCCATGTATGGTTTCAAGATTGTATCAACATATGCAGACATATTTTCAGTTAAAGCTCCACAACCTGAAATAATAGGTCTCCCTGGGAAACCTAGGGGTAAACCTGGGTCAAACGTTTTATGAATTTCGATTTCATTTTGCATTTTCTTTTATTGTTTCCACTTCCGTTTGTTAGTAATTCTGATGAATCTTCTGTTCCTTGAAGTTTTAGAAGAACTTTTTGTTAGCTGTTGCAAAGTTTCTGTCAGTTGATTTTGTTGTTGTTGTTGTTTGTTCTGTTGTTTCTGTCCCCCAATTTTGACGGCCTCCGAATACATTATCTTTTGGTTGCCTGGGGATGTCTCGTTTTTTGAAACATTTGTAGGAGCTAAGTTTATCTTTTTTGCCTGTTTTTCTTTGGGTTTGTCTCCATTTTGTTTTAAACTTCATTTGTTCTGTAAGTCTTTTGAAACTTTTTTGATTGTTGATTTTGTTGCATACTTTCTCCTGGTCTAGGTTTTCTTTTCTGTTATCTAGATTTCATCAAGGCAACCATTATGACTAAATTTTATGAACACCCAGTGCAAAATGCAACCCCTATAAGGCTATTGCGTACACAATGTTTTCCTTTGATTTGACCTTGTGACCCAGGTTTAAATCCCAGATGACCCATATTACAACTTGACCTAGATTTCATCAAGGCAATCATTCTGACAAAATTTCATGAAGATCAATTGAAAAATATAGCCTCTATCGCGTACACAAGCTAAATGTTGACAGACTACATACTACGGACATCGAATGATCACAATAGCTCAGGTGGTTTAAAATCACAGCCATTACACTGACTACCAGAAATCACATAAAACGCTGACATAAGCAACATTTACAGTTATAGCTCGTTGGTATATGTTGTACCTGGAAAATCATTTAATACAGTTCCTGAAAATACAACTTGCATTTTCCTTTCTTATTGTGTCCATGTTAATGAAGTAATCAATTTTAATTATTATTTTTGTGCTTCTTTATTACTGTTCAGATGCCTGACAAGACAACAGAATTTAAATTTATGTACAAAATGTGTCATTTTGATGATGCGTAAGTTATGGATGGACTATGGACACCTAAAGATCCTAAATTTTCAGCTCTCCATGAGTAGTTTGTGCTCAGGTGACCTAAAACAGTTAGAGGACTAAATTTAAAATAGCGAAGTTGCGCTCATTACATTTTATTTTCACTTTTTATTACAGTCTACATGTCAAAGTAACTCTTTTAAACAACTATGCATTTAAAAATACATCAGCATTTATCATTATTAATGCCTGATGTCTGCAGGCCAATGTTAAAGAACAAGCATCACCACCATTTTTCATATCTTATACAACTTTTGTCCACATTCAGACCTAACAAAGTATTTTCTACATCTTCAATCATATGAGAAGGTCCACAAATATAAACTTGTATTTTTTCTTTTCTCAGCCAGTCAAAACATGTTGATAAAGCTCCTTTCTCCACTCTCTGTCCTGCAAACATGAATAAAGATGAATTATCATTCTCTATCTAGTTGTTTTGTCATAAAATTTATACCTTAAGAAACAAACAGCAAAGTTTCTCCTATCTAAAACTTGAAAGTGCTGAACCATAAGAGACTGTTCGTAGAAATACAGTAAACCTCACTTATAAGGAACTCGGATATAAAGAACACTCGGTTATAAGGAACAGTTTTCAATTTCCCGATCTAATTCCCTCTTTATTCAATGTAAAAGTCCTCGGTTATAAGGAACACTTTTTCTAGTCCCAAAGTAAGAAATTCAATGGAAAACCCCTCGGTTATAGTGAACAGACATAACAAGAGGGTCATGATGACCCTGGATCGCTCACCTGAGTAATATGAGCTACATGTTTCAAATGTCAAACTGATGATAAAATATTAAGAAAGTCAGTAGGTCACATTCATGGTCAATGAAATTCAGTTTTACGATTTGTGTGCAAAACTGTATGTCATAAAAATTTCAAGGCTGTATCTTAAAAAACAAGAAAGTAGGTCAGTAGATCAAGGTCACAGTCAAGTGACATCATATTACTTGGGGTCATCAGGTAATTATAATAAAACAGTCTTGGAAATAGGATCAGATGATTTTTTAAGTATTTTTTCAATATAACTCACATAATAACTAAGTGATCCCAGGGCGGGGCCTCTTTTAACCCCAGGGGCATAATTTGAATAATTTTGGTAGAGGACTAATAGACAATGCATCATACCAAATATCAAAAGCCTAGGTCGTATGGTTTCAGACAAGAAGATTTTTAAAGCTTTTTCCTATATAAGTCTATATAAATATGGCCACATTTGACCAAACGGGAATAATTTGAATAGTCTTGACATAGGACCACTAGATGATGCTACATACCAAATATCAAAGCCCTAGGGCATGTGGTTTTGTTCAAAAAGATTTTCAAAGTTTATATAAACCATGTGACCTCCGGGGCAGGGCCATATTTGACACTAGGGGGATAATTTGAACAACCTTGGTAGAGGACCACTAGATGATACTACATACTAAATACCAAAGCCCTAGGCCTTGTGGTTTTGTACAAGAAGATTTTCAAAGTTTCCCCAATATAAGTCTATATAAACCATGTGACCCCCGGGGCGGGGCCATATTTGACCCTAGGGGGATAATTTGAACAATTTTGGTAGAGGACCACTAGATGATGATACACACCAGATATCAAAGCCCTGTAGTTTTGGACAAGAAGATTTTTAAAGGTTTTCCTTTCGGTTGCCATGGCAACCAGAGTTCTGCATGGAATTCAATTCTTTGAAAAATTTTGAAAGGGGGCCACCCAAGGATCATTCCTGTGAAGTTTGGTGTAATTCTGCCCAGTGGTCTTCAAGAAGAAGATTCTTTTAGAAATTGTTGACGCACGACGGACATCAAGCGGTCACAATAGCTCACCTTGTCACTTTGTGACAGGTTAGCTAAAAAGAATAAAAATTATTGAAAACCGGAAATAAACAGGAGAATCGCTGATGATGTCAGAGTAACGTCGTCACTTTCACATGCTTTCATGCACATAAACACAAATTATTTCATTTCTATGATCTTTAGTTTGTTAATTCACAGATACGATAAAAAGAAAATATATAATATCATCAATTCACCAAATACTAGACGATAGTAGAATTATATTTACTCAAGATTATGTTCGAGAGCTACATGTATCAGGTATTTCATGTTAACAATAGTGAACGAAAATCAGTCACGGTCACACTATCCTAAATAAATGTGCTAGTTACACACTATTAACAATAGCAAACAGTCCAGTTTACCAGAGTTCCAATTGTAAAAATTATAGCAGGTGCTAAAATGGACAATAGCAAAAATATAAGTGTAATTTACACTTTAAACAATCCATATGTATGGCCGCGTTGTCTAGTCGTAATACACTGCATGTCATAAACACCCTACTTTTAAATTTTAATGGGTAGTCTAATTTAACATTTTGTAATAAAAAAATTAACATGCAGTCAAGCAAGGTAAGGGGAGTAACTGCAACATATAGTCATTGTGTAGCACTCTCTAAAAAGAAGATTGAAATAATCGACAAAAAATTAACATAAATTACGGTCACTCTTACCGAAGAACATTTTAGCTTGGTTTAGGTTTAAAACGCCACGTTTCAACACTATTTCAGTCATATACATGCAGGCAGTTTACCTTAATTACCATCTCTCCAGGAAAGGACCGGTGCTAGAAACGCAACTTTCTCCCATAAAGATTCAAGCTCGGCCCGGAGTGTGAACACACAGCCCTTATCAAACGTCAGTCATAGTGTTCATTATAAATCCTGTATTCGTTATATAAACCTCGGTTACAACGAACTAGTTCGCTATATGGATATAAGGAACCTCGGTTATAAAGAACAATTTTTAGAGGTCCCAAGCTGTTCCTTATAAGTGAGGTTTACTGTAGAAGGAAATCGAGCCAACTAAAAGGGAAAGAAAACTAAAAGATGCTTTTGTAGAAAAGCACATGTCTCCCCCAAGGCAAGAAGTCAATAGGGGACAGAAGCAAATGTCAAAGTAACACTGATGGTTGGCTGCAATAGAGATCATCCCACTAAGTTTCAACATTCTGAGCCTAGTGGTTCTCAAGTTATGAATTGGAAACGGTTTTCCATGTTCAGGCCCCTGTGACCTTGACCTTTGATCAAGTGACCCAAAAATCAGTAGGGGTCATCTATTCTGCATGTCCAATCATCCTATTAAGTTTCAACATTAAGTAAGTAACAACTTTATTTAAAGTGGATAACACACACGGCATTGGATACATTTTTCAAAACCGATTAACAATATTGTCCACTGTATACAATGGATAGCTATGTACAGAACATCAAACACACATGTAACAAGAGGGTCAATGACCTTAAAGCCCTCACCTGTGTATAAGGCTTAAGTGTGTTGGTATAAGTATTGATGGGTTTCTTCTATGTTAGCCATCACACAGATTCTTTAACCTAGGGCAATAGTTAGACAGAAAACTTTGATATCATACGCCAAAAATCAAGCCTCTAGCTATTATTGATTCAGAGAGATAAACCCTTATATCACAAGCCAAATATTAAAGCTCAAGAGAAAAAGATTTTTGAAGTGTGATAGCTGGAACCTGTATGTTCAACGAACCAGAACCATTTGAACAACTTTGAAAGAGGGGTACCCAGAGAACATGTGTAAAGTTTCATCAAAATCCATTCAGTGGTTTTGGAGGAGATGTTGTTTAAGAAATTGTTGATGAAAAGTGACCATGCCCTCTGGTGGCCATATTTTTTAATGAACCGGAATAATTTGAATACTATTGGTAGAGGGTCACACAAGGACCATCTGTGCAAAATCATTTTAAAATTGGGCCAGCAGTTTCACATAAGAAGATTTTGTTTTTATTTTCCACTATATACATTAGGGAAAAGTGACCATGATCGCTGGTTTTTTGATGAATCAGAATAATTTGAACAATTTTGGTAGAGGGTCACATAAGGACCATTTGTGTAAAACTATTTTAAAATTTGGCCAGCAGTTTCACACAAGAAGACTTTTTAAAGTTTCCACTATATATATATATATATATATATATATATATATATATATATATATATATATATATATATATATATATATATATAGTGAAATGTGGCCACCCCCTCTGACAGGGTTCCCACAAAGCAGAACAAGAGCTGTCACAGGAGACAGCGCGCTCGACTATTTCGATGCTGGATAGTGAAACTGGGCACATCTGAGGAAACTAGAGCTGTCACTGGAGTGTTTAATGACTCCAATTGTGGATGAAGATATTGCACAATAGCCCGAGTCTATGTCAAAAATATCAACTTAAAGTAATAAGAGAGGTAAAGATAAAATGTATCAAAACACTATATAACTATTTTAAGTTTGAATCAAATCCATTCAGTAATAACAGAGACAGAGTGAAAGTGCATCAAAACTTTAACCTAAAATTCTAAGTAAAAAGGGGGAATAATTAATAAAAAATTGGTGCCAGAGTTATGCACCTTGCATCATATGGTGTGGGTGATGATGTTGAACAACTAGAAAAATTGGTCCCAGAGTTATGCACCTTGCATCATATGATAAGGGTAATGATGTTGAACAATTGTTTAAGTTTGAATCAGATCCATTCAGTAATAACAGAGATAGAGTGAAAGTGCATAAAACTCTAACCTGAAATTCTAAGTAAAAAGGGGAATAATTCATGAAAAATTGTGCAAGAGTTATGCATCTTGTGTCATATGATGTGGGTGATGATGCTGAACAACTATTTTAAGTTTGAATCAAATCCATTCAGTAATAACAGAGATAGAGTGAAAGTGCATCAAAACTTTAACCTGAAATTCTAAGTAAAAAGGGGGAATAATTCATGAAAAAATGGTGCCAGAGTTATGCATCTTGTGTCATATGATGTGGGTGATGATGCTGAACAATTATTTTAAGTTTGAATCAAATCCATTCAGTAATAACAGAGGTAGAGTGAAAATGCACCAAAATTTTAACCTGAAATTCTAAGTAAAAAGGGGGAATAATTCATGAAAAAATGGTGCCAGAGTTATGCATCTTGTGTCATATGATGTGGGTGATGATGCTGAACAACTACTTTAAGTTTGAATCAAATCCATTCAGTAATAACAGAGATAGAGTGAAAGTGCATCAAAACTTTAACCTGAAAATCTAAGTGAAAAGGGGGGATAATTCATGAAATATTGGTGCCAGAGTTATGGCCTTTATGTCAGATGATGTGGATGATGATGAGGAATAAGTATTTCAAGTTTGAATCAAATCCATCAAGTAATTACAGAGATATGTTGAAAAAAGAGAAAGTGCACCAAAACTTTAACCAAGGTGGGGACGCTGAAAGACGCCAACGCCGACGCTGGGGCGAGTAGGATAGCTCTCCTTATACTTCGTATAGTCGAGCTAAAAAATAAAATTCTCTGACTTTTCCCTGACCAAAACTTTTGCGTTCTGGGACGCTTATCTGGTCATCTATTTATAAATGTGGCCTCCATTTTCACCATCAGCCAACCCTTACCATATTTTTTGTTATATTGATAACTAAAGGGTGTAAAGAAAGTTTGTTCCAGTTTAACAGATTGCTATATTATTTTAGTGTGATGTAACAGACAACAAGAAAGGTCCATACTATTCACTAAAAGACTATAAGATCAAGTTTTGGATTTTTCTACTGTGTCTGTTCTGACAAATGTACAACATTTTATGAAAACTTGCCTTTATTCATACATTTTTTGTACAAAATGGCATTTTACAAATAATTAATAGGGGTAGTCTACTTGTATACTTAATAGCATATGTATGTTGCAATATATTTAGAAGTTGTTTGTTTCCTTTTTACATTACAGATTTTTTTAGAAAATGTTGACGGACACACAATGCACGTCTGACATTCAGCGGTCACAAAAGCTCGACATTAGCCTTTGGCTCAGGTGACCTAAAAATTGGTGTCAGAGTTATGCATCTTGTGTCACATGGTGTGTGGGTGATAAAGTGGATCTATTTTAAGTTTGAATCAAATCCATTTAGTAACTAGAAAATGCTTTTGTAAAAAAGCGCATGTCTCCCCTAATGCAAAGTCCTATAGGCAAGAAGTCAATAGGGGTCAGGAGCGAAAAGTCAAAGATACACTGATGGTTTGTTGCAATAGGGATCATCTACTTGGCATGTCCAGTCATCCCGCTAAATTTCAACACTCTTGGCCTAGTGGTTCTCAAGTCACTGTTCAGGCTCCTGTGACCTTGACCTTTGATCAAGTGACCTAAAAATAAATAGGGGTCATCTACTCTGCATGTCCAATCATCCTATTAAGTTTCAACACTGTAGGTCAAGTGGTTCTCAAGTTATTTCCAAAAAATGATTTTACATGAACAGGCCACTGTAATCTTGACCTTTAATAGACTGACCCAAAAATCAATAGGGGTCATCTACTCTGCATGTTCAATCATCCTATGAAGTTTCAACATTCTGGGTCAAGTGGTTCTCAAGTTATTGATCGGAACTGGTTATCAATGTTCAGGCCTCTGTGACCTTGACCTTTAACGGAGTGACCCCAAAAACAATAGGGGTCATTTACTCTGCATGAACAATCATCCTATGAAGTTTCAACATTCTGGGTCGAGAGATTCTCAAGTTATTGATTGGAAATGGTTTTCCATGTTCAGGCCCCTGTGGCCTTGACCTTTAACAGAGTGACCCCAAAATCGTTAGGGGTCATCTACTCTGCATGACCAATCATCCTATGAAGTTTCATCATTCCGGGTCAAGTGGTTCTCAAGTTACTGACCGGAAATGGTTTTCAATGTTCAGGCCCCTGTGACCTTGACCTTTCACAGAGTGACCCCAAAATCGTTAGGGGTCATCTACTCTGCATGACCAATCATCCTATTAAGTTTCAACATTCTGGGTCAAGTGGTTCTCAAGTTACTGACCGAAAATGGTTTTCAATGTTCAGGCCCCTGTGACCTTGACCTTTGACGGAGTGACCCCAAAATCAATAGGGGTCATCTACTCTTCATGACCAATCATCCTATGAAGTTTCAACATTCTGGGTCAAGTGGTTCTCTAGTTATTGATGGGAAATGGTTTTCCATGTTCAGGCCCCTGTGACCTTGACCTTTGACGAAGTGACCCCAAAATCAATAGGGGTCATCTACTCTTAATGGCCAATCATCCTATGAAGTTTCAACATTCTGGGTCAAGTGGTTCTCTAGTTATTGATCGGAAATGGTTTTCAATGTTCAGGCCCGTGACCTTGACCTTTGACGGAGTGACCCCAATAACAATAGGGGTCGTCTACTCCAGCAGCCCTACAACCCTATGAAGTTTGAAGGGTCTAGGTCAAATGGTTCTCCAGTTATTGCTCGGAAATGAAGTGTGACGTACGGACGGATGGATGGAAGGACAGACGGACGGACGGACAGGGCAAAAACAATATGTCTCCTGGGGGAGACATAATAACTGAAATATAGTGAAAATGCATCAAAATTGACCTAAACTTGAAGTAAAAGGAGACACAACTCATGAAAAATTGGTGTCAGAGTTATGCACCATGTGTCACATGATGCGGGTGATAAGGTGGAACATCTTTTTTAAGTTTGAATCAAATCCATTTAGTAATAACTGAGATAATACATTTCGCGACGCGACGTGACGCAACAAAACTGATTCCTATATAGCCCCCCCCCCCACCCACATGTTTGGTGGGGGTATAACAAACCTGAAAGGAGAACATTATGATACAGAAAGAAGCAAAAAGCAATGAAAATGAATCAATTTTATGTAACAAGAGGGCCATGAAGGCCCTGTATCGCTCACCTGACCTATTGGCCTAAAGATCATCACGATTAACATTCTGACTAAGTTTCATTAAGATATGGTCATAAATGTGGCCTCTAAAGTGTTAACTAGCTATTCCTTTGATTTGACCCGTGACCTGGTTTTTGACCCGACATGACCCAGATTCGAACTTCACCTAAAGATCATCAAGATTAACATTCTGACAAAGTTTCATGAAGATACAGTCATAAATGTGGCCTCGAGAGTGTTAAGCTTTTCCTTTGATATGACCTACTAACCTAGTTTTTGACTCCACCTGGCCCAGATTTCAACTTGACCTAAAGATCATCAAGATTAACATTCTGACCAAGTTTCATTAAGATATGGTCATAAATGTGGCCTCTTTAGTGTTAACTAGCTTTTCCTTTGATTTGACCTGGTGACCTAGTTTTTGACCCCACCTAACCCAGATTTAAACTTGAGCTATAGATCATCAAGATTAACATTTTGACCAAGTTTCATTAAGATATGATCATAAATGTGGCCTCTACAGTGTAAACTAGCTTTTCCTTTGATTTGACCGGATGATCTAGTTTTTGATCATACATGACCCAGATTCAATCTGGACCTTAAAATCATCAAGATTAACATTCTGACCAAGTTTCATGAAGATATAGTCATAAATGCGGCCTCTACAGTGTTAACAAGCTTTTCCTTTGATTTGACCTGGTGACCTACTTTTTGACCCCAGATGACCTAATATCAAACCCGTCCAAGATTTTATTAAGGGTAACATTCTGACCAAGTTTCATTAAGATTGGGCCAAAAATGTGACCTCTAGAGTGTTAACAAGCTTTTCCTTTGATTTAACCTGGTGACCTAGTTTTTGACCCCAGATGACCCAATATCAAACTCGTCCAAGATTTTATTAAGGGTAACATTCTGACCAAGTTTCATTAAGATTGGGCCAAAAATGGGCCCTAGTGTTAACAAGTTTTTCCTTTGATCTGACCTGGTGACCTAGTTTTTGACCCCACATGACCCAATATCGAACTCATCCAAAACTTAATTGAGGGTAACATTTTGACCAAGTTTCATTAAGATTGGGCCAAAACTGTGACCTCTAGAGTGTTTACAAGCTTTTCCTTTGATTTAACCTTGTGACCTAGTTTTTGACCCCAGATGACCCAATATTGAAATTGTCCAAGATTTTATTGAGGGTAACATTCTGACCAAGTTTCATTAAGATTGGGCCAAAAATGTGACCTCTGGAGTGTTAACAGTCAAATTGTTGATGTCGGACGGACGGACGACGGACACAGGGTGATCACTAAAGCTAACCTTTGAGCACTTTGTGCTCAGGTGAGCTAAAAATGTACAACCTAAACATTTAAAAAATACCAAGTCAAGAACAACTCAAAATATGACAACATGCCACAATAATACTGCTATGTACAATGAGTATCCATTAGTACTGGTATTTCTAACTAGAAAATGCTTTTGTAAAAAAAGCGCATGTCTCCCCCAATGCAAAGTCCTATAGGCAAGAAGTCAATAGGGGTCAGGAGCGAAAGTCAAAGAGACACTGATGGTTGGCTGCAATAGGGATCATCTACTTGGCATGTCCAGTCATCCCGCTAAATTTCAACACTCTTGGCCTAGTGGTTCTCAAGTCACTGTTCAGGTTCCTGTGACCTTGACCTTTGATCAAGTGACCTCAAAATAAATACGGGTCATCTACTCTGCATGTCCAATCATCCTATTAAGTTTCAACATTGTAGGTCAAGTGGTTCTCAAGTTATTTCCAAAAAATGATTTTACATGAACACGCCACTGTGACCTTGACCTTTAATAGACTGACCCCAAAATCAATAGGGGTCATCTACTCTGCATGTTCTATCATCCTATGAAGTTTCAACATTTTGGGTCAAGTGGTTCTCAAGTTATTTATCGGAACTGGTTATCAATGTTCAGGCCCCTGTGACCTTGACCTTTAACGGAGTGACCCCAAAAACAATAGGGGTCATTTACTCTGCATGAACAATCATCCTATGAAGATTCAATATTCTGGGTCGAGAGGTTCTCAAGTTATTGATTGGAAATGGTTTTCCATGTTCAGGCCCCTGTGGCCTTGACCTTTAACAGAGTGACCCTAAAATCGTTAGGGGTCATCTACTCTGCATGACCAATCATCCTATGAAGTTTCATCATTCTGGGTCAAGTGGTTCTTGAGTTACTGACCGGAAATGGTTTTCAATGTTCGGGCCCCTGTGACCTTGACCTTTCACAGAGTGACCCTAAAATCGTTAGGGGTCATCTACTCTGCATGACCAATCATCCTATTAAGTTTCAACATTCTGGGTCAAGTGGTTCGCAAGTTACTGACTGGAAATGATTTTCAATGTTCAGGCCCCTGTGACCTTGACCTTTAATGGAGTGACCCCAAAATCGATAGGGGTTATCTACTTTGCATGTACAATCATCCTATGAAGTTTCAACATTCTGGGTCAAGTGGTTCTCTAGTTATTGATCGGAAATGGTTTTCCATGTTCAGGCCCCTGTGACCTTGACCTTTGATGGAGTGACCCCAAAATCAATAGGTGTCATCTACTCTGCATGACCAAACATCCTATGAAGTTTCAACATTCTGGGTCAAGTGGTTCTCTAGTTATTGATCGGAAATGGTTTTCCATGTTCAGGCCCCTGTGACCTTGACCTTTGACGGAGTGACCCCAAAATCAATAGGGGTCATCTACTCTTCATGACCAATCATCTTATGAAGTTTCAACATTCTGGGTCAAGTGGTTCTCTAGTTATTGACCGGAAATGGTTTTCAATGTTCAGGCCCCTGTGACCTTGACCTTTGACGGAGTGACCCCAAAAACAATAGGGGTCGTCTACTCCAGCAGCCCTACAACCCTATGAAGTTTGAACGTTCTAGGTCAAATGGTTCTCCAGTTATTGCTCGGAAATGAAGTGTGACGTACGTACGGACGGACGGACAGGGCAAAAACAATATGTCTCCTGGGGGAGACATAATTATATACGTCAACATTAAATCGCCCCTACTGGATATACGCACATATTGAGTGTACTATATACTGACGGTTAGGTTTAACATAAATCTAGTAGTGTACATTCAATGCGTGTATGTTTAGGAATATTGTTCCAAATTACAGCTCCAGAGTACTGTAATGATTTAAGAAAGAATTCAATTCTTGGCTTTGGTAGTTTAATTTCATTTGATCCAAGTTGGTGATCACTTGTTTGTTTTTCAATAAATTTTAAAGCAAGGTGTACTTTAGTCTCTCAAAAAAACAAAAAGTCATCCATTTTAGTTCTTCAAAATTCTTTGTCAAGTATGATTCTTGTGGCATGTTTTTAAAATTTGAAGACAGTTTCTAAAAGCTCATCAGTACAGTTCCCCCATATAGTACAACAATAATCAAGATGGGGTTAAATGTAAGAATTAAAACATAGTTTTCTTGAATGTAGGTTCAGATAAGATTTTATTTGTAAAAGAAGATATAAACTGGAATTGCATTTTTGTTCAGTTTGTTCAACCTCGATCTTCCAGTTCAGATGTTCATCAACATGTACTCCTAACAGCTTTTCATGTGATGAATATGATAGGGGCTGACCCTGCATTTGTATGCTATTAAAACTGATGTGATTTTTAATTCTATTGTTGTTATAAGATGCAGTGATATACCTAGCTTTAGTTTTAGGGGTCATCTACTCAGCATGACCCTTCTGGGTCAAGTGGTTCTCAAGTTATTGATTGGTTGAGTTTTCTATGTTCAGCCCCATGTGACCTTGACCTTTGATGGAGTGACACCAAAAACAGTAAGATTCATCTACTCTGCAAGTCCTATCACCCTATGAAATTTGAAGGTTCTAGGTCAAACGGTTCTCAAGTTTTTGACTGGCAATGGATTTCCATGTTCTGTCCACTGCAAGCTTGACCTGGAGACCTGGAAAAACAATAGGGGTCATCTACTCTGTAAGTCCTATCACCCTATGAAGTTTCAACATTCTGGGTAAAGTGGTTCTCAAGTTACTGACTGGAAATGGATTTCCATGTTCTGTAAGCTGCAACCTTGACCTTTCATGGAGTGACCCCAAAATCAATAGGGGTCATCTACTCTGCATGTCCAATCATTCTATGAAGTTTTAACATTCTGGGTCAAGTGGTTCTCGAGTTATTGAACGGAAATTGTTTTCCATGTTCAGGCCCCTGTGACCTTGACCTTTACTAGAATGACCCCAAAATCAATAGGGGTCATCTACTCAGCATGTCCAATCATCCTATGATGTTTCAACATTCTGGGTCAAGTGGTTCTCAAGTTACTGATTGGAAATGGTTTTCCATGATCAGCCCCTGTGACCTTGACCTTTATTAGTGGCCCCAAAATCAACAGGGGTCATCTTACTCTGCATGACCAATCATCCTATGAAATTTCAACATACTGGGTAAATTGGTTCTCAAGTTATTGATCGGAAATGGGTTTCCATGTTCAGGCCCCTGTGACCTTGACCTTTGATGAAATGTCCACAAAAACAATAGGGGTTGTCTATTCCATAAGCCCTGCCACCCTATGAAGTTTGAAGGTTGTAGGTCAAATTGTTTTCCAGTTATTGATCGGAAATGAAGTGTAACAGACAGACGGACAGAGCAAAAACAATATGTCTTCCCCAGTGGGGCGAGACGTAATTGATGGAAATCTACGTTTTGGGAAGTGGTTCCCATATTGCAACCCAAACAAAGTTGTTGTTTTTTCCAACGATGTATGTATGCATAGCTTTTAACAACATACCCAGTAGAAAAACATTTCCTATTCTGGTATAAATGTCCCCTTCACGAGTCACATGGAACTGACACATTATGTTCTCATTGTTGCTGTGTATTTCATTCAACTGCTCCTGGAAACATACAACACATAAGTATTAAAATCCAGTCTAAATTATTTAGGTTATAAATGTTTATAAAGCTAACCAACCTACCACTGTAAATGAAAATAATCTTAGAGCATCAGTTGTCAAGGATATTAGACAAAATTTTTACTAAACAAGAGCCACCACTGGGCCCAAAATCACTCTGCTTAAGAAGACCTTGTCCTGTTGGTGCAGCTCCATTAGTTCAGCAAAAACCCAAAAAGTCTGATGAATACCCATTAAAGTTGATGAGCATCCTTCAAGGTACACACCCAACAAGTTTAGTGAACACCCATTAAGTTTGGTTGACACCCATTTCATTGCTTGGTAGCAAGCTGATCATTAAAAGCTATTTAAAAGCTATTGTTTTAGGATCGGTGTGCAAAATGCAAAACTGTATTTGTCAGCCAAATCTTAAGTAGGTCAGTAGGTCAAGGTCAAAGTCAAGTGAACCCTAATTACTTGGGGTTATCAGGTAATTATAATAGAACAGTCTAGGAAATATGTTCAGAAAATTTTTAAAGTATTTTTTCCTATTAACTCGTATAACAAATGACCCCCAGGGCAGGGCCTCTTTTCACCCCAGGGGCATGATTTGAAGATTCTTGTTAGAGAACCACTAGGCAATGCTACATACTAAGGCCTTTAACTTTCACACCAAGAAGATTTAAAAAAAAAAATTTCCCTTATATAAGTCTATGTAAAACTTGGGACCCCCGGGCTGGGGCCTCTTTCACCCTAGGGTAATAACTTGAACAATCTTGGTAGAGGACCACCAGGCAATGCTACATAAAAATAATCAAAGGCCTAGGTCTTGTGGTTTAAGACAAGAACATTTTTAAAGTTTTTTCCTATACAAGTCTATGTAAAACTTGGGACTCCAGGGGCGCAGCCTCTTTTCACCCCAGGGGCATAATTTGAACAATCTTGCTAGAAGACCACTAGATGATGTCACATACCAATTATGAAAGCCCAGGCCCTGTGGTTTTTGACAATCAAAGTTTTCCCTATATAAGTCTATGTAAACCATGTGACCCCCAGGGCGGGGCCATTATTTGACCCCAGGGAGATAATTTGAAAAATCTTGGTAGAGGACCACTAGATGATGCTACATATCAAATATAAAAGCCATATAAACTGTGGTTTTGGACAAAAAGATTTTTTAAGTTTTTTCCTTTCGGTTGCCGTGGCAACCAGAGTTCTGTCTGGAATTCAATTCTTTGAACAATTTGAAAGGGGGCCACCAAAGGATCATTCCTGTGAAGTTTGAAGTAATTCTGCAAAGTGGTTTTGAAGAATATTTTTTTAGAAATTGTTGACGGACACACGACGCATGGCGGACATTCAGCGGTCACAAAAGCTCACCATAAGCCTTTGGCTCAGGTGAGCTAAAAACAAAATTGTCAGCAACAACGGTTATTGTAATATCACATACCCGCTTTTTAATCTCTTCCATAATTTTAAATTTTATATGTTTAGTCAATATTACATGTGTCACATTAATTGCATTCATGTTACGTTAAGATTATCAAAAGTCGTGCAGACAGACTTTCATTAACTTAACCCATGATGACCTGAGGTTATGATGCCTTTTTTTGCCAGGCAGCATTAAATTTGGAATCTGTTTTATATATTTACATGAAAAACAAGTGGGTCATGTTGACCCTGGATCGCTCACCTGAGTAATAAGAGCTACATGTTTCAAAAGCCAAATTGATGCTAAAATATTAGGAAAGTAGGTCAGTGGGTCATCTTTATGGTCACTGAAAGGCAGTTTTAAGATCGGTACGCAAAACTGTATAGTCCAGTAGAATAACAGAGAAAAGAGACTGAACCTTGCAGTAGGGTATATACAAGTTTTATTGCAGTTTTCTGTCATTTAGGATATATTGATCAAGAAACTGCTGACATAATGTCATCATTTAACAAAATGAACTCCTTCTTTATCTTATCCTGTGTAAATATGTTCTAAACAAACATTTTACATGACTATGAAAGATTCAGCTGATATTAAAAATATAAGGAATGTATTGTTATATTTCTTTAGAACTCTTTATTTGATGATAGAGTTACCTTTCATAATAAGGTACCTGTAGAATTTACATCAAGATAGTTTCAAAATAATTTCCCTTGAAATACTTTAATTCTAACGATGTTTCATCTGAGACAGAATGTTTCAATCATAATCTGATCAAAATATATAAATGTTTAAGTTTAAAACTACTTTTACTACATTTAGTTGTGTTTCATTTTTGTGAAAACCTTGAAAATACGTTACAAAGACAATCTTTTAAAATTTAAATTACATTTCAAGATAATATATCATGATGTAAAATGATAAAAATGTGAACACTTTGTGACATTTTGTAATGTTCCTGCAAGTATGCGTAAATTGATTTAAGATGTTAACATTTTTGCAATAATTAGCCATGTGACATATGTAACATAATTTGTTACATTTTCTTTTCCTTTTTAAACAATTTTGGCAAGAGGCAGTTCTAAATTAAAACGTGATGACACTTATGCATGTTTAACAAGAAGTTTAGTTAAACTATTGAAAAGGTATAAAGATCAATACTTTGTTTAAAAAGGACCTCAAAACATTACCAACTATACTGACGAGATAAAGAAACGCCTCATTGAAATTTGGCGTTATTTTTTTCCTAACGCTTTTAATTGTTGTGAAATGTAGTAAATCTACATGTACTCTGACCGACAAACACAGTGAACAAAAACTCGCGCGATTTCATTCAGCCATTTGTTCACTTCATGTACCTGGTCATGATTTCCTCGTGCAGTCCGTGCATGTAAACCATGTGGTTTGATTGAACGATTTTTGCACATGTACATGTGTAATACGACACATAACCATATTTTCAGCTATTCTCTGAAAAAACATTAGTTTTTCGTAATGCCGAGGCTGAATTCTGAAGAGAGGGCTCTAGGTTTTGGCTATGCTTGAATGTGGGCGAACGCAGGAACAAGTTGCTAGACGTTTTTAACGTCTCTCGTTCGACAATTGTGCGTCTTATTCGACGTGTTAGAGACACGGGAAACGTCTATCGATAGACCACGTTCAGGTAGACCGCGTGTAACGTCAATACGACAGGACAATTATATACGTCAACGTCATTTACATGACAGATTTGTGACGGCGCAATCTACGTCACGTATAGTTGTAGGTATCCGTGGACGTCCAATTAGTCGACATACAGTGAGAAATCGACTCAGAGAACGCGGAATTACCTGTCGTAGGCCCTACCGCGGTCTAATTCTAACGTTACGCCACCGTCACCAACGTCTTATTTGGGCCTGCAACCATCGCGGCCAGCGTTGGCAGAACGTAGTGTTCAGTGACGAGTCGCGTTTCAACTTGTGGAACGCCGACGGACGTATCCGTGTCTATAGACGACGCCATGAACGCTACGCAAACAATTGCGTTTTGGAGCACAATCGTTACGGTGGTGGTGGAGTAATGGTGTGGGCAGCAATCAACCATAGGTTTAAGTCCCAACTCGTCCTTTGCTAAGGTAATCTCACAGCCAGGCGTTACATCGACCAGATATTACGTCATGTAGTTGTCCCTTTATTCCGTCAACGTCAAGGATTAGTCTATCAGCCCGACAACGCGCGACCTCACGTTGCACGCGTCACCAGGGACTTTCTACAGGCTAGAAACATTAATGTTTTACCTTGGCCGGCGTGTTCACCGGACTGCAATCCGATTGAACACGCGTGGGATTATCTCGGACGGCGGTTACGCCAACGTCAACCCCAGCCAGCAAACGTCCGGGAACTGGTAGCAGCGCTGCACCAGGAGTGGGCCAGAATCCCACGGTATCTGTTACACAACTGGTGCGGCTCTATGAGGCGTCGCCTTGCTACTGTGGTTGCTAGCAGAGGTGGCCACACGCGCTACTGATTTTTCTAATGCAATTTCTCCGACCGGGCTATTAAAATTCAAGATTGAAGCTTAATGCGACAATGAAATGATTTCTTATTGACCATAAATTCTTGTAAAGCATCTAATTTGCGAATGGAATTGTTCTTTTCTAATTTTGAATCACGGTTAACGAAAAATTGTATACCCAGTTTGAATGAGGCGTTTCTTTATCTCGTCAGTGTATGTATTTGTTACGTGTTAGTTGAGTGTATGCGCTTTTAATAGGTAAGACTTCTCTTATATATATTTATATGAGACTTTTCTTTTTCAGCAAAGTATTTACTTAAGTCAATATAAATGAGTGTCATGTCCTTCAAAAATGTTATATATGTAACGGTAACGTAATATTTTTTACCAGAATTGTACTGTGACATAACCTTTACCTCTATATAGATAGGGATTTTTATAATTTACACACTATTAAGTCTAAAAACATGAATATATTGTGCATTAAAACAAATAATAAGACTAATTTTATTAATGTGAAATAAGCAAGAATAATATTATAATATTAAAGGACAGGAAACCGGTAAAGTATTTCTAGGATATAATTTCTGTAACAGTTTAAAAAATGTATGATGCTGAGATGAAATTATCATTCACTGCTAAGATGTTTACTGTTGAATAACAGTTTATGTCAACATGTTGCTCCTTTAGAGCAGGGGAATGTATGGAATTGAACTGTCAATCTTTTATAAAATTGATTAAAATGATGAGACATGGATATATGAGTGTAGGTCAAAGGTAACTTAAACTACAAGATGCTTTTGTAAAAAAGTGCATGTCTCCCCCACTGCATAGTCGGATATGCAAGAAGTCAATAGGGGAGAAGTGCGAAAGTCAAAGAGACACTGATGGTTGGCTGCAATAGGGATCACCTATTTGGCATGTCCAATTGTCCCACTAAGTTTCAACATTCTGGGCATAGTGGGTAACAAGTTATGAATTGGATACGGTTTTCCATGTTCGGGCTTTTTTCCTGTCCAGAATGTAACTCTGCAATCCTTAAAGGTATTTTAATATTACTAGGCACAAAATAATGTTCTAAGAATGACTTTGTCCGGAACATTTCTTCTTCATGCATGGAGGGATTCTGGTGTTACCTGGCATAAATGTTCACTACCATGAGACGGATTGTTATACAGGTCAATAAAACAGCACAATAGCTAATGGAAAGAGTTGTTTTTATATGTTCCTGGCTTTCATTATATTCTGTTCACCTTAGTAAGATTAACATGAAAGCCAGAAACATGTTTTGACAGGTCAATAAAATAGTACAATACACGTGTGTCAAACATGTATAATACACAACAGTCGGAGACACTTTGATTTACTGTGTAAACATGTTTGGCACTCCTCAGTAATTATCAACCCAGTCATAATACCGATTTTTTTTTTTTTTTTTGAAAAGTGGGAGAATTATGGTTTTGGTCAGAAGACGGGAGGCAAGGTGAAACAAGAGGGTAATGATGACCCTGGATCACTCACCTGAGTAATATGAGCTACATGTTTCAAATGTCAAACTGATAGTTATAAAATATTAAGAAAGTCAGTAGGTCACATTCATGGTCAATGAAATTCAGTTTTACGACTGGTGTGCAAAACTGTGTATGTCATCAAAATTTCAAGGCTGTATCTTAAAAAACAGGAAAGTAGTTCAGTAGGTCAAGGTCACAGTCTAAGGGACATCATATTACTTGGGGCCATCAGGTAATTATAATTAAAGTCTTGGAAATAGGATCAGATGATTTTTTAAGTATTTTTCCTATATAACTCACATAATTACTAAGTGACCCCAGGATGGTGCCTCTTTTAACCCCAGGGGCATAATTTGAACAATTTTGGTAGAGGACTAATAGACAATTCATCATACCAAATATCAAAAGCCTAGGTCGTATGGTTTCAGACAAGAAGATTTTTAAAGCTTTTTCCTATATAAGTCTATATAAAACATGGGATCCCCAGGGCATAGCCTCTTCACCCAAGGGGTACAATTTGAACAATTTTGGTTGAGGACCATAAGATAATGCTACAAACCAAATCAATGTAACTCACTGCAGAGTTGGAACGGTCTTCTGTTCATGCCGAAAATGATTATCAATTGTAGCGCACGGCAAAAATATGCATGTTTTTGCATGTCTGCATGCATTTAGTGTATAATATGCATAATATACTGACTAAAGGTTAGGGTTAGTATCACCATGGTTACAAAATATATACATTTAAGATATTTTTCGTTCAAATTTAGTTAATCTGGTATATACCGGAGTCTGTAATTTATACCGACGCTCCGAGTCTGCATTGAGTCGCAGTCCAAACCAATCAAAGTCATTCTTGGATTTGACCTTTGAACTCTAAGTGTGACCTTGACCTTAGACCTAGGGACCTGGCTCTTGTGTATAACAATCCGTCTCATGGTAGTGAACATTTATGCCAGGTAACACCAGAATCCCTCCATGCATGAAGAAGAAATGTTCCGGACAAAGTCATTCTTGAATTTGACATTTGACCTCTAAGTGTGACCTTGACCTTAGATCTAGGGACCAGGTTCTTGTGAATGACACTCCGTCTCATGGTGGTGAACATTTGTGCCAAGTAATATTAAAATACCTTTAAGGATTGCAGAGTTACATTCTGGACAGGAAAAAAGCCCCTTTGGCCTTTGACTTCAAAGTGTGACCTTGACCTTGCAGCTAAGGTACTGGGTTTTGTGCATGACATATCGTCTCATCCAGGGGAATATTTGTGCATATTCTGATATTTAAATCTTGTTTTGCATGACAAAGTTATAGACCAGACAGGAAAAAAGTCCCATTGACCTTTGACAAGCTCTAAAGTGACTTTTAACTCCTAAATGTGACCTTGACCTTTGATATACAAACCTGGGGTTTGCGTGCGACACTCCATCTCATGGAAGTAATCATTCATGTACATATAAACAAGATTCCTTTATGTATGTAAAAGTTATGGCTCTGACAAGATCTGACATGACCTTTGCCCGCAGAGTGTGACCTTGACCTTTGAGATAGGAACCTGGGATTTATGCATGACACTCTGTCTCCTTGAGGTTAACATCCAAGCCATATAAACAAGATTACTCCATGCATGTCAATTTTACTGTCCGGACAAACAAATCTGGACGCAGACACACACCTACACTGAACAGCCATTTGGACAACTGTCTTCGCTCTCCACAAGCAGGCTCAACAAAAAATAATTTTCAATTGTAGCATAATATCAAAACATTAATGGTCTATTTTCTATCAATATATAAATACTAAATGAACATATCGATCAATAAAATTCTGTAAGATATGGCTGATACTGTTTTGGTTATCTAAAAACTATACTCTTCTGATTTGTTATCACCTATTCTACCAGAAGAGCAGCATGTAGTTTATTTTGAAAGCGGAGAATTTATTTATTTTGTTGGTTTTTTACGTCACACCAACACAATTATAGGTCATATGGTGACTTTCCTGCTTTTTATGGTGGAAGAAGACCCCAGCTGCCCCTCCGTGCAAGTTTTCATCACGAGCAAGCACATTGGTAGAACCACCGACCTTCTGTAAGCCAACTGGATGGCTTCCTCACATGAAGATTTCAACACCCCGAGTGAGGCTCGAACCCACATCAATGAGGGGCAAGTGATTTGAAGTCAGCGACCTTAACCACTCGACCACAGAGGACCCCTATTGAAAGCAGAGAAAGCTGATTAGAGTCAGTGTACCCGGTTTCGCACTGTACGCGGTTTCGCACACCCAGCAAATTCATGTGCTTTGTGAGAACGAAGCAGAAAATTCAACAATTCTTTGTTATTATTTCACAAAATTGAGTTATTCCCTACATAAATTGACACAAGGGGTCCATCCCCGCTTGAGCCTCGTTCTGGTAAGTGCAGACGAAAACAATAACAATACTAATGGAGGCCAGTAGGTCAGCTGAAAAAGTATTAAATTTTATGAAAATAATGACTAAGCAAACAACAAGGTGTAAAATAAATTGAAAAATCACTTTTCCTTCATACATGTAGGTATTTACCTATTACTTTACCGAAAAGAAAAATATTTCAACAGATATTGAAGTTCTCCCACCTGCAAAATGACTTCAACTTGATTGTTTGCTTTACGTTTTTATTAAAACAGAGAACTTAATCAAATGACAAGACTTGTTGGGGTCTTTTGTGATTCAGCAGCTTCTATTGTTTATTTTTGTTTCATGTATTCAGCTGTTTTAGCCGTTTCTGCTTTAAGCAGTAAAAACAGGGTTTGGTCCCTATATTTCACTTTCATAACTGCTTTTTAATTTCACTTTCAGATGTTTTATTGGAAAATACATGTTTAAATTGAATAGAATAAATACTTAAAAAGTTAATTGAAATTTTTCTTTTGGGTAAATGCATTACTATCACTGAATTCTATAAATAGCATGGTGTGCAAACCGGGTACACTTAAATGCAAAAACTGGTCAAAATATGTTATCCGAATCAAGTTCACCAAGAGGTATGACGTCATTGGAGTGGGAAAGGAAAGTAAGCGTGTTTTAAACCAAAACTAGAACTGTCACAGGAGTGACTCATACTCCCACCATACGGTCTTGTCACAGAAGAATGGCAACAATAAGGAATCTTAACAAGAGGACCATGATGGTCCTGAATCGCTCACCTATCCCCACATGACCCAGTGTTGAACTGAGTATGACGTCGTTATTTCTATTATTTGACAAAGTGACCTAGTTTTTCAGCACATGTGACATAGATATCATCAAGATAAAAAATTCTGACCAATTTTCATGAAGATCCACTGAAAAATATGGCCTCTAGAGAGGTCACAAGGTTTTTCTATTATTTGACCTAATGACCTAGTTTTTGAAGGCACGTGACCCACTTTTAAACTTGACCTAGATATCATCAAGGTGAACATTCTCACCAATTTTCATGAAGATCTCGTGAAAAATATGGCCTCTAGAGAGGTCACAAGGTTTTTCTATTTTTCGGCCTACTGACCTAGTTTTTGACGGCACATGACCCAGTTACGAACCTGACCTAGATATCATCAAGCTGAACAGTCTCACCAATTTTCATGAAGATCCACAGAGAAATATGGCCTCTAGAGAGGTCACAAGGTTTTTCTATTTTTAGACCTACTGACCTAGTTTTTGACCCCACGTTACCCAATTTCAAACCTGATCTAGATATCATCAAGATGAACCTTCTGACCAATATTCATGAAGATCTCATGAAAAATATGGCCTCTAGAGAGGTCACAAGGTTTTTCTATTTTTAGATCTACTGACCTAGTTTTTAACCCCACGTGACCCAGTTTCGAACTTGATCTAGATATCATCAAGGTTAACATTCTGACCAATTTTCATGAAGATCCATTGAAAAATATGGCCTCTAGAGAGGTCACAAGGTTTTTCTATTTTTAGACCTACTGACCTAGTTTTTGATCGCACATGACCCAGTTTCGAACTTGACCTAGATATCATCAAGGTGAACATTCTGACCAATTTTCATAAAGATCCATTGAGAAATATGGCCTCTAGAGAGGTCACAAGGTTTTTCTATTTTTAGACCTACTGACCTAGTTTTTGATCCCACGTGACCCAGTTTCGAACTTGACCTAGATATCATCAAGGTGAACATTCTGACCAATATTCATGAGGATCTCATGAAAAATATGGCCTCTAGAGAGGTCACAAGGTTTTTCTATTTTTAGACCTACTGACCTAGTTTTTGACCCCACGTGACCCAGTTTCGAACTTGACCTAGATATCATCAAGGTGAACATTCTGACCAATATTCATGAAGATCTCATGAAAAATATGGCCTCTAGAGAGGTCACAAGGTTTTTCTATTTTTAGACCTACTGACCTAGTTTTTGACCCACGTGACCCAGTTTCGAACTTGACCTAGATATCATCAAGGTGAACATTCTGACCAATATTCATGAAGATCTCATGAAAAATATGGCCTCTAGAGAGGTCACAAGGTTTTTCTATTTTTAGACCTACTGACCTAGTTTTTGACCCCACGTGACCCAGTTTCGAACTTGACCTAGATATCATCAAGGTGAACATTCTGACCAATTTTCATGAAGATCTTGTGAAATATATAGCCTCTAGAGAGGTCACAAGGTTTTTCTATTTTTAGACCTACTGACCTAGTTTTTGATGGCACGTGACCCAGTTTCGAACTTGACCTAGATATCATCAAGGTGAATATTCTGACCAATTTTCATAAAGATCCCATGAAAAATGTGACCTCTAGAGTGGTCACAAGCAAAAGTTTACGGACGCACGCACGCACGGACGGACGACGGACGCCGCGGGATCACAAAAGCTCACCTTGTCACTTTGTGACAGGTGAGCTAAAAATACTTTGGAGTACTTCATCCTGGGCTTCCACATATAAGTAATACTAGTATAGGAGAGATCGTGTTTGTAAACAAATCCATTGTATTTTCTATTTTTAGAACTGATAAGACAAAGACCGGGTGGCAGACGCCGAGCGTCCATGTTTTTTTGTAAACAGTGATGTTTTTCTAACGGCTTAAACTTTCTTAAAACACAAATAATATCAATAATTTTTTGATCAATGGAAAGTGTATAAAACAAGCAATTCATTGATTACTTTTGATTATAATTTCGAAATTAAATGGATTAATTATGAACGCTTAACTTACAGTGTTTTTTCAAAAAGTTTGGAGGATCGCTACGCCGCTATTAAAATCTTATGTCATTTAGAACGGTTATTCATTTTAAAAAGATATTTAAATGGGAAAATATGAAAATCGTTAGCATTTCAAAACTTTTTGAATTTTTAAAATCCATAAATGAGCGAAAAAGTTATTAAAAATTAAAAATTCAGATCCCATACACAAACGATGTAAAAACATTTGTTTTACCCACCACCAGATAAACAGGTATTTATGCGTGACGTCATGGCGATCTCTCCTATAATACTAGTATAGTAATACTAGTAAATATATTAAATCTCTAATATTAGAGATACACTAAAAGTGAATACAAAAAAGTGTCTTACCGACCCATGTTACCACAGAAAAATGTTTTTACTTTTTACATAGGACTTATAATAAAAAAGTTAGAAAAATACCTAAAATATTGAAAATCTAAAAATAGGATTTCTAAAAATAGACTAATTCCTGGAATTTAAGGGGAAGAAACTCAGTACAAAGGTTAAAAAAAGGTTACTTTCCTTTGGCTCTAAGCCAATCAGAATGAGATATAGTGAAAATACATCAAAATTAACCTTAAATTCTAGGTAAAAGGGGACACAATTCAAGAAAAATAGTGTCAGAGTTATGCACCTTGTGTCACATGATGTGGGTGATGAGGTGGAACATCTATTTTAAGTCTGAATCAAATTCATTCAGTAGTAACTGAGATATAGTGAAAATAGATCAAAATTTACCTTAAATTCTAAGTAACAAGAGTGCCAGAATGTCACAATATACGCCCGTCACAGCAAATTTCTTTACTCTAGCTGCTGTATTGCAAATGAATTTTAATTTTGTGGTTGTTTAGTAATCATTGTAAGTCTTTTGTTTTCCTAAGTCCACAAAAAAAATTCCTTACCAGGTAGAGATACCTTAAAATTAGGGATGGGAACAAATACTGAAATCAATATTCGAATATTCGGTTTGCCATATTCGAATATATTCGAATATTCGGTTTGTTTTTATGGAAGCTTTAAATTCTTATTAAGTGATTGGCATATACACAACGTATTCATTTGTTTAAAGCGTGGATCATCGTACGTAATAAGGCCAAAAAATGTCTGTTTCGGGTAACCCGATCCAACCTAGCAAATCCCGCCGATCCTAGCGTTTTATTTCACGATTCTATCAGTATAATCATGAACAGATTTAACTAATTCAGTGTTTTAGCTTCAAAATGATACAAAAAATCAAAACGATTATAATTTAGACCGTCGCAATTTTATCTGAAAATAGCAGGTCGTCCTATTTAAACACGTGACGCGCTGTTGTATTACCGCCGCCATTTTGAAAATTTTCAATCGGCGTGTAAAAATCGTCGTGTAAAAAGCAAGTAAGGCAGACTTAAACCTCCTTCAACATGAACTTATGCATCAATCATATGGTATTGCTTGATTTAATTATAAAGTACTTCAAAATTTAATTCGAATACGGCCGATGGCGGATGAAAACCGATTCTGCGGATGGTCTGAAACGTCGTACAAAATATTGTGAAAAGATCGACAATATCTACAAGTTGGTATTGTTTTCAAAAAAAAAAATCTACAACTTGTTACATAAAACAGGCGCCAATAAAAATGAACAAAAGATAAAAAGAGATCACATTTACGCCTAATACAAACTGTTAATCCGTAGCGATAACCCCAGGTAATTATGCATTGCAATTTTCTTGTTAATTGGACATCTTTTGACATGCATCTGACACATTGACGCCTGTTGCAAACTGTTAATCCGTAACGATGGCCCCTGCCAATTATGCATTGCTATTTTCTTGTTAATTGGACATCTTTTGATTCGCGATAAACAAACATGACATGGTTTTAATCTGTAGAATTAGCATGCTCATATTGCCCAAAATCAATGATACTTATTTTGAAAAAAAAATACAATAATTTACGAATATTCGAATTTGATTTTCATATTCGAATATTCGATCGATTTTCGAATATTCGAATATTCGTTCCCATCCCTACTTAAAATACACCTAAAATTTGAAAGTAACATCTATGTTGTACCACAGAAAAGTGGTCTTGGTTTTTCCCTATGGTCAATTATAAAAAAGTTACAATATAACTTATTTATAGTAACAACTAAGGGAAGTTAATCTTAACCCTTAGCCTGCTAAATATCTAAAATGGACTGGTCCATCATTCAATTTGGGCAATACAATCTATTATTCAAAGGGGTGTTCACTGAAAATTTACTGACTGAATAGCGAACAGTGCAGACCATGATCAGACTGCACGGATGTGCAGGCTGATCTTGGTCTGCACTGGTCGCAAAGGCAAAGTCACATGCCGCCAGCAGGCTAAGGGTTAAAAAAAAAAAAAAAATCCAAAAAAAAAATGTAAGTCCACACAAAATCTTCACCAGGTAGAGATTGGTCAAAATACACCTCAAAATTGGATGTAGCATGCATGTTGTACTACAGAAAAGTGGTCTCGATTTTTCCCTACGACTAGTAATGAAGAAGTTACAATATAAGCTATTTATAGTAAAAACAAAGGGAAGTAATTCTAAAGAAAGGAACTGTGCATGACACTTCCTCTCATGATGGTGTATAATTGTGCCAAGTTACATCAAAATCCCTCCATGCATGAAGAAGAAATGCTTCGGACAAAGTCATTCTTGTATCTGACCTTTGGCCTCTAAGTGTGACCTTGCCCTTTGACCTAGGGACCTGGTTCTTGCGCATGACACTCCGCCTGGTGGTGGTGAACATTTGTGCAAAGTTATATCAAAATCCCTCCATGCATAAAGAAGAAATGCTCCGGACAAGATTTTCATTCTTGTATCCTTTGACCTCTAAGTGTGACCTTGACCTTATACCTAGGGACCTGGTTCTTGCGCATGACACTCCGCCTCATGGTGGTAAACATTTGTGCCAAGTTATAACAAAATCCCTCCATGCATGAAGAAGATATGCTCCGGACAAAGTTTTCTTTCTTGTATCCTTTGACCTCTAAGTGTGACCTTGACCTTAGACCTAGGGACCTGGTTCTTGCGCATGACACTCCATCTCATGATGATGAACAATTGTGCCAACTTTCATCAAAATCCCTCCATGCATGAAGAAGATATGCTCTGGACAAAGTCATTCTTGAATTTGACCTTTGACCTCTAAGTGTGACCTTGACCTTAGACCTGGTTTTTGCGCATGACACTCCGTCTCATGATGGTGAACAACTGTGCCAAGTTTCATCAAAATCCCTTCATGCATGTAGAAGATATGGTCCGGACAAAGTCTGTGGACGCCGCCCGCCCGCCATCCCGGGGCGTTCCCATAATACGCCCCGTTTTTCAAATGGGCGTATAAAAAGGGGCATAATTCATGAATAATTGGTGTCAGAGTTATGCACCTTGTGTCACATGATGTGGGTGATGAGGTGGAACATCTATTTTAAGTTTGAATCAAATCCATTTTGTAATAATTGAGATATAGTGAAAATACATCAAAATCAACCTTAAATTTAAAGTAAAAGGGGACATAATTCATAAACAATTTATGTCAGAGTTAAGCACCTTATGTCACATCATCTGGGTGATGAGGTAGAACAACTATTTTAAGTTTGAATCAAATCCATTTAGTAATAACTGAGATATAGTGAAAATACAACAAAATTAACCTTAAATTCTAAATAAAAGGGGACATAATTCATGAAAACTTGGTGTCAGAGTTATGCACCTTGTGTCACATGATGTGGGCACATGATGTGGGTGATGAGGTGGAACATCTATTTTAAGTTTGAATCAAATCCATTCAGTAGTAACTGAGATAAAGTGAAAATACATCAAAATCAATCTTAAATTCTAAGTAAAAAGGGGCATAATTCATAAAAAAAAATGGTGTCAGAGTTATGCACCTTATGTCACATGATGTGGGTGATGAGGTAGAACATCTATTTTAAGTTTGAATCAAATCCATTTAGTAATAACTGAGATAATAGATTTCGGGACGGGACGGGACAGGACGCGACGGGTGTGACAAAACTGACTCCTATATACCCCCCTCAAATATGTCAAAATTAACCTTAAATTCTAAGTAAAAGGGGACATAATTCATGAAAACTTGGTGTCAAGAGTTATGCACCTTGTGTCACATGATGTGGGTGATAAGGTGGAACATGTATTTTAAGTTTGAATCAAATCCATTTGGTAATAACTGAGATAATAGATTTCGGGACGCGACGGGACGGGACGGGACGCGACAGGTGTGACAAAACTGACTCCTATATACCCCCCTCAAACATGTTTGGTGGGGGTATAATAAGTGTATTTATTCAAACATGTAGAGGTAAATTCAAATTTAATCATTTTTGGCTAAATAGGAAAGTATTCTTAGGAAATGTGTGTGAAACCGGGTACACTGACTCTATATAAAATAAAGCCTTTTCGATTGTTGGTCATATCATATTTTTCCTGAGGAAGCAGTAGGAGGTATGTTGTTAAATGATATAAGAACAGTTGTCAAAATACAGACAATGCTGGCTCAAATGCCCAAAATTTGTCATGTTCTTAAAACCTGGGATCTATGTGTTTGAAAGGCATTATCACTGATGATTTTCTTTTATTTTATATATATACACAATAGGGTTATTATAACTGTAGCTCAATCTGGGATGCTGTATTTAGCTTGAGTGGATTTTGCCAGATCGGATCTCACGAGGCGCGCAGGCGCTGACTGTGATCCAACCTTGCAAAATCCACGAGACCAAAATCCAAAATATACCTCTACCTTTTTGTTTGTTGTTTTGTTATTGAACGAAATCTTCAATATTTATTGATACTAAAATGGAACTAAGTGAAGTTTTTATGTCTACTTTTTATAGAACTGTGTAAGGTCGTGCATATTAAAGTAGTCTGGCAGGTACAATACAGAATTTAAAACGTACAATACAGAAGTTTTTTCTGCCTGTTCATATATAATTGTGAAATACAAGCTGATCTGTTTTACAGAATTTATATAGGTATATAATATATATATATATATATATATATATATATATATATACCTCCATGGTTTCATAATGAAAATACTGTGAATACTGCATTATTACAAATTAAACATTTGTTAACATATATGAAATCTAAATGTTTATTTCAACAACTTATGTGTTACTGTGCGGCAGTTTTTTTAAGCATTGTAATAAATTTTTAAACAAGAGCTGTCTCCATAGGATGACATATGCCCCCGATGGCACTTTGAATTAGTAGTTATGGCCGATGTTAGAGTTTAGGACCTTTGACCTACGGAGACAGGTCTTGCGCGCGACACGTCGTCTTACTGTGTCACACATTCATGCATAGTTATTTTAAAATCCATGCATGAATGACAGATATGGACCGGACACGCCCATCAATGCACTATCATGAAAAATAACCTTTAACGTCTAAGTGTGACCTTGACCTTTGAGCTATGGACCTGGGTCTTGCGCGCAACATGTCGTCTTACTGTGGTACACATTCATGCCAAGTTATTTGAAAATCCATCCATGGTTGACAAAGATATGGACGGGACACGCCCATCAATGCACTATCCTTTAAAGTCTAAGTGCGACCTTGACCTTTGAGCTACGGACCTGGGTCTTGCGCGCGACACGTCGTCTTACTGTGGTACACATTCATGCCAAGTTATTTGAAAATCTATCCATCGATGACAAAGATATGGACCGGACACGCCCATCAATGCACTATCCTTTAATGTCTAAGTGTGACCTTGACCTTTGAGCTACGGACCTGGGTCTTGCGCGCAACACGTGGTCTTACTGTGGTACACATTCATGCCAAGTTATTTGAAAATCCATCCATCGATGACAAAGATATGGACCGGACACGCCCATCAATGCACTATCCTTTAATGTCTAAGTGTGACCTTGACCTTTGAGCTACGGACCTGGGTCTTGCGCGCGACACGTCGTCTTACTGTGGTACACATTCATGCCAAGTTATTTGAAAATCCATCCATCGATGACAAAGATATGGACTGGACACGAAAATTGCGGACAGACTGACAGACCGACAGACGGTTCAAAAACTATATGCCTCCATTCGGGGGCATAAAAATCGTTAAACACTCTACCTTAAAAGCCAATTCATCAACAGTTCTTGCGCTGTAGAGCAGTATAACTCTTCCTGTAAATTTGTTAGCACTGTCGCCCTGATTCAAATCAGCCAGTTCATTGATGATGCTGTACAAGGGATTTATACCTACTCCTCCAGCAACAAGAAGTAGGTCAACGTCTTTATGTACTGCTGCATCAAAACTGAAGTCTCCTCCAACACGTATATTCACTTGATCCCCCTCTTTACACTGGAAACAAGACACATTAGGTTACTTAAAATATTAAGACTATTTCGTTTGTATTCTTTTCTTCAAAACTCAGGCTGTACAAATGTTTCGAAAAATATTCACCAACAATAACTAATTGGCCACTAAGCCTCAAACAAGTCAGGGAAAATATAAATTTTGTGATATTTTTTTAGCTTTTATAAATATAAGACAACATGTTAAAGTATTGGACCTTTAATGACATTTGGCAATTTACATTTGATTCTGTATTCTGTGCTATTTCAATATTTTCCTGCTGCTAATGTTGGTCATACGAACAATCAGTTGTAGAATGAAAAAACTGTATATGAAGAATATGTAATCATATAGAAATTATAAAATGTTATTACGAGTCCAATACATTAATCCATGACTTTCAGATTACCAAACATGTAATAAATAATCAAATAATGTCTCCCTTTAATCCATCACAGAAGTATACATTAAAATTTTCTTTTTAAATACTAAGTTAGAAGTATACATTAAAATTTTCTTTTAAAATACTAAGTTGGGCAATCTCATCTAAACAACATTTATGACATTTTTAACATTTCAGATATTCTGTTTATTCACTCAATGGTCCATTATGTAAGAAGATATGGAGCTGTCATGAATTTAAACTATTTGATCTTTGGCAGGGGCGTAGCTAGGCCTTGGAGAATGTGTACACAAAGCATTTTAGGGGGATTCAGGGGCATGCTTCCCTGAAAGTTTTTCGTTTGCTAGAACATTTTTGGTGCAATCTGGGAGTATTTTCACAAGAAACATAGTCGATAAAACACGTTAAGTACCAGGGTTTCATGTAATAACATTTATTCTTCAAAGTGGATTTTTGGACAATACAAGCGATATTGTCATTTAAATCTTTTTCGTTTCAAAAATGTAGAGAAAAAATTCAAATGCTCTCTTCTTCGATGTCTTTCTAATGACGTTACTATTCATTTAATTATTGCTCAAACAATAATGAATTAAAAAAAATGTAGTTCACAAACAAAAATTGATATTTCGGTCTGGTAAATAATGTTAACTTAAATTTAGTAGTACACATTTAATTTGTATAAAGTCGTGCAATACTATTATATGCATATTATTCTGATGGTAGAAAATTGAATTGACAGATGTTCCGTATAGCGGGTTATTTCTACGGGGGGAATATTTCTGCGTTTCTGCAGTCTCTCGACAGAATCGCAAAAATATTGCCAGCAGGATATTCATCCAGCAAAAATTAAAAACGCTAAAAAACTGCATTTTCCCCATCGTTGTTTCATGCTGTTTCCCTAATCTGGAGTAATTATAGGAAATTACCGTCGCCATCCGACAATTACCGATAATTGTATATTTAGGTGTGATGGTCAATCAAAGTCCTAACTGTTAATCCCTCAGAAAATATTTTTCTTCTGTGAATGAAATAAATTGAGTGAATTTCACTTGTGTTGTTCTTATTAACCCCTTGTAATAAATATCTTCCAAACTATACTTTAATAACCTTTAAATAAGTATAACCATTATGCCGATACACTGTAGCTTGCAGTTGTTGTTTGTGCAATTGTTGCTGTACTTATATTTTTTCAATTCACATGTTATTATATCCTACAATGTTTTCATTAAATGCAAAATTATTTTAAAGCAGTTACCGGTAATTCAGTTTATTGTTTTCATACGCTATCATTCTCACAATGCCCGATCATGCGAGGAACTTCCTCCTCTTTGGCATCAAAAATGCAGAAATTTCTCTTCCTTTTATGTGAAAACGCAGAAATTAAACATGCAGAAATTTGTTTCACAATTTTTGGGGCCAAAACGCTGAATATTTTGACCGCAGAAATAACCCGCTATACGGTAAAATACAGTGGTTACGTGGCACTAGAAAAATTAAACAAAGAACAACATAAACCCGACGTACAGACATTTAACAACATGTTTCAGTTCATTCAAAAATAAGAGCCAATTTTCTATTCTTCATTCTAGTGAAGTTGTCTAGAACAGACTTGCTGTTCAGTTCCTTTCCCCGGAAAATGTTTAACAGCCCAAGTCCCAATAGCCTATCAGTGGTCATTGTGTTCTGTTAGTATATCTTTACTCATCTCATTACACGGAATGATCTTTCAGCGGTAGCGGTGGCGTACTAGCAAGAACACAGAGTACAATATAGATGGTCGAGTATAGGTCTTGGTACCAAGGGCTTATTTAATGGTTTCTGGCAAGCTGAATGGAATATTTGTCTCAATGGCACCCGCCAACCTATGGATAATCAGAAGGCAACAGTGTTTGATTAAATATTCCAACGAGATTATTATGTTTACCAGTTAATACAATGAACCGCTTTCAAAACGCTCTGCTAAAATAGTTCTAAATAACCACCTTTTAGGCTGGGACTTTGATTCAAAACTTCTAAGAATTATGACTTCCTTTATTTTAGATGTTCTATAAGAATCTCAGATCTCTGTTTTATTTCATAGATCTTTGATGAAGGAAACACCTCCATATATCAAAGTATTACTTATATCTCAGATTTAATTTACCTGTGTATGTATCCAGTGAGCAGGAGGGTGTTTGCTATATTTTACTGCTAGGTCCATACTTTGTTCTTTCAGTAGTTTAGAAGGTGAACTACACATAGAGAAGCCACCAACAGTCTCCACACCAGGAATAAACATATCTATCCTGCAATATAGCTTTCTTGTTCTATTCAAAACATATTCAAATAATATGGTTATTTTCTCTTTTTAAATGACTGAGGGAGATCATTCAAAATTAATATACATAACCTGAATAACTTCCTAGTTAAGAAATAATTTATAGCAAGAGTGCTTTTACAATATTTTTGCACAATGGGTGGTTTTACGTCGGGCGTAACAAAAACTTTGACATCATTGCACGTAAACGTCACGTCATTCTACCGTAAGAGTGTTGTAACAGAGGCAAGCATATTAGAATTTTAGTTATAAGATAATCAGTTATAGAAGTGTAAATTAAAAAAAAAAAAACAACAAAAACATTACCGATAAGAAAGCAATGAAACAAATACAGGCTTTTAAATAAATTTTGTATACATGTACTGTACAGGTGGGACAGTGGTCTAGTGGTAACACGCTTGACTGTCAATCCAGAGGTATGTGGTCCGAATCCCGGTCCAGGCTGGAAATTTCTGAGATGCTCTTTAGTGTCTCCCAATTAACTTAGAGGCCTGTACTGGTTCTTCCCAAGAAAGATGGCTTAGCGTGGATCGGTGCTATGTACAAGGCACGTTAAAGAAGGAGACTGTCTATTCACAAAGAGCTATGTTAAGTTAGCCAGACAAGTCTGTATCTAAAAAGGACTTCTCTTGGTCTATTCTGGGGGATTTATCTCACACTGTCGCTCTAGTCAGATTGTTCTGTGTCTCTACTAGTAGAAGATGAATTTCACTCCGTGTGTGGCTGTGTTTTATATATATATATATATGAATGTGTTTAGCTATATAAATCTGGTATAATGACAAGAGGCCATCTTAGGTCGCACACCTGAGTAACACATCATAACTGTGTAAACATGTTTTACCTAGTGATTTCATGGAGAAAAATATTCTGACCAATTTTCATTAAGATTGAACCAGAAAGTGTGGTCTCTATTTTCTTTGATTTGACCTAGTGACCTTGTATTTTACCCCACAAGACTCAGATTAGAACTTGTCCAAAATTTCTTGAAAACAAACATTCTGACATTGGTTTGGAAAGATAGGGGCAAAAAAGGGGCCTCTAGAGTGTATACAAGCTTTTCCATTTATCTGACCTAGAGACCTTATTTTTGACACCGCCCTTCTGTAAATATCATACATGTCAAGTTTTCCCCGGATCTTCTGGGAGACATGGATTTTTGGTCCATTTCCCAAACATATGGGAATCAATTACTTCTTCCGGAAATCCAAAATTCCAAGCTAATGGTTTCCAGTTTCAAACTAAATCCCTAATTACACACTGCATGCACTGTGCCTGACCTAATTTATCAATCTTAACAAGGTCACACACTGAAAACATTCTGCAAACAGGTGTGTATTGTGCTATTTTTGGGTCGGGGCTTTGCTCCGACTCAATGGAATAATAGACGGTAAATGAAAACCACTACACTTTTTAGTGCAAAACGGCAAATAACAACAAGAGGGCCAAGATGACCTTAGGTCGCTCACCTGAGAAACACACCATAATACACCATAACAGTGTAAACATGTTTGACCTAGTGATTTCATAGAAAAAAATATTCTGACCAATTATCATTAAAATTGGAGCAAAAACAAGTATTTTCTTTGATCTGACCTAGTGACCTAGTTTCTGACCCTATATGACAAATATTCGAACCTGACCTAGCTTCATCAAGGCTATCATTCTGACCAAATTTCATGAAGATCAATTGAAAAATACAGCCTCTATTGCATACACAAGGTTTTTCTTTGATTTGACCTAGTTTTTAAACCCAGATGACCCATATTCAATCTTGACCTAGATCTTATCAAGGCTATCTAAGATCATCAAGATTAATATTCTGACTAAGTTTCATGAGGATACAGTCATAAATGTGGCCTCTAGAGTGTTAAAAAGCTTTTCCGTTGATTTGATTTTGTGACCTAGTTTCTGACCCCACATGACCTAGATTTGAACTTGACCTATAGATCTTCAAGATTAACATTCTGATCAAGTTTCATTAAGATATGGTCATAAATGTGGTCTTATCAGTGTTAACTAGCTTTTCCTTTGATTTGACCTGGTGACCTAGTTTTTGATACCAGATGACCCAATATCTAAATCCTCCAAGATTTTATTGAGGGTAACATTCTGACCAAGTTTCATTAAGATTGGGCCAAAATTGTGACCTTTATAGAGCTAACAAGCTTTTTCTTTGATTTGACCTGGTGACCTAGTTTTTAATCCCAGATGACCCAATATCAAACGTGTCCAAGATTTTATAGAGGGCAACATTTTGACCAAATTTCATTAAGATTGGGCCAAATTTGTAACCTCTAGAGTGTTAACAAGCTTATCCTTTGATTTGACCTGGTGACCTAGTTTTTGACCCCAGTTGACCCAGTATCAAACTCGTCCAAGATTTTATAGAGGCTAACATTCTGACCAAGTTTCATTAAGATTGGTCCAAAATTGTGACCTCTAGAGTGTTAACAAGCTTTTCCTTCAATTTGACCCCGTAACCTTGTTTTTGAACCCACATGACCCAGATTCGTTCTTGACCTAAAGATCATCAAGATTAACATTCTGATCAATTTTCATTAAGATATGGTCATAAATGTGGCCTCTACAGTGTTAACTAGCTTTTCCTTTGATTTGACCTGGTGACCTAGTTTTTGAACACACATGACCCAGATTCAAACTGGACCTTGAGATCATCTAAATTAACATTCTGACCAAGTTTCATAAAGATATAGTCTTAAATGTGGCCTCTACAATGTTAACAAACTTTTACTTTGATTTGACCTGGTGATCTAGTTTTTGACCCCAGATGACCCAATATCTACCGTCCAAGATTTTATCGAGTGTAACACTCTGACCAAGTTTCATTAAGATTGTGCCAAAATTGTGACCTCTAGAGAGTTAACAAGCTTTTTCTTTGATTTGACCTAGTGACCTAGTTTTTGACCCCAGATGACCAAATATCGAATTAGTCCAAGATTTTATAAAGGGTAACATTTTGACCAAGTTTCATTAAGACTGGGCCAAAATTGTGACCTTTATAGAGTTAACAAGCTTTTTCTTTGATTTGACCTGGTGACCTAGTTTTTAATCCCAGATGACCCAATATCAAACGTGTCCAAGATTTTATAGAGGGCAACATTTTGACCACATTTCATTAAGATTGGGCTAACATTGTGACCTCTAGAGTATTAACAAGCTTTTCCCTCGATTTGACCTGATGACATAGTTTTTGACCCCAGTTGACCCGATATCAAACTCGTCCAAGATTTTATTGAGGGTAACATTCTGACCAAGTTTCATTATGATTAGGCCAAAATTGTGACCTCTAGAGTGTTAACAGTTAAATTGACGGACGACAACAGACAGGGCAATCACAAAAGCTCACCTTTAGCACTTAGTGCTCAGGTGAGCTAAAAACTGAACATTGTGTAATGCAATTCAATCATCATAAATAGAAAAGGTGAAATTCAGTTGATTTTAATGAGTAAAAACACACTTTACCTTTATTAATGTTTGTAAATATTTTATGCATATTCTAATCTTTATTTTAAAATACTTTCATCAAATAAGAGTTTTAAACAATTAAACTGATACGAACAACATGTATTTACATCGCATCTTTGTGTCTCCTACATACACCACATCAGAGAAAATTAAGTCCAATATATATCCGATTTAAGTACTTTGTCCTAAGAAACCGTTGTCTTAAGACAGACCCTTGGGTGGTCTCTTAACACAAGGTTAACTGTATTGATTACTTCCTTTGAATATCTTAAAGTCTATTTATGACTGTAAAATGGGATTTTACACTTATTCTATATATTTAAGTTAAACATGAGATTTATGTCGAACTGTAAGACATTCTAGATTTCCATCTAAACTGTGAGAATAACTTTAAGGACTTTTAATGTTCTGAATATCAGCTTGAAAAAGTCTGGCAGGATTTAACTGTGTTTTTACTGCACTCAGCTTGACAAAGGCTGGCAAGATTTAACTGTTTTTACTGCACTCAGCTTGACAAAGGCTGGCAAGATTTAACTGTGTTTTTACTGCACTCAGCTTGACAAAGGCTAGCAAGATTTAACTGTGTTTTTACTGCACTAAAGAGAGGACTAAGAGCCTTTTCAATGCAGTATATAGGCTTTGCAGTGTGTCCCTTAGAAAGGTACTTTATTGCAATCATGTTAGTTCATCCGGCTGTAAGTGAGTAACAGAAAATTGACGAGTTTACTGTATCACTGATTTAAACTGTTTTTAAAAATCTGATTGCTCGACAGGTTTGCAAGCTCTACAAAGTTTGTGTTGTTTCAAAAAGATTTTACCTTCAATTTTTTTACCTACCATTGTCCTGCTTTGAAGTTGAGTCTCCTGTCTTCTACCTTTAAAGTTACTGACTTCACTGTCTTTGTTTCATCTCTCAAACCTACAACTGTTGCCAAGGAAACTATCTGAAAATTGCAACACATTTCTGCATATTCAGAAGGTATTATATAAAATATATCAAGGATATGTTGCTACAGTAAACATTCTGACCAAGTTTCATAAAGAATGGGTCACAACTGTGGCCGCTAGAGTGTTCACAAGGCAAATGTTGCGGATGACGCACTCAGATGGACTCTGGACAATGACTGGTCACAATAACTCACCTTGAGGACTTTGCACGCAGGTGAGCTCTGTCTGTGTGTGTGTGTGTGTGTGGGCGGGGGGCTGTTACCAGTTGGTCTTAGGTCGCTCACCTGAGTAACACATATAGCAGTGTAAACATGTTTGACCTAATGATTTCATGGAGACAGTCTGACCAATTTTCATTAAGATTGGATAAAAAAAATGTGGCCTCATACAGACTTTGAGTGGCAAAATTTAAGCACTTTTTAAGCATTTTATTTTGATTTTTAAGCACTCTTCACCAGCGGCAAAAGAAAACTTTACAGTGCCATGTTAACTGATGGAAATAGTCCGCTAAACCAAACATGCAAATGTACAAGGTTTTTCATTCTCCACAACTCAATTTCTTCACAATTTCACTGTCAGGTAATATCTTCTGGAATATTTCTCCAACACGGAAATTTGATTTGTATGAACAATTTTGCGGCGTTACAACACCATGACAATGTCAAAAGTATTTTGACATTGTTCCAGCTGAAGCCGCTGCATTTTTCAGATGTTTATCGCTCTTTGCATGAGATTTCCACGCTGAATCCCCCATGCTGCAAACGTTTATGTCTTTTGCACATAAACGGCACCGAGCCTTTCTTTTATCATCCATGTCCATCACCCAGGGATAAAAAATTAGCCACTTCTTGTTGAATACACACTTTCTGGAAGCCATGTTTATTGACTGGTACGCAGTCATAGAGCAGGGAACCAGTGGTTATAGTTGGTTCGTCCCAAATACAGTTCAACCCATTTGAATGTGACTGAAACTAGAATGGGCCGGTTGGACAAAGGGTGTGCCCCCACTGGTACATTTGTCACAAATAAGGGGCAATAATTCAAATGTTTGCAGTCTTAAGGGGGAATAGCCTCAACAAACATTTTATGAAAAGGATTCATTATTCTAGGCCAAATACTTCTTGAGCTATGAGCATCACAAACAAATAATCCACTATTTTGGCTATTTCAAGGGTCATAACTCTGTAATAAGCACTAAGATTCCCAAGAAGAATGGCAAATGAGCAAGATCATATCATGATAAAGACTTAGGCAAGGTTTCATGAATTTACATCAAATACTTTTTGAGCTAGGCACGTAATTAGGTGAAAATGTGCATTTGTGACTATTTCAGGGGCCATAACTTTAAATATAGGTGGTGGAGTCAGCCAAAAAACAAGAGGTGCACAAGTTTATATCATCATAAAGACTCATGCAAGTTTTCATCCTTTCATATCATGCACTATTTCAGTTATGTGTGTCACAAGGTGAAAATGTGCATTTTTGACTATTTCAGGGGCCATAACCCTAAAAATAGGGAGCGGAGGCAGTCAAAAAATAGGAGGTACACTAGTTCATATCATGAAAAAGACTCATGCAAGGTTTAATCAATTTATATTGAACACTTTTTGAGCTAGGCCCGTCACAAGGTAAAAATGTGCATTTTTGACTATTTCAGGGGCCATAACTCTAAAAATAGGGGGCAGACTCAGATGAAAACTAGAAATTGCTTTTGTAAAAAAAAAAGCGTATGTCTCCCCCAAGTCCTATAGGCAAGAAGTCAATAGGGGTCAGGAGCAAAAGTCAAAGAGACACTGATGGTTGGCTGCAATAGGGATCATCTACTTGGCATGTCCAGTCATCCCGCTAAGTTTCAACCCTCTTGGTCTAGTGGTTCTCAAGTCACTGTTCAGGCTCCTGTGACCTTGACCTTTGATCAAGTGACCCCAAAATAAATAGGGGTCATCTACTCTGCATGTCCAATCATCCTATTAAGTTACAACATTCTAGGTCAAGTGGTTCTCAAGTTATTTTCCAGAAATAATTTTATATGACCAGGCCCCTGTGACCTTGACCTTTAATAGACTGACCCCAAAAATCAATAGGGGTTATCTACTCTGCATGTTCAATCATCATATGAAGTTTCAACATTCTGGGTCAAGTGGTTCTCAAGTTATTGATAGGAAATTGTTTTCCATGTTCAGGCTCCTGTGACCTTGACCTTTAACAGAGTGACCCTAAAATCGATAGGGGTCATCTACTCTGCATGTTCAATCATCGTATGAAGTTTCAACATTCTGGGTCAAAAGGTTCTCAAGTTATTGATCGGAAATGGTTATCAATGTTCAGGCCCCTGTGACCTTGACCTTTAAGGAGTGACTCCAAAAACATATAGGGGTCATTTACTCTGCAGGAACAATCATCCTATGAAGTTTCAACATTCTGGGTCGAGAGGTTCTCAAGTTATTGATTGGAAACGGTTTTCGATGTTCAGGCCCCTGTGACCTTGACTTTAAACAGAATGACCCCAAAATCGATAGGGGTCATCTACTCTGCATGACCAATCATCCTATTAAGTTTCAACATTCTGGGTCAAGTGGTTCTCAAGTTACTGACCGGAAATGGTTTTCAATGTTCAGGCCCCTGTGACCTTGACCTTCAACAGAGTGACCCCAAAATCGATAGGGGTCATCTACTCTGCATGACCAATCATCCTATTAAGTTTCAATATTCTGGGTCAAGTGGTTCTCAAGTTACTGACCGGAAATGGTTTTCAATGTTCAGGCCCCTGTGACCTTGACCTTTAACAGAGTGACCCCAAAATCAATAGGGGTCATCTACTCAGCATGACCAATCATCCTATGAAGTTTCAACATTCTGGGTCAAGTCGTTCTCAAGTTATTGATCGGAAATGGTTTTCCATGTTCAGGCCCCTGTGACCTTGACCTTCGACGGAGTGACCCCAAAATCAATAGGGGTCATCTACTTTGCATTACCAATCATCCTATGAAGTTTCAACATTCTGGATCAAGTTGTTCTCGAGTTACTGATCGGAAATGGTTTTCCATGTTCAGGCCCCTGTGACCTTGACCTTTGACAGAGTGACCCCAAAAACAACAGGGGTCGTCTCCTCCATAAGCCCTACCAACCTATGAAGTTTGAAGGTTCTAGATCAAATGGTTCTCCAGTTATTGCTCGGAAATGAAGTGTGACATACGGACGGACGGACAGGGCAAAAACAACAAGTCCCCCAGTGGGGAGACATAAATAGGAGGTGCACAAGTTCATATCATGATTAAGGCTCATGCAATGTTTCATGAATCTATATCAAATACTTTTTATGCTAGGCGTGTCACAAGGTGAAAATGTAACCTAGTTTTTGGCCCAACATGACCCAGATTCAAAATCATCCAAGGCTTTATAATAAAAAAATTCTGACCAAGTATAATGATAACAGAATAAACAAGAAGGCCAAGATGGCCCTATGTCGCTCACCTGAGTAACACACCATAACAGTGTAAACATGTTTTACCTAGTGATTTCATGGAGACAAATATTCTGACCAAATTTCATTAAGACTGGACAAAAAATGTGGCCTCTTGAGTGGAAACAAGCATTTTCTTTGATTTGACCTATTAACCTAGTTTTTTTACCCCACATGACCCAGATTCAAAACCGCCAAAATTTCATGAAAACAAATATTCTGACAAAGTTTCAGGAAGATTGGAGCATAACAGTGACTTCTAGAGTGTATTCAAGCTTTTCCTTTAATTTGACCTAGTGACCTAGATGATCTGAAATCATCCAAGACTTCATGATAACAAACATTCTGACCAAGTTTTATGAAGATAGAATATAAAATGTGCCCCCTATCTAGTATAAACAAGCTTATTCTTTGATTTGACCTGGTGACCTAGTTTTTGATTCCACATTACCCAGATAAAAATTCATGTGATATTTCATGCAGAAAAACATTTTGACCAAGTTTCATGCACACCAAATGAACAAGTGTTTACAAGCTTCTCCTTTGATATGATTGGGTGACCTTGTTTTTGACCCCATATGACCCAGTTTCGAACTTGGCCTAGGTACCATCAAGATAAACATTCTGACCAAAAGCTTTTCCTTTGATTTGACTGGGTGACCTAGTTTTTGACCCATATGACCCAGTTTTGAACTTGGCCTAGAAATCATCAAGATAAACATTCTGAACAAGTTTCATGAAGTTAGGGTCATAAACCTTTGATTTGACCTGATGACCTAGTTTTTGATCCAACACGACCCAGTTTCGATCCAGGCAAGATAATCATTCTGTGCGAGTTTGTATCAAATCATAGCATAAATGAAACCTCTATATTGCTGAGAGCAAAAATAGAAATTTTTGCCCCTTTCAGGGGAAGTAACTCTAGCATCCATGAAGGAATCTAGCTGGTTTTCGAAAGGAACCAAGATCTTATTGTGACCTAAGTTGTGTGTAAGTGTGGGTAAAATCTAATATAAAATGTCACTATCGTGTTCACAAGGTAAAAATTAACATATTTTGACTCTTTCAGGGGTCAATCAGGGGCCTTAACTCCGGAACCCATGACTGGATCTGACAGATTCATCATGGAATCAAAAATTTATTGTTGTTGAAGATATTTTGCAAGTTTGTATCAATCAAACCATAAATGAAGTCTCTATATGGCTGCAAAAGCCAAAATAGTAAATTCTGGCCCTTTAAGCAGCGTTGCATCTAGGACGTGCGATTCCCTCATAATTTTTGTTGATTGTGCTAAGTTCTTGCCTAATGCACGACTAATCGCACGCATGTATCGGCTGTTCGTGTGTTTCGATGCTGAATCCTTTCTGACAGCAATATAAACGAATCTCCGCCATTTTTAACCCGTACTTGACCAGTATCTACACCGTTATTCATCAGCGTTTAAGTTAGTAGTGATGACCATTACTGGTATTCGTCTGCATGTTAGTGTAACACATGTAAACAAAAGAAAAGTTTTATGCCGCTCATAGTTTGCTGATAATCAGTGTTAATAAAAAGGTTTGCTCTTTTTCTGTATTAGACATACTCCCCCTCCCATTGTTCACCACTAGATAATGCTACACACTAAATATCAATCCCTAGGCCCTGTGGTTTTGGACAAGAAGGTTTTCAAAGTTTTTCCCTATGTAAGTCTAAATAAACCATGTGACCCCAGGGCGGGGCCATATTTGACCCTAAGGATATAATTTGAATACTCTTTGTAGATGACCTCTACATGATGCTACATACCAAATATCAAAGCCCTATGACCTGTGGTTTTGGACAAGAAGATTTTCAAAGTTTTTCCCTATATAAGTCCATAGAAAACCAAGTGACCTCCAGGGCAGGGCCATATTTGACCCCAAGGGGATCATTTGAACAATCTTGGTAGAGGACTGCACTAGATGATGCTACATACCAAATATCAACAAGAGGACCATGATGGTCCTGAATCGCTCACCTCTTTCCACATGACCCAGTTTTGAGTATGATGTCGTTTTTTCTATTATTTGACATAGTGACCTAGTTTTTGAGCTCATGTGACCCAGTTTTTAACTTGACCTAGATATTATCAAGATAAAAATTCTGACCAATTTTCATGAAGATCCATTGAAAAATATGGTCTCTAGAGATGTCAAAAGATTTTAATAATTTTAGACCTACTGACCTAGTTTTTGACCGCAGTTGACCCAGTTTCAAACTTGACCTAGATATCATCAAGATGAACATTCAGACCAACTTTCATACAGATCCCATGTAAAGTATGGCCTCTAGAGAGGTCACAAGGTTTTTTTTTATTATTTGACCTACTGACCTAGTTTTTTATGGCACGTGACCCAGTTTCAAACTTGACCTTGATATCATCAAGGTGAACATTCTGACCAATTTTTATGGAGATCCATTCACAAGTATGGTCTCTAGAGAGGTCACAAGGTTTTTCTATTTTTAGAACTAATGACCTAGTTTTTGACCGCACATGACCCTGTTTCGAACTTGACCTAGATATCATCAAGATGAACATTCAAACCAATTTTCATACAGATCTCATGAAAAATATGGCCTTTAGAGAGGTCACAAGGTTTTTCTATTATTTGACCTACTGACCTAGTTTCTGATGGCACGTGACCCACTTTCAAATTTGGCCTAGATATCATCAAGATGAACATTCAGACCAATTTTCATACAGATCCCATGAAAAATATGGCCTCTAGAGAGGTCACAAGGTTTTGCTATTATTTGACCTACTGACCTAGTTTTTGACCGCACGTGACCCACTTTCAAACTTGACCTAGATATCATCAAGGTGAACATTCTGAACAATTTTCATGAAGATCTCATGAAATATATGGCCTCTAGAGAGGTCACAAGGTTTTTCTATTTTTAGACCTACTGACCTAGTTTTTGACCACACATGACCCAGTTTCGAACTTGACCTAGATATCATCAAGATGAACATTCAGACCAAATTTCATACAGATCCCATGAAAAATATGGCCTCTAGAGAGGTCACAAGGTTTTTCTATTATTTGACCTACTGACCTAGTTTTTGATGGCACGTGACCCAGTTTCGAACTTAACTTAGATATTATCAAGGTGAACATTCTGACCAATTTTCATGAAGATCTTTTGAAATATATGGCCTCTAGAGAGGTCACAAGGTTTTTCTATTTTTAGAACTACTGAACTTGTTTTTGAAGGCACGTGACCCAGTTTCGAACTTGACCTAGATATCATCAAGGTGAACATTCTGACCAAGTTTCATGAAGATCTTGTGAAATATATGGCCTCTAAAGAGGTCACAAGGTTTTTCTATTTTTAGACCTACTGACCTAGTTTTTGAGGGCATGTGACCCAGTTTCGAACTTGACCTAGATATCATCAAGATGAACATTCTGACCAACTTTCATAAAGATCCCATGAAAAATGTGACCTCTAGAGTGGTCACAAGCAAAAGTTGACGGACGGACGCACGGACGGACGACGGACACCGCGCGATCACAAAAGCTCACCTTGTCACTTTGTGACAGGTGAGCTAAAAACCCTATGACCTGTGGGTTTGGACAAGAAGATTTTTAAAGATTTTCCTTTTGGTTGGCATGGCAAGTTCTTCATGGAATTCAATTCTTTGAACAATTTTTAAAGAAGACCATCCAAGGAACATCCCTGTGAAGTTTCATCAAAATTGGCCTGGTGGTTAAGGAGATGTTGTTTATAGGAAAGTGTAGACAGATGTACAGACAGACAGACGGCTGGACGGTGAGCATTCACAATAGCTCACCCTGAGCACTCTGTGCTCAGATGAGCTAAAAATGCAGCCCCTATTGCATACAAATGGCCGCCAATTTTAATTTGCCACGGACAATAATTGGCAAAAACGTCAAGTACTTCTACAAAGGCTTTGAACTTAAAAATCGTACTGAATGATAGCCCATATCTACCTTTTAGCAGCCAACAACTTTCATCATTCTAATCTTATTATTTTAAGAAATATTGCTATTATAATATTCTGTTTCCCATGGGAAATGGCCGATTTCCTATGGGAAACGGTCATTTCCCATGGGAAAATTGCTTTCCCATGGGACGGTGTTTTCCCATGGGAAACATTTGGGAAATCTTTCCCATCGGAATTTCCCATGGGAAAACCTTATTTTTTATTTTCATATAAACTATTAGAAAAACATCATAGCTGTTTTATAAAAATACTTTTATGGCACTGGCTAGTTTATTTGTTTAAATAAAAGATAATTTAGTTTTCCCATTGGAAAGAATTCCTTTGGGAATCCCATAGGAAATTGTTCCCTTGGGAAAAGTTTCCCATGGGAATACTTTCCTGTAGGAAACTGTTCCCAAGGGAAGCGTTTCCCATGGGAATGCATTCCAATAGAAAATGTTTTCTGTATGAATTTTTCCCTAGGGAAGAGTTATGCAAAAAAATGTAGCCAGCCTGCTTAGTTCGAAAGGGACAGCGCAGATCTACAGATCGCGTGGTCGTGAAATCGGTCCTCGGGCGAGGCGTCATCCGCACTATCTTCCCCACGGCGATTTGATTAAAGGCATTGTGTCTAAAAGCGGAAGTGTTATAAATTTAATCGCTTTTTAGGCTCGCTAAGTAAAACAAATCGTTGACGCTTAAAGATTTTCTACTGGGGTAAAATACACTTTCACCTTCAAAAATGACCTTTTGGGCGAGTTCATATACTAAGATTGATCTGGAAGTCGGAGCATCTCGGCTGATGATTCACTTTAGAAAATCTGTTAACACTGCACAGTACATAACGTGTAGGTTCGAACCCATGATGATTTTTAGAGTATAAGCAATTATATCTCAGTTAGTACGTATATATTCGAACCCATACCTACAATAAAGACATGATGTTCGGCGTTCAGTCTAAATCACTGCGACAAGTATTGGTTAATGTCATTTTAAGTGTAAAACATGTATTCAGGTAACTATAGCACCCTTAATTACACAATTTAAATTAAATAATAAAATGAAAGGCTCTATAGAAAGAATTTTTATCACATGCAAGATTTGTTATGCTGAAACATAAAATTTCTTCATTCTTTGTAGGGATAACGCATGTTTTTCGTGTTTCAACATATGCAGAATCCCGAGGAGTTCTAAATACATGTATGTTATTACACGAAATGGACATGACTTAAAACTATTTAAGCATAAAGCACATAAACGAATGCAGAATTAATATATAAACTCTACCTCAACCTCATTTAATTTCAATGAAATGCACAGGGATATCTGTTGTTTCTTCACGCTGACGTTATTTCCATTGAATTATAAATCCGTTATGGGCCGTAATACCTTAGCGCTTTACCACGGAACGTGCATATATCATACTGTTTTATAACAGCACGTGAATCTCTTCTTAAAACATCCCCGAAAAGTGACTAGAACAGCAGTTTTATGCTAGAATATCTACGAGCGACCAAGTAAATCCGAAGTAAAACGACGGTGACCTCAGAACTGCATTACACTGGTTTATTTTTTGGCTTTATTTCATTCACACGACGTCAAAACATCAATAAAAATGTATGTGTAGTTGCAAATATGTAGCTACTTATATATTAATTTACTAGTGCACGTTCATATGTGCATGCATATTTGCATAAAGCACAAAAATCTAGTAAATGAATACACTCTACCTCAACGTCATTCAATTTTAATAAATACGCATGAATATCTGCGTTTTTTTTCCTGTTGACGATGCTTATTATCAACAAAATAAATACATATCTTAAACATACCACGGTAAGTACGCACGCATAGAATTGTGTTCTTGCCTACCTAGAATGGAAAGTATACATTTGTCCGGGTACGCGCCGGGGACAGACATTCCTGTCTTTCCATAGGGAAAAATCTTGTCTGAAATAGCGTGCACTAGGGTGACGTCACATAGTACTGGCACTATTGTGACGTCACAAAACTATATAAATGAAAGCTATCAGAAAATATCCAAATCCACTTGTCTCCACGATCTATTTTGAACGTGATAGGCAAGAAAAATGATCTAACATGTTGCCTGTATAAGACAGCTGTGTCCCCAACCCTCTGGACAGCTTGGATAAAAAACCTCGCTAACGCTTGGTTTTCCATTTCACACTGTCCCTCGGGTAGTGAAAACCCCGTCTTACACAGATGGGCATGTAAGATTCTTATATTCTTATATCCCAGCAGGGAAAGTATACATTTGTTCGAGAACGTGCCAGGGATAGATAGATTCTATTCCTGTCTTTCCCTAGGGAAAAACCTTGTCTAAAAAAGCGTGCACTTTGGTGACGTCACATAGCACTGGCACTATTATGACGTCATAAGCTATATAAATAATATCAGTTAACATGAAAGGCAAGAAAAATGATCTAACATGTCACCCTGTTTTCGTAAGATATCTGCTGTTTTCGTAAGATAGCTCCTTCCCAACCTTCGAGACAGTGTGGAATGGAAAACCGAGCATTACCCGTCTAACAAAGGCACGAATGTAACATCCTGATATATAGTCTACTGTGAATAAGGTTAGGGTTCTGTTTAAGCTAACTTTATAGTGTGCATTTTATGCATGTATATATTCAATGAGTGAGTATTAATCTCTTCTAACAACACTCGGATAACACTATCATAAGGTAATGAACGTGAAGGTTGCGAGAGGCAAGTGATATTAATATGAATTAAGACACCGCCTAGCATGGGGATTTATCTTTTATATATCCACTTACAAAAAAATATTCAACGCTCAAGAACGTGAAACTTAGCTAAAAACACGAGTTTACATTTAGTGTCATCATACCTCTTACAGCAAATATTATACTTTGCATGTTGGCGCGGTTTACGAATTTCTGTGACTGATTCTGGGTGCTTGGATGTTCATGCAGACAACCAGTCTGCGCAGTGTACATAAACCGGAACCGGAAAACATCGAAAAAATTGCCTCAGTATATGCAGACAACACTACTAAGGTGTTCTGTGCAAGAAATGAAGAGATATACAATATGATTTGGTTTTTATAGTTATAAAATGAATGTTAAAAATCAGCTGTGGTTGCTACAACACAGATGAATAATTATATACGGACGTTACCGTCTCGGCGATTTTCATCCCCTATTATACCTCACCTTTGTCTGCAATGGTAAAATCCCATTACCCGAAAAATAGATATTTTGACTATCAAAAACATTTTTGACACGTGACCAAGCCGAAGTGATTGTCAGGTCATGTGACCACAGGTAGATTTTAGGTAAAAATATTTCACGCGTAATTTAGGCGTCATGTACACAGGATCCGAGTGTAAAACATTTATTAACCGATAGTTTTTCTTCAAATTTTCAGTATCGCAAACGAGCGTATATAACTAAAATACTAGAGCATTTTTTAGTAAGATAATATAATTAGAATAAGCAAAATCACATAGAAACGGTTGAATTTTGATAAAAACTACAGTAACATTTCATACAGCGCGATCGTAAATATCTTTTCTATACAATAAGTAAAATAATGAATATCGATATAATCATTAAATTTAGACTTTAGGCTAGAAAGTGCAAAAAAAAAACAGATCTGAAAAGTATTAAAAAATGACAAAATGACAATAATTTAAAAACATAGACTAAAATGGTATCGGTAAAGTACAGTATAGAGTAAGCATATTTATCGATATGACACAATTATGCAGTAGGCGCGGCCACTGGCACCAGATCATAAAGAAAATGCCTCCATACGTGTTATACCCTACCCCTAGGTATTCTATAAGAACCATGGTCGTGAACGGGAAAATATACTAACTTGTTTCAATCACGCATTTCATACCTAAAACACGCAGTGTGGTAAATGTGTACTATGGATATCAAACAAGCGGTAATTTATCTTCCATTGTGTACCGGTCACATTTTTTCAATACATTTTATCTTAGAAAAACAACGCGTAGTTTATAGTAATTTCAACATTACACAAAAAACTTGCTTGAACTTCCCTGGTGAAGTTCCGTTCTAGATTACAAAACCATTCTGATTGGCTGTTGTGAAAAAGTATGTCAATCGTCATTTTACTACACGTGTTCGCTAAAATGTGAAAATGCAGCAAAATGTGCAAAATGAATAAAATATACAAAACAGATGCAGACCAATGTACGATTTCAAATTAAAGATCATATACGAGATGAATTTCATTCATCATTTCGAGTTTAAGTGTAAAATTGTGATTTCTTTTAAAATCTGTTTTTTGTTTTTGGCGCACTGCCGTGACCTCTAGACCGGATGTTCATTAGGGAAGTTCAAGCAAGTTTTTTTTCTGTAACGTTGACGAAAGCATAAAATATGTTGATAATCTCAGAAATATGGAATATTGAGACAATGTGACTGGTGCACGATGGAAGATAAATTATCGCTTGTTCAATATACTAGGTACCCGAAATGCGCGTTTAAGTTGAGAAATGTTCGATTGAAACGGGTTAGTGCACTTTCTCGTTCATGACCATGATTCTTATAGAATACCTAGGGGTAGGGTATAACACGTACGGAGGCATTTTCTTTATGATCTGGTGCCAGT